>NC_081780.1:28952215-29314306 GCF_963082965.1 Carassius carassius
GATCGACCCCCGTCTATGGTTATACAATCCCGGATCAGTTTGATCAATTTCTAGACATTTTCATGAGACATTTGTGTAATTAAAAGGATGAATTGTAGTTAATAGTCTCTTATTGGCCTGTTTACACAAGTTCTCCATAAAACAAACAGAACAAGCTCTTGCAAATTACTAATAATTATTTTAAAGACCCATAGGCCTATTATACAGACACTTCATTTTTAATGGTATTTTATTATTTTTATTGCATTTAATATATTATACTTTCAAGAAAACATTTTAATTGGGTTTGTAAAAGCTGCTTTTATGCATGTTTTGGTCAGATTTTTTGTTGCATTTACACAGTTTTGACCAGCAGACGTCGCCAGCATGTTGTGTTTTGAGCACTTGGAAACAGTGAATGATTTTGTGAGGAAATTGGTTCAATTGATTCAAAGCTTCGAAATGGTTCATTTCTCACAACACTAGCAGCTCTGCAGCTATTTCCTCCCAGTCTTTCTCGCCAGCATTCCTGTCAAGATATGTGGACAATGATACGTCAGAAAGGCTTGAGTGTTGCTCCCATAATTCCACAAGTTCAGCCTTCATCACTTCGTTCCACACCACAGCTCGAACCAATGTACCCAATATTTCCCCACGAGGGACAACCAAAATTTATAACATGACAGAAATTAATCCGACCATCCCATTGGTGTTAGGAAGATGTTAATCAGTTTCCCCTGTACACTGCACGACAAACTTACTAAATTATTATCACTTTGCTCATCTATCCCAGACAGTTTACAGTTTATGAGAATGAATTTTCACTACCAATTATAAATAGGCCTACTATGTAGTGGCACAGTGCGAACAGAAATGTATAAATAAGTTATTCTTTTAAAAAGAAACGAATAGTATATGAGCATATGGGATGCTCAATGGGTTCAGTAGTGGGTTGTGGGTTGTAGATTGCAGTGGATTGCAGCCAAGATGGTGGGTGTGTTTCCAGTTAGAGAAACAGGAGAGAGAATTCCAATTTAACTTGTTTAATCATAGACGGGTTCTATATGTTACTTCACATAAATGTGGTCTATAATCAGAAGAAATACAAAGAAAACAATAGTAAATATATCAGTCGATGACACAAACATTATTTGCAGATTATATTAATAAATAAGCAATGACAAGCAGATCGCCCGATAGTTGCGTGTGCTCTATATTAAGAGCAGGAACTAAGCAATGTCATCAATTTGACATTTCCACAATAATGAACAAACCGGGTAATATAACTAGGAAGTGAACATAATAATTTGTATTATAATAAAAATACACTTATTAACAAGTTTAAAGGGATAGTTCACCCAAAAATGAAAATGATGTCATTAATAACTCACCCTACGACTTTATTTATTTTTTTTGGGTGTGTTTTCACTCTAACCAGATCATCCACAACATAAGAAACCAAACACCGTTTCAGGTCATAGTATCGTTTCCTACGTTTATGGCCTTCCTCCAGGGCTATTCTGGCGTGATCATGAATGTCTTGCAAGGAAGCTCTCAAATTCTCTGGGTATGTGACATCCGGGTCATCCACTCCCTCCACATTCGGCTGTGTAACCAAATCAAGCGGAGTTTCCAGTTCACGTCCATACAACATCATTGATGGTGACAGGCCCGTACGCTCATGTGGCGCAGTACGCAGAGCGAAACATATCTGAGGTATATATCTGTCCCACGATGTGTGTTTGTCACCCACGTATGCACGAATGGCAGTTTTTAAGGTACGGTTCACCCTTTCAGTAGCATTAGTCTGTGGGTGATACGCCATAGTCAACCTGTGTTCTGTACCCAGGGCGGCCACCACATCCTCAAATAGGTTACTCACAAATGGTGTACCACGATCTGAATTCAGGTAAGTCAGTGCGCCATGTCTGGCAAAGATTTCACTCAGGAACTTACTTGCAGCCACTTGCGCTGTCGCCGTTCTGACTGCAATTACCTCCTCCCACTTAGAGAAATAGTGAACAAATACAAGAATATACTCATTTTCATGCTGCGTCCGAGGGAGAGGGCCCACAAAGTCCACTCCAGTATATTCCCAGGGCTTTTGTGGTTTGATTGGGACCATTAGGCCCGCTGGTTTCTTTTGACTAGGCTTTGTCAATTGACACACGGAACACGAGGTAACATATCTCTGCACATCCTTCGTCATTTTTGGCTAGAAGAACCTAATCCTAAGCCTTTACAATGTTTTGGTAATTCCGAGGTGTGCAGCAGTAGGATGGTCATGATAGTATTTTAACAAAGTACCCCTGATGGATGTTGGTGCGTAGAATTTGAGCTGTT
Organism: Carassius carassius; assembly: GCF_963082965.1. Taxonomy (NCBI): domain Eukaryota; kingdom Metazoa; phylum Chordata; class Actinopteri; order Cypriniformes; family Cyprinidae; genus Carassius; species Carassius carassius. The sequence goes on from NC_081780.1 coordinate 28,954,538, forward strand.
TCATTGGATGCAACCCACAAAGCTACTTTAGGGTCTCTGACATACAACAACCCATCCTGAATGACATACTTTTCATCCACCTTCTCTTGTCTGGCACTGTTCAGGGCATGTAAAAGATCACCGACCACTGGGTCATTTTCTTGTAATTGCCTCAACTGTGCTTTGTCCGATAGCATGACTGAGGACAAACTACGGAGATCCATTCCCCCAATGATTGCATAATCTGGCTGAATGTCCATTGGGGCAGCCTCGCATTGAATTGGGTTACGGGACAAAGCGTCTGGGACCTTGTTTTGAACACCAGGCTTATGCACTATACTAAAATCAAAGTCCTGCAAGCGTATGGACCATCTCCCTAGATGCCCTAAAGGGTTTGGGCGATTCATCAGCCATTTCAGGCTATTATGGTCTGTGTAGACTGTCACATGGAGGCCCTCTACATAGGGTCTAAAGTACTCCAAAGCCTAAATCACTCCTAAACACTCCTTTTTAGTCATCGAGTAGGGTTTCTCAGCCTTATGTAGAGTTCTGCTCGCAAAAGCCATAACAACATCTCGTCCCAAGTCGTCTTTTTGCATTAAAGCTGCACCCAGACCCAGGTCGCAAGCATCCGTGTGAACATAGAATGGCCGTGTGAAATTTGGAAAAGATAAGATTGGTGCCGATGTGAGACACTTTGTCAAAAAATCCATAGCAGTCTGGCAACTTTCATTTTCGGTCTAGACTTTCCCTCTACAGACACCTGCCAATACCCCCAAGATAAATCTAGAGTCATAATAAATTTCCCACGTGACAGAAAGTCCAATGATTCATCCAACCGGGGTAGAGGATATGAATCCTTCAGTGTGAGCTGATTTAGACCCCTGTAATCCACACAGAACCTGGGTTCTCCACAGGGTTTCTTTACGATTACGACCGGCGCAGCCCATGGGCTTGATGATGGCTCAATAATTCCATCTTCCAGCATTTGCTTTATCTGGTCCTCAATTAAAGTCCCGCTTCTTTTCCGATGAAGTACGGTAGGGTGGTAAATTGACAGGTTTTGCACTATCCGTATCAATTATGTGCTCCGCCATTGATGTATTTCCCAAGTGACCATCAAACATACCCCAAAAATCTTCCACCAGGGCAAGGAACTGAGCTTTTTGTCCCTGTCCTAAGCATGCCTCCTCGACTTTCCTCTTCAAATCAGTTTTTTGGACACCCATGGACATCATGCGCCCTACTACTGTAGTCTCCATCCATTCACTCGCTAGTTCACATGGTTCCAGCACACCAGTGCCCTCTAAAGTTACTGTTCTGGATGGAATGTGAATGTTGACTGCAGCTCTTTGCATGAAATCCATTCCTAGGATAAAGGGTGAAGCGAGGTCAGGGACGATAACAAATCTATGGTAAAAACGTTTTCCATAGAATCCAGTATTCAGCCAAATGATGCCGACTGGGCTGCAAGTTGCTTTATTAGCTAACTGAATGGGGGGTGACAACCAAGGATGCACTTTGTCCCTGCTACCTGGAATGCCAGAAATAATATTAGTCCCCACTGCGGAAATGGAAGAGTCTGTATCAGGGGCTGCATTAACTGCTCTGTTGCAGCGGTTTACTTTGACAGTCAATGGGGTGTTCCAGAATGAAGAAGAGGTCGGGTCTTGAGTGGCTCAAGTGTGGACACCGGGGAATGTTGGGGCGTATTTACCTTCTGGAGGGAGGATTACCCCTGTGAAATGTCCTCCCTCCCCTGACGTTTCCCTTCAATTGGTCAGATTTACTTCCCTGCTCACCTCTAATGGTGCCTTTGTTCTCGCTACTCTGATTATTATCTGCCGCTCCATTTGCTGTTCATAAGTTCGGCATCGTAGCACCCCCGAAAACATCTACTTGTGGTACAAAGTTACAGTTCGCACAATTTTTTGGACGTGAAACCAGGTTTAGAGCATTTAAAGCAGTAAAGTTCACGTGGTTGTTCCTTCATTGGTAGTGGGGGCTCATTACGGCTGTATGGCCCAAGAACAGAATGGAGTTCATGTGCCCGAATCAAGAGATCAATGACTGACATAATCTCCGTACCATAAATCACAACTGTATCAGTCCAACGCATGCTTACAAATCAGTTCAATTTGATTTTGTTCTGTTGGGGGAGAGTTCAGCTTTTTGAATTCATTCAATAGATGTGCTACAAATGTTGGAAAAGGCTCACCAGGCGCATCTCAAGATGCGCTCCTGACTGTCTGATGGAAGAAACACACTTTTAAAGAGAGCACGGAATTGCGACCAGGCAGTTATGTGTTCGCTCAAGACTGAGAACCATTTTCTGGGCTCTTTCTCTTGGAAGCGAGGTAATTCTAGAAAGATCTAGGCGTCACTCAGCCCCAAAGAGGTTCTGTATACTTCTACAAGCTGAAGCCAATCCTCAGGTTGCACCTTTCCATCTCCTCTGAACACAGGGGGCTCAAGTCTAGCTGCACTATTAAACAGTGAAGAAGTGTGAGAGGGTCCTGCTGTATTTTCAGGTGCTCTATTGCAATCAGTGGCCATCGCCGCAAATTTAGGTCTGACATGAACAGGTTGGACCTGGTCATATGGTGTGAAAGAGGCAATCGGATCATTATGTGCAGGTAACGGGTTTGAAATGGTTGAGTACATGTTTTCATTCTAATCATCAATAATACCTCTCTGCAGATCAAGGGACTCTTTTAGGCATTTTCGCAGCATTTCCACTTCAGACCTTAGCGACTCAACCTGTGTCTCCAGGCAGATAGTCGGCTTTGGGGCTCTCCTCCTAGGTTCAGACTCAAAAGGTAAAGTCAAGTCATTCATATCTATCAAACCATCCACATATCAAGCCATTATGTTCAATATAAACAATGAAACAAACTATGTTATTCAGAAACGTTTAGAAAAACCGTAAATTATTTCGTTTTCAACAAAAGTTAACAATAGTCCCCACTCACACATTATGACAACAATTGATGTAAGTCAAATTGTCTTAATCATATCTTCACTCTTTTTAAATTCAGGACATCAACACAGAGGTAAAAAAAAAAAATAATGGCAATAATTAACCGTAGAAATACCAACCCAGTTTATGAGTCTCTTAATATGTCAGAAAAATCTTTTCAACCTATAGCAAAAAAATAAATAAATAATAAACAATCTCCCCCTTTTTTTCCTCTTTTTGTTTCACAAAAGAATCACAAAACATCACATAATTATGTGGGTTTCCCTAGCAACCTGTTGAACAGTTCAGACGAAGCTGTGAGTCCTAGTGAGGTTCCAATTAATCAGTCAATTGTTCAACGGCGAGCAAGACATGCAGTCAGTGTCCCACAGTCTGTGTCCAAAACTATAACAGTCTACTGTCCAAACCAGAACACTTTTTTTTTCTTCAGCCTGAAACTCTTGCACGGAATTAATGAGCTGCTCATGAACCATGACTTTTTTCACGAATCGAAACAAATCATCCCACGTACCAGAATGAATCTCAAGTGTCCAACCGCGTGCTTCTCAAAGCTTTGGCGTGGGCCAAAAAAAATAAAAAATTTAAATAAAGAACGTCCGTAAATCCGCAACAAAACATAATATGCTCGATCGACTAGTCCAAAGGGCCGATCCGAGGGCCAGAGACAAGATGTCCGGGCGCCACTTTGTTGCTCGGAGAGAGAAGGAGAGTCGAGAAAGAAAATGCACAAGGGATGACGACGTAACTTTCCCGAGTTTAATAAAAGTACTTAAACATCACACACTTGTGCGCATACATGGGGAGTCGAGTGAGGAAAAGAAAAGAAGTGTACAAACATCTAACTCTGGTCACAAAAGAAAATATCAACCTCAGAGATCGGTAGAGCGGGTAACTCCTCTTCCCACCTGTCAGTTCTACCTCAGACACACTCTACGCACATGCGCAGTAGTTCTTTTCAGATTACCATAAAAGTGACCATTACACAGTCTAAAATCAACCTTTTCTTAGCAGACCTCCTGAGAAAGGAGCTGTAAAAACATAATGAGATGGATTTTGGTAATTATACTGCAAATATATATTCTTAAGGACAGCAAAACCTAAAATAAAACTCCAAAAAAAGTGTACAATATGGGACCTTTAAATATAGCCACATGGGCTCAAGAGTACTTCACAAAAGCAATAATTTACCACAGTCTGCTGCTGCTGCTGCATCAAGAAATGTAACTTGAAACTCTGGTACAAAAATCACAATTTGTTCATATTCACAAAACACATTTACGTTGGTCAGTGAAAACTTTGGAAATACTTTTGTCAATTAAATAAAAGTAAATTTTGAATTATAATAAAGTTTCTTGATTTTATTGCATTTTACAAAACATCCCAAATTCTCTGGAATTGGGGTTGGAATTAAAACCGTTATTTTAACTCAACTGTTGATGTGACTGTAGATTATATATTTCATTATTTATGAATTCACATTTTCATTAAATCTTTTTCTATATTTTAATTTATTTCCTGCTTTTGTAACGTATGCGTTAATGCATTTAAGCACCTTTTTGTGCTTTATGGTGTCTGTACTCTATTGTATAAAAATGATATAAGTGAATGTAAACATGAGTCATGTATAGTCATTGGAGATCTTCATCTGCAAAAAAAAAGAGGGAGCGAGGTTAAAGTAGCAACCATGTTTTGTTACAACACTAAATTAAATTTACTGTCATAATGTTGACACTGAGTTGGCATCACATGAAGAGGAAGCAACATCACCTGTGTACATAATGTTCTCTGTGCTTATGATTTCCATAATTAGAGAGTTGAATGTGTTGTTACCGTTGTCTTTTATTTCCGCGTGTCATTAAATTTTGTGCTTTCAGAAAAAATAGATACCCTCAGGTCTCTACCACATTCAAATTAACATGCTTTCCAGAGAATTACAGCAACAAAGACAACAAAGAGAAAGAAAAAAATTAAAAGAGCATTTTTTTGATTAATAAACAAATGATGTGATGCTGAATGAGGGATGAAAGCAGATATAATAATCACACAGTTGGAAGCTGCAGACAGAAAGAGCAGACTCAGGACAGAAACACATGACCTCTGAAGTAAGAGCAACTCATAATTTCAATCTTAAATTGTCTCTATCATTGTGTATTAGCATTTCATTAGCTAGGACCACGCCACAAACAAGTTATGAAACTGGGGAAGAGTAGAAAGAGGATGAAGGGGTCGAGGTAATGGGATGATGGTCAGGTTGATCAGGGCATCTTGAATTGAGGACTCAGAGAGACTCAGGGTGGGGGTACCGTCTGTAGCATATATTTAGGCCAGACAATGATGACCCCCTGATACAACCAGATAGAGATATAATGTGGGAGAAGGTAAGCTGAATGGGTGAGAAAGGGAGGGAAGGGTGGGTTCGAGAGAACGAGACTAGCAGTACGGTATGAGGAGGCCCAGTATATATGGAGGTTTTAGAAGTCAGGTGATTGTTTGAGGAGTAGCCCTGCTCCTGAACTTTAGTTAATATCAATTAACTCCATTTATATTCCTTTTGAGATGGATTCTTATTTATCACTGAAATCATGTTTTACACCAAAATTAATTTAGTTTATCTGTATTTTTCTTCCTCAGAAATGGAACAATCTCTATATTTCATTCTTCTTCTCATTGGTGAGTGTGTTTGTGGTTTTATTTCTGGTTTCTAGTTTCATTAGGTTTGATTCTGTTATGAAAAGCATTAAATCAAAGTCTCTCTTCCACAGGTCTCTGCTCTGTATCTGAATGTGTTCAGCATCAGTATCACTTTATAAATGAGAAGAAGAACTGGACTGAAGCTCAGAAATACTGCAGAGAGAAATACACAGATCTGGCCACCACTGATGACATGAACGACATGAAGGAGCTGAACAAGAGTGTGACTGATAGAAGTCTTCAGTATGTCTGGATTGGGCTGCAGAAGACGGGTCGTGATGAATGGCATTGGTCTTCAGGTGAACCTGTGCTCTATCTGAACTGGGCTCCTGGACAACCAGAAGATAAAGGAGAAGAGTGTGGTATGATGACAAATGGACAATGGCATGATTTGCCATGTAGTAATAACCAGCATTTCATCTGCAACAACAGTGAGTTTATTTTTAGATGCACCATATTCCAAATTTAAATGGAATTCAAATTTTTTTTTTTTTTTTTTTTTTTTTTACATTTGTTTGTTTAATTTGATCTTTTTTGTCCCCATAATTTGTCACAATGGAAGCTTGCTATTAAAGAGCCTGAAAATCTTAGAGATCTAAATTGATCTTATGTTATTAATAATAAACCACTAGACATGTTTCAGCTTGATATTTTCAGTCTTAAGTATCTCAACACAAACCTACACGGGTTTTGTTTTTCATATGTAGATTAACTTGAGTCTGGTCCATAAAGGAATGATAGTCCATTATAACACAAACCCTCGTTTCAGAGAAATGTAATGTGATTCGATAGTGAAGCTATTTTAAGTCACAGCGCTGGGCTAACATCAAGTTTCTGTGCTTCTAAATGTTTCTCTGTGTGCCACTGATTGTCTGTATTTCTGTGTTTCACTTAATGGTTTGAATGCACATGTTCTAGACAATCAAAATTAAGTTTTTAGACAGATCACAGTATAATTTGAAATATCTGAGTATTTAATACATCATAATTACCAGCTGTAGAAGCAGCTCAAGTCTTTAATCTTTTTACAAGTGAGTTTAAAATATAACTTATAACCCACCCAATGTGTATATGATATCAATAAAATGTTGTCATGATATATTTCTAAGGATTGTTATTGCCACTTCCATAGACAATAGGTGTGTATTTTGCAAACTATAAATATATATTTTGCGAATGCTTATGTGTATTTAAATGGCTTAAACTTAAAATAAGCATATATGGTGGAAACACTGAATAGTTGTAATTAATATGACAACCTCATACACAGGGTTAAAAAGGGTTAAATGATGCGTTTCTACTGCTGCTTCTGTTCACATCCAAACCATAAAACAGCATAAGAATAATGAACAAATGGATTTTCATTTGTTTTTCTTAAAGCAAACACAGGACTCGTCCTTGTCAATCAGATGATGAATTGGAGAGACGCTCAGAGTTACTGCAGACAGAATCACATTGATCTGGTCAGTGTGAAAAACCAGAATGAGAATCAACAGGTTCAGAAGATCATCAGTGATAATAACTCATCTGGATTATGGATCTGGATCGGTCTGTTCAGAGACTCATGGCAGTGGCCAGATCAGAGTGACTCCTCATTCAGATACTGGAAAACTGGTCAACCTGATAATTATGGAGGTCGTGAAGGCTGTACAGTGGTTGAAATGAATGCTCAGGGCCAATGGCATGATGTCCCTTGCACCAACAAGTATACTTTTGTGTGTCATGAAGGTGATTAGATCCTCACAAAAAACTATTCATCTCCTCCAGATCTCGTAAAGTTCATGCTACAGTAGGTAGACAACCAGAATGGGTAATACCGCCATGTGTACCGCAGGGCCGCGGTGTTAACTGCAAGTCAGTCGTGTGTTAAAATCATTCGTGAAACTACCGCCCGATGGCACAAAGGGACAGGCTGCGAACTGAATGTAATTGTAAAATATTGGTTTGTCAATGGAGATGAAAGGAGGAAGTAAAACAACAATAAAATTATAATATAAAATTGTAACATCCTTAGAAACCATTAGAAAATTTAGTTAAAGTTAGTTAATTTCAAAATGGAGGATAATTATAGGCTACAGTCTACTCATCAAAAATTTAAAGAAAGACCTTTACACAAAGGCTCTTACTGCACCTATTGTTATTAAACAGCCATTACATAATAGGCCATTACATAATATATATATATATATATATATATTTATATTTATATATACATAATCCATAATGAGCCTTAACTATATTCCGTGCTCAAGCGCAAGCATTATGTTTACTACAAGGCACAGGCAGAAATAGCTTAATAATTTTCAAAAAGGAGACATTTTAATTATTTATTAATAAAGAAATGTTTTCTTGTCGGCTGCAAGGTGAAATTCACAGTGCTGACTCTCTCCACATGGACCTTAATAGAGAAATGCAACCTTCACAGATTAGGTAACGCCTTCGTTTTGAATTGATTACTTTAAAAGAAGACATTTCAACAAGCTTTCTGTAGATACATTTCTCATGTATGTGAGACACCCCAATTTTAAGTTATTTCATAATCAGGAAAAAATTCAAGTGATCGAGAGGGTGCCTCCCTGTCATGCTTGCGCATTAATAATTTTCGTACAAACACTTGAATATGAAAAATAATTAACATTTTGCATATGCATTAGAAAGTAAATCATTTTTACATGCAATTATCCAAAATTGAAAAACCAAATAAGATTTGTAATGGCGCCAAGATGGCGCCGTCGAGTTCAGACGCAGTCCAGGTCGCTCCACCTAGATTGTGTTTTTAGTTACTTTTTTACCTACTTTTGCTTTCTCTTTTAACACACATAACGTCTACACTGATCATTTACGACAAAAAAACACTTTTGGAAATTGGACACCACTTCACTGACCTGTTTCAGGACACTTTATCCTCTAATCCATCGTGGCCATCTGAGATTCTCCGGAATGCCAAGATAAACAATGGCCACCTGAATAACCACCCGAGGCGACAGATCAAGAAACACCGCGGGAAACGTGCTGGGATTCGCAACAGACTTAGGAAAAGAGCTCACAGTCCTCCTCTAATGAGCATTCTGCTCGCCAATGTCCAGTCTCTGGACAACAAGATGGACGATCTTAGAGTCAGGATAAGTTTCCAACTGGACAATAGGGACTGTAATATCCTTTGCCTGAAGGACAAAAACACGCCCTCGGTCCCGGACGCTGCTGTAACGCCGTCTGATAACTTCTCTGTTCTACGGATGGACAGGACAGCCGAGGCTGGTAAATCCAAAGGTGGACGAGTGTGTTTCACGATGAACAAGAAATGGTGTGACCCCAGGAATATCTCCACTCTATCGCGCTCCTGCTTGCCTCATCTGGAACATTTATAGATTATTTGCTGCCCATTCTATCTGCCCCGGGAGCTTTCATTGATCATCGTTACTGCTGTTTACATCCCACCGCAAACAGACACCGGCTTGGCTTTGTCTGAGCTTCACAATGCACTCAGCAGCAACATCAACAAACATCCTGATGCTGCTATTATCATTGCTGGGGACTTTAACAAAGCCAACCTCAGCCAGGTTATGTCTAATTTTTATCAACATGTTTCCTGTCCATCAGGGGAATACACTTGATCATTGCTACACTCAGTTCAAGAATGCCTACAAAGCTCACTTACTACCAGCTTTTGGCAAATCGGACCATACCGCCATTTTCCTCACACCAGAATATAAACAAAGGCTCGTTCAAGAACCCCCGGTGCAAAGGTTAGTGACGCGTTGGTCTGCTCACTCATAAGCCATTCTACAACCGGCTCTTGATGACGTAGACTGGGACATGTTTTAGGCTAGTTCATCTGATGTCATTGAGTTCACGGATGTAGCATTAAGCTTAGTAAACACGCTAGCAGAGCAAGCAACTGAAACAATAACTATAAGGACCTTCTCTAATCAGAAACTGTAGGTTGACAGAACAATCCGTGCAGCAGTAAACAAACGCACTGCTGCTTACAATGCAGGTCTTTTGTTGGGAAACATGAGTGAGTACAATGCATCATGCTATGCTCTCCGAAGCACAGTAAGAGCTGCCAAACACCAATACAGGGAATGAATAGAGTCTCATTTTCAGCTCAATGACTCCGGACCCATGAGGCAGGGACTAAGGACCATCTGTGCCTTTGGCAATAAATTCTCTGCAGAGGTTAGAGCAGATCCGTTGCTGGCTGACGAGCTAAACTCTTTGTATGGCCACGTTGAAAAAAATCTAAGCAATGCAAGTCTGATGATCAGGAAGCAGCAGTTAGAGCAGCAATGATCATGTGATCACCGTGTCGAAGGATGAGGTTCGGAGGGCCCTAAAGCGAGTGAATATAAGGAAAGCAGCCGGACCTGATGGAATTTTCTTCATTATGAGGTCCTGTGCTGATCAGCTCACTGGTTTGTCTCTTGCTGCCTCGGTGGTTCCCACCTCCTTAAAAAAATCTGTCATCATCCCTGTGCCTAAGAACAAAAAACCTTCTTGTCTGAATGACTATCATACAGTTGCCCTCACATCAATAGTCATGAAGGTCTTCGAAGGACTGGTTAAAAATTACTTATGCTTCTCCATCCCGGTTACTTTTGACCCTGTTCAGTTTGCTTATTGCCCCAAACAATTCCACTGGTGATGCCATCTCTCACATGCTGCACTCTTCCCTCATGCATAATGACAGCAATAACAGGAACTATGTAAGACTGCTATTTATCGACTATAGCTCAGCTTTCAATACTATAGTCCCCATAAAGCTTGCTTCTAAACTCATAGACCTCAGCCTGAATTCTTCACTCTGCAACTGGATTCTTGATTTCCTCACCGGCAGACCTCAAGTGGTGAAAGTAGGCCAGTACACCTCCAGCTCCATCACCCTGAACGTAGGAGCACCACAGGGCTGTGTCCTGAGTCCCCTGCTCCACTTTCTCTACACACATGACTGCGTGTCTTTGCACAGCTCCACATCTATAATCAAATTTGCTGATGATACTGTGGTTCTGGGCCTCATTTCCAACAATAATGAGACCGCATACTTGGATGAGGTAGAGAAACTAACATCATGGTGCCAGGACAACTGTCTCTCTCTAAACGTAAGCAAAACTAAAGAACTGATTGTGGACTTCAGGAAGAGACAGCAGCAGCCCTATACTCCTCTTATGATCAGCGGGACCTCTGTGGAGAGGGTGAGCAGCTTCAAGTACCTTGGTGTAAACATCTCAGAGGACCTGACTTGGACTACTCACATTCAAACACAGGTTAATAAAGCCAGGCAAAGACTGTACCATCTGCGACAGCTGAGTAAATTCAGGGTCTCACCAACAATCCTGAAAACTTTCTATTCAGGGGCCAGAGAAAGTGTTTTGACTCAGTGTATCTCAGTGTGGTATGAGAACAGCTCCAGTCAAGACGGCAAAGCCCTGCAGAGAGTTGTGTGCTTAGCTGAGCGCATCTCTGGTTCTGCTCTCCCCTCTCTGCAGGACATCTACCTCAAACACTGCAAAAGCAGAACTGTTAAAATCATCAAGGACTCCATACACCCCAGTAACCATCTTTGCACTTTACCGCCATGTGGTAAGCGCTTCTGTAGTCTGATGGCAACAATCGAGAGACTCAGGAGGAGTTTCTTCTCCCAGGCCATCAGGCTCCTTAACTCAAAACCAGCCTCTCAACATCTTCATGTGTCCACTTAATTTTAACTTTATCAGTTAGATATTCTTTGATCACTACCTCACATTGGCATACTGACAGTGTCAACCTGTTTGCACATTTGCCTCTTGTACATTCATGTGTATTTTTATATTTAAGACTAGAGTAAAATGCACATTGTCTCTTGTACTGTCACACATGCGCCAGGCTCCGATACCTACCTGCTAACTCTAAGGACTAACCATATACCTGACTTACCTCTCTCCAGCGATCTCCAGGTGTCCTCCTGTTCCCATCGTGTGTGTGTGTGTGTCATCTTCCTCCATCGTCTCAAGCTACCACCTCTCGGATCATCTCACCTCTCAAGACACCAGCACTGTATCCTCACCCATTGCTTCACCATTGTTCACCTTCACCTCTGCTTGTGTCAAATAAAACATCATTCCCTGTCATTCTCAGTCTCCGGTCCCTGACTACTGTAACGTACATCCCTGGGTATCTTAATATTTAAGACTACAGTTTACTTTCATGCACATTATTCTCTATTATCTATTTAATTTTACAGTATACATCTTTTTTTATATTTTATTTTTATATTTTTATTGTTTACTTTTATTTCATTCTTTCATAGCTATATTTATGTATATTTTAATCTGTGATGTATTTTTTAATAAATGCACTGACCATGGAGCGGACCTGACTCACTGTTCACTGCTGGTTATGTATTGTATGCTCTATATAATTGTGTATTAGACAAATAAAATTCTTGAATCTTGAATCTCGAATCTTAAGAAGAATATTGAGACTAATAAGAATAAATGCTGCGCATGCACTCAGCATCACAAGCGCCGTGCAAATCATGCACTCTGATATTTTACACACCTGCATTTAAATGCGGCTGCAATTTATTTATTTTATTTTTTACTTTACTTCATTATATATAAGTAAATAAGGCTCCCTTTAAAATCACTGCAGTTGTCAATTAATGAAGCTCTTATCGAACAGGTTTAATTTATTCGTTTCTTGTTTTAATTAGGCCTCAATAATGGGAGTGAAATTATACAGTGCCTCACGTTTTACTAAAATGAAGAAAATAATTTATAAAACACTCAATAAATTCTTAATCGGTGTACAGACAGATATCTGTTTCAAAAGAAGTTATCTTTCAAAATAAAGGACATGGTAAAGAATAACAAAGTAGTGCGTGACAAAAATGCATGCTGTTTTATTGAAGGAATTTTAAAATATAAATTAAAATATAGGCCTAATATTTGAGAATATTGACATTTTGCATATTAATCCATGCAGGCTAGCTCACTAAAATAGGCTACCACTTTTAATGCTTCGATGCAAAGTAAACCACAATTTCTTTAGGATAATATAACATAATTCATATTATATAAATAACACTGCACACCTATTAAATGTGTCAAATCTAATATATGGTGTAATATTGTGCAGCCTAGAGAAAATATAAGCAAAGGCTCATAGGCTTGACATTTATCCTACTTGAATTCGTTCTAAAGAAACGCACTTAACTCCATAAGTACTAAACTTTCATCTGTGAATATTAAATATTTTAACTACAGTGTTTCTCTTTCATTTTCCCCGACTGCAGCCGTCAAATGTAACACATCGGTGAAGCAAAAGCTGATGGCTATTTGCGAAAATGTGCATTAATGCGCTTGTTTGTTAACTTCTGGTTAAATCGCCACTCAGCGGTCAAAAGCTGCAAATGCATTTTGCAGACTGGGTGGCGGCGGCAGTACCCATGGCAGTAGAACCATTATTTTGATTGGCCACCTACTGTACATTTCTGACATGACAAATTCCTCCAAAGTGTTTGTTCTGCATGTTTTTTCTCTCTAGTTTCTGCTTGTGGTTTGTTTGGTTTCCAGATAAGCTGATTCTGATCAAGGAGAATCTGACGTGGTCTGAAGCTCTGAGATACTGCAGACAGAATCATGTGGATCTGCTCTCGGTTCATTCAGAAGAGATTCAGCATTGTGTGATGAACGTGGTTAAACGAGCGTCTACTGCGGCGGTGTGGTTGGGTTTACACTACTGCGTCATGAACATGTGGCTCTGGCTGAGTGGAGAGGTCGTGTGCTATCAGAACTGGGCTCCAGGGAACGGAACAACACCCGAAAACTGCAAACTGGAGAACAGAAAAGGAGCAGTTCAGTCTGGAGGAGATCAGTGCTGGATCAGCCTTCCTGAATCTCACAAACTCAACTTCATCTGCAGCAGAAATTAAGAGCTAATGTGTTTACTTACATTAACAATTTTCATAGGCCACTTCATTATCTTTCTGATTTACTTTTATGTTTTTTTTTTATTTAGTAAGTTCTGAGTGAATCTCCTTATTGGGTTTTAAAAGTGGAAAAAAATCTGTTTTATTTCTGTTATGATATATGTGTATTTCCGGTGTGGTTATGACTCTGTATGTTTTGCACTAATAATTTCTTTTGAACACAAACATGAAAACACAACATCAGCTCAAATAAACTCACGTACAGCTAGATTTGTCTCATTTTTTTTATTTCCCCTCAACATTGCATTAAACTAAAAGTTATTAGTAACAAATAGGTAAAATTTGATTGTATAATAATCCTGTGAATTATAATATGGATTCTTATCACTAATAGTCTGATGAAATAAACATGACAAAACTTCCACTTTTAACTCAAAAACATAAGTTCATTTACTGCTTTAAATAAGTCAAACTGGCTGCACAAATCATTTAAATTAATTTTAACTATACTATAACAACTTAAATCACATCTTGTATAACAAAACATGTTGCCTCGATTATTGAGCATGCCTCTTCCAACTGGCTTATTTAACAAAACAATATATTTAACAAAAGATAACCAAACAATCAGTAGTCAGTATAGAGACGTTAGTAGTGAAGAATGCATGAGAGAGGACTGGAAGCTGAAGGTCTGCTTGAATACTAACACAAATAACAGAAAATTAAAAGAAGCCGCTCATTCAATTGCCTTCACATATCTGCACCCTCTCGCAAATCCACCGTGCTGGAGCTCTTACAGGCCCGATGATGAGCCACAGGTGGAAAGACCACACCCTAACTAACGACATACCTAAAACTTAACAAAAAAACAAACAAAGACAGGCCCAGAACTAACTGGGACCTAACAAAACCTTTATATATTTTTATGTGCATTTTTATGAGGACACGGGTATGACATGGGTATTACAATGTGAAAGTGATTTATGAGGACACTTCCTGTGTTCCCCTTGATTCAAAAGGCTCTAAAACAAAAAGGGTGTTTTTTTATAACTAAAAAATGCAGTTTCCAGTGATGGGTAGTTTTAGGTGTAGGGTTGGTTTATGGTAATAGTAAATACAGTTTGTGCCGTATAAAAACCATTTAACCTATGGAAATTCCATATAAACCATAAAAAACAAAGTGTGTGCCTGTATATATGACTCGTTAATTAAATGAGCTGAGATTACATTTTGTGTCATCTGTAATCTAAAGAATAAAATTGTAACGAGGAATCAGAGGCATTCGGATCCACGTGCAGAACTTTATTCAGAGAATGGTCGGACAGGCAGAAATCAGGAATGGTGTCAGGTGTGTCAGGGATAACCAGAATCGTAACCAGAAACAAGCAGAGATCGGGGCAGGCAGCAGAGAATCAGAGTCAAAATATACAATCCAAGATCAGACACGGGAATATCAAACACAAGGAAAAATGCTAGACTGGCTAAACAAGACTTCGCAGTGAGTGAGAGTGATTGTGGTGCTTATATGTTTGTGTAAATGAGGTGCAGGTGTGGCAAGGAAATTGGCTGATGAATGAGGTGCACGTGTGGCAAGGTGATAGTGATGCAGTGTAGTTCAGGTGTGGTGCAACAGTATGAAAGGTGCTAGTGTCTAAGTGATGATATGGGGACATCTGGTGGTTGATGGGTGGAATGGTCCTGAGTGGAGTGCCCTCTACTTAAGGTCATGGGCACTCCAGCTAATGATTGTGACAAAAATAAGGGTTGAGGGGATCATCTGATTCCGATGAAGAAACGGATGTAAAACCAGCCACTCTATCTGACTGTATCTGTATCTGAAACTCTAAGAATCATGAACCTGATTTAAATGCTTTACTGTTAAAATATACTTGAAATTAGGGCTGGTAATTTAACGTATTAGATTAATTATGGAGAAAAAATAACACATTAAAATTATTAACGCATTTAACACACTTGCCCTGGCCCAGACTTATGTGGATCATCTGCCATTTCATAGAGTTGATTACTAATGACTAATATGAGGCAGAGCAACAACTTACTGCATGATGGAGCCTAGAGAATATCCCTAAAATTCAAGATATGAGGCAAAATGGCCATTTAAGATTGTGTCTGCTCTCTAAGCTCTTGCGGTTCTTTGATGTCACACACCGGTCGTTCTGTTGGTGATGATCATCCTTTTCCACCGATTTCTCCTTCAACCCTGCTCCTGGCTATCGACTGTCCTGCAAAGTTCATCTCCAATCCTAATCAAACACACCTGAAGCAACTAATTAAGGCATTGGTCTCAAACTAAATTCCTGGAGGGCCACAGCTCTGCACAGTTTTGCTCCAACCCTAATCAAACACACCTGATCCAGCTAATCAAGATCTTCAGGATTACTAAAAACTTCCAAGCAGGTGTGAATTGGAGCTGGTTGGAGCTAAACTCTGCAGAGCTGTGGCCCTCCAGGAATAGAGTTTGAGACCACTGAATTAAGGTGTTCAGGATCACTTAAAAATTTAAGGCAGGTGTGTTTGATTAGGGTTGGAGCTAAACTTTGCAGGGCAGTCGATCACCAGGAGCAGGGTTGGTTACCCCTGTTCTAGAGGAATCCAATTTTGGTTTCAAATGTGTATTTAAATCTCCCCCACATATCAAAAATCCCTCAGTTTTCAATGTCATGATATTAGTAATTTTCTGGAAGAAGCTAAAATCACTTCCTGGGGGTGCATACATATTTAAAACACTATCTGATTTCTCATATAATTTACCCTTTACTAGGATATATCTGCCCTCCTTTTCTCCCATTTCTGATGGTTTTTTTTCAAAATTGAGTGTGTTCAAAATAAGAATAGCGACCCACCTCCTATGCCCTGTTTTATATGAAGAGAAAAACGGTAGCACTGTTTTACAGTCCTGTTTCCCATGTACATACTATGTACTTATTATAGTATTTACAATAACTATGTAATAACTAGGTACTAACCCTAAACCTAACCCTACCCCATGTAGTTACCTTGTATTACCAGAACTTTCTAAGATAAATAAATATAAGTACACTATAAGTACATGTAAGTACACGTACTGTAAAATAAAGTGCAACCAGAAAACCACCCTAGAAAAGCCACATTACCTAAATCTTTTATGCTCTTTATCATTTAATGAGTTTTCTGTAAGTATACTCTCAATACTAAGGTCTGTAGTTGGGGGGGATCTCCAGCTTGTCCTGTAGCAATTTTTTCCATAAACAGCGTCATTGACGCCCCCTCTGCTCCTTTGGGAACATTATAGATCCTTATATTGTCACAGTGTCTGGGTTGTGTTCCCTGGGTGTCCACTAGATGTCCTCCGTTCCCATGGTGTCTGTCTTATTATCACTTCCTGTTTCCTTATTTGGTCACCTTCCTCCTTGTTTTAGTTAATTGATTGTTCCCCACCTGTCTCCAGTTTCCCCATTATCCTTTTGTGTATTTATACCCGGTCTGTCTTAGTCTTTGTCACGGAGTCCTTGTCGTATGCGTGGTTCTTCCCTGAGTCTGCTCTGTCTGTATGTTCTTGTTATGTTTATTGGATATTCTGGTTTTGACCCTGTCTGGACTGTTTACCCCTTTTGGATTGCCCCTCAATAAACCTCGTACCAGCATTTGGATCTCTCCTGTGTTTCTTGTATCAGCGAACGTGACAGAAGGACTCCGTCAAAACCTTGAGATCCAGCGGTATGTCGACTAACGCTTCTTCCCCAGCCACCGAGCGGGAGAGAGATAGTCAGTTTGAGGGAACCCGCCTGGTCGTGTTTCGCGGGACCAGGGGAGGTCGCCGAGGAGGAGGTGGGCGAGAGGAGATTCAGCACAAGATGGCCGCCAACCCAGCGCCGCTGCACAAGATGGCCGCCAGCTCAGAGCCACAGCACCAGATGGCCGCCAGCCCAGCGCCACAGCACAAGATGGCCGCCAGCCCAGCACCATTGCACAGGATGGCCGAATCTACACCTGTGTTGCCAGACAAGATGGCTGACTCAACAGTTGAGTCTTCCGTCAAGGTGCCACCAACTCGCCATCATAGAGGGCGGAGAAGGAGGAGACAGGCATCTACCGTTCCCGAAAGCCCAGAGGACGTTCCCGAGCGGGAGGAAGTTACCGTCCAGGAGGACGTTCCCGAGCAGACCGCTGCCGTCCAGGAGGACATTCCCGAGCGGGCCGCTGCCGTCCAGGAGGACGTTCCCGAGCAGACCGTTGCCGAGGCGGTGACCGATGCTGTTCCGGAGGCCGAGGTGGTGACCGATGCTGTTCCGGAGGCCGAGGCGGTGCCCGATGCTGTTCCGGAGGCCGAGGTGGTGCCCGATGCTGTTCCGGAGGCCGAGGCGGTGACCGATGCTGTTCCAGAGGCCGAGGCGGTGCCCGATGCTGTTCCGGAGGCCGAGGCGGTGTCCGATGCTGTTCCGGAAGCCGAGGCGGTGCCCGAGACCGCTCCCGAGGCCGTTACCGAGGCAGTGCCCGAGGCCATTCCAGAGGCGGTGCCCGAAGCCGAGGCGTCTCATGTCTCCACAGGCAGTCCAAAGTCAAGTCAGGTGCCCATAGACTTTCTAGAGTTGAGTCAGTTCCCGGTTGACCCTCCAGAGTCGAGTCAGGTGTTCATGGACCCTCCTGAGTCAGGGTTAGTCACCGTCGACCATCTAGAGTCAGGGCTAGTTCCTGTTGACCTTCCAGAGTCGAGTCAGGTTCCAGTTGACCCTCCAGAGTCGAGTCAGGTCCCAGTGGACTCTCCAGAGTCGAGTCAGGTCCCAGTAAACTCTCCAGAGTCGAGTCAGGTCCCAGTGGACCCTCCAGAGTCGAGTCAGGTGTTTGTGGACCCTCCAGAGTCAGGGCCAGTGACCGATGACGTGGTGGTCATCTGCTCCGCCCTGGGGGACTCCGACGTCGACCACGAGGACGTGGTAGTCATCTGCTCCGCCCTGGGGGACTCTGGCGTCGACCACGAGGACGTGGTGGTCCTCTGCTCCGCCCTGGAGGACTCTGGCGTTGACTACACGGTTGTGGTGGTCTTCCGCTCCGCCCTGGGGGGCTTCATGTTGTTGTTTTTGCTTTTTGTGTTTGTGTTCACTCCTGTTCCTGTTCCCCGTGTTTTTCTTTTCTGACCCTCCGTCCCTCCCCCTGAGCCTCCGCCTGTCCACCTCCCTCCTAGTTTCTGTTTTGTCTATCGTGGAGCGTCTGGAAGCCGCTCCGTAGAGGGGGGGTTCTGTCACAGTGTTTGGGTTGTGCTCCCTGGGTGTCCACTAGGTGTCCTCCGTTCCCACGTTGTCTGTCTTATTATCACTTCCTGTTTCCTTATTTGGTCACCTTCCTCCTTGTTTTAGTTAATTGATTGTTCCCCACCTGTCTCCAGTTTCCCCATTATCCTTTTGTGTATTTATACCCGGTCTGTCTGAGTCTTTGTCACGGAGTCCTTGTCGTATGCGTGATACTTCCCTGAGTCTGCTCTGTCTGTATGTTCTTGTTATGTTTATTAGATATACTGGTTTTGACCCTGCCTGGACTGTTTACCCCTTTTGGATTGCCCCTCAATAAACCTCATACCTGCATTTGGATCTCTCCTGTGTTTCTTGTATCAGCGAACGTGACATATATTCTCCCATCGTGATCTCCCTTTTTGATCGAGGAGTTTATCTTCTTGTTGGTTCATCACTAATAATTTTGATCATCATTTCCAATTCACATTTCCACCTCTGCAATCTTTTGATTAACACTGGTGAGTTCAGTAATAATCTTGTTTAGTAGTTGTTTTGTGTATTTGAGAAAGTCCTTTATCTCCTCCAGTACTTTTGTCAAACTTGTTGGATTGCTCAAATAAGTATTAACATTTAGCATTAGCATTAACTTCACCATCTTGGGCCTGCGATGGAGAGCTGTTGTTTACATTTTCTTCGTTCACAGATTCTTCAGTGGTGCATTTTTTATTTCCATCTCAATACTCGTTCACGAGTCAAGAACCGGTTGCATCGGTTGTCGGATCACCAGTACTTCTTTCGGACAGTTCGATTCAATAAACCGGTTGAAGAAAACGGTTCACCGGTTCTTTTGCGCTCGAGGTAATGGCGTCATTGGCGATGATTGCCCTTTATTCAAGCCTTCAGTTTACGCGCGCTCATAACATTAGCACAGAATCAGTTCAGAATCAATCACCAAAAGAATCAGTTCGGTTTAGATGCTCTACGTGTCGGTCTGCTTGACGCTCCTTCGATTCTCGAATTGGACGCGTCTGACAGAAACGGTTCTTGACTCGAGAACGAGTCAGTCTGTTGTTTGTTATCTGGCTCAGCTCGGTGAACTGGTTCAAGAAGATACGGTTACATCGAATGATTCGTTCGCGAACCGGATATCACAAACTGCTTTGTTTTGAACTCTCTCACAACAGACACGGAAGAGAAGACAATGCTGAATTAAGTCGTAGTTTTTGCTATTTTTGGAACAAAATGTATTTTCAAATTCTAACTGACCCTCTGATGTCACATGGACTACTTTGATTATGTTTTTCTTACCTTTCTGGACATGGACAGTATACCATACACACAGTTTCAATGGAGGGACTGAGAGCTCTCAGACTAAATCTAAAATATCTTAAACTGTGTTCCGAAGATAAACGGAGATCTTACTGGTTTGGAACGACATGAGGGTGAGTTATTAATGACATAATTTTGATTATTGGGTGAACTAACCCTTTAAGTTGTCTAATTTGGCACAGTCTCCCTGCTGCACTAATAGCAGTAAGCCATTCCTCTGTGAATACTTATCCTTATTAGTACAATTTTAGCTGGATTATTTGTGTCCCCTTTATAAATTGCTCTTGAGAAATTTGATGTTTATTTCTCCCACCCCACTGTTACACACTGTTAAATTTACGCCCCTGCCTGTGTGACAAATGTAATGTAAAGTTTTATTATTCTACCTGGAAGGAAGTGCTTTTAAAAATAAAATAAAATGTTTTATATATATATATATCTCAAGGAAGTACGGTACATTTTACTATTGTGTTCTTTATTGTGTTACTAGATTTTAGATATTCCCTTTTATCACTGCACTGACAAACTCCTTGCTTTATATTTATACATTATAGGTTTATGCCTTTATTGGATAGGACAGTAGAGAGCAGAAAGCATTGGTTGGTGAGAGGAGGGTGGGGGCAGCAATGGACCTCAATAAGGTACTCGAACTCAGGCAGTTGCGCTATGTCAGTGGCCACAAAACATAAACCTAACCCTACCCATAATTTATAACTAAAATCAGAGGGAATTGATAAGTTGAATAACAAGGGCGTTGAAGCACCTAGCTCTGGTTGTAAAGCTAAAATTGACATTTCCTGTAAACGTATGCCTCAATTCTGATTGGTTGATTGGAATGTTGTTCCAGGATCAACCAGGATGTTGATCCAGGAACATGTTTCACTTGCTGAAATCACAATCACATACAGTATGTGGGCAGACTAACCACAAGGCTTTTAGTGCCAACCTGAGAAAATCCTTTTGACCTCAGGATCTGCGCTTTGGCTACATAAAATACGCCAAAAACAGCCTTAATCTACTGCTGTGAAATGTGCAGTTAAGTATCACAATACAGAAGAACCATGATAGCCTAATGTGGTGGTTTAAACTTTTAATTTATGTAAAAAATGATAACATTGTGCACTGTTTCTGAAAGTAATTGTCCTGTTACTCTTTTTACAAGCATACGCTAAGCTTATTTACTCAGCCTTCCTTAGGGCAGTGTTGTGACATACATGTTTCAGCAGATTTCCTTTTGAATTCAGATGCACTTGATAATAATTAAGAGTAACCTGATGTTGTGTGATGTAATTTCCTCCAAGCTCTGCAGTTTTAAAAAAAAAAAGAAAAGAAAAAGAAAAGCCTAGAAGATTAGCATTAGAATAGCAACTGTCTTTTGAGAGAGAAATTTGAATTTGAACACATCAAATCGCTGTTCATTTGAACAAAAACAAATCTCAAAGGAAGAGACAGTAGTAGTCATGGACCTAGAACAACATGGTGAACAAAAGACCAATAGCAGCTCTAGTGAGAAGGAACTGGACAGAGATAAAGATATTTTAGTTGATAAAGACCAGAAAACCAAAGAGAGAGCCCAAAACCGCAGTAAGCAATCTTTTATTATTAATCAAAAGATGTGAAATATTTTAACTGTTGTTTGAATATTTTATTGGTGAGATTTAGCAGGTAAAATGTCTGTTTTTACTGAATATATTCAGTTTAGTCATTTTCAGTTTTTGTTTTCAACTAATGTATATTTTTAGATTTTTGGATTTATGGACACACTTTAAAAGTTCATATAGTTTAAATTAAAAAATAACCTTCCTATTTAAGATTTTGCTGTTTGTGTTTTGCAGGAGTTGTTTTGATTGTAGCATGCTTGGGCTTCAAATGTATATTTCTTTTAGCTGCCATTGTAGTACTGCATATCAAACTCATGGCAGATAAAGATATAGAAGTTACACAGATGTTACAGTCCAATTCAAGATGTCAAACTGAGAAAGACCAGCTACAGCACACCATCAGCTCTCTGAGTGAGAAGAACCAGAAGAAAAGAGTCAACGATCCCACTTTTGAAATAAGCCAGTTACTGAGGAATTTGGACTCTTTCAAGCAGAAGAATCAGGAGTTGGAGAAAAGAGTCGATCAGCTTTCTTCTGAAAAAAGCCAGTTACAGAGAAAATATGACTCTTTGAATCAGATGAAATTGGAGCTCAAAAAAACAGTCAACAATCTCACTTCTGAATACAGCCAGTTACAAAGAAGTTTTGAATCCTTGAGTCAGAAGAATCAGGAGTCGGAAAAAAAAATCAATAATTTTACTCTTGAGAAAATCCAGTTACAAAAAGATATGGACTCCTTCAATCAGAAGAATCAGGAATTGGAGGAAAAAAACAATCAGTTACAAAGAAGTTTTGAAACTTTGAGTCAGAAGAATCAGGAGTTGGAGAAAAGAGACAACAATCTCACTTCTGAAAAAAGCCTGTTACAGAGAAAATATGACTCTTTGAATCAGACAAAACTGGAGCTGGAAACAACCGTCAATAATCTCACTTCGGAAAAAAGTCAGTTACAAAGAAGTTTTGAATCCTTGAGTCAGAAGAATCAGGAGTCGGAGAAAAGAGTCAATGATCTCTCTTCTAAGAAAAGCCAGTTACAGAAAAATATGGACTCTTTCAAGCAGAAGAATCAGGAGTTGGAGAAAAGAGTCGATCAGCTCTCTTCTGAAAAAAGCCAGTTACAGAGAAAATATGATTCTTTGAATCAGATGAAAATGGAGCTGGAAAAAACAGTCAACAATCTCACTTCTGAATACAGCCAGTTACAAAGAGGTTTTGAAACCTTGAGTCAGAAGAATCAGGAGTCGGAGAAAACAGTCAATAAACTTACTTCTGAGAAGAGCCAGTTACAGAAAAATGTGGACTCTTTCAAGCAGAAGAATCAGGAGTTGGAGAAAAGAGTCAATGATCACTCTTCTGAAAAAGGCCAGTTGAAGGGAAGTTTTGACTCTTTGAATCAGACAAAACTTGGGCTGGAAATGCAAGTCAACAATCTAACTTCTGAATACAGCCAATTAAAAAGAAGTTTTGAATCCTTGAGTAAGAAGAATCAGGAGTCAGAGAAAAGAGTCCATAATCTTACTTCTGAATGCAGCCAGTTACAAAAACGTTTTGAATCCTTGAGTCAGAAGAATCTGGAGTCTGAGAAAACAGTCAATAAACTTACTTCTGAGAAAAGCCAGTTACAGAAAAATGTGGACTCTTTCAAGCAGAAGAATCAGGAGTTGGAGAAAAAAGTCAATGATATCTCTTCTGAAAAAAGCCAGTTACAGAGAAGTTTTGACTCTTTGAGTCAAAAGAATCTGGAGTTAATGACTGAACTAAGAAAGTTTTTTAAGAAAGGTTTGTAGCACAGGATTTGTATGAAGTTGCAGTTTACTATACAGTACAAATAAAATACAATAGTATTGTATTTAGTACGAAAACAGCTGGTATTCTTTTCATATCCATTTTAAAAAGAGTACTGCTGTGCTTCAGGTTTGTTCTTGTCCAGTGAAGCAATGAACTGGTCTGACAGCAGGAAGTACTGCAGGGATCGTGGCGCTGATCTGGTCACTATCAAAAATATTGACAAGCAGGTGGGTTTAGGAGCAAATACTAGCAACTTTGTTCTATATCAGTTAAACAATCCCAGATAAGAACACAAATGTATTGAAGATTACAAACACTGAGATTCTCATTCATGTCTTGTTTCATACACAGAAGTTCATTTCTTCATTCGTCAAGGAGATTGTGTGGATCGGTTTGTCTGACATAGAAAACGAGGGGAAAATGAAATGGGTGGATGAGTCATCACCGAAACAAGAGTAAGTTTTAAAACGCTCACAGAAAACCACTGTGCAGCATATGCATTTGTTTAAACCTGTCTTTGTTAACTAGTTGCTTATTAGCATACTTATTTTTAACTTATCGGCTGCTTATTAGTACTCATAAAGCACATATTCTCCCTGTTGAAAAAACAGCATATGCTGGTTAAGTATGTTTTGAAGCTGGGATGCTGGTTTATGCTGGTCATGTGCTGGCAATGGACCAGCATCCCAGCATCAAAACATACTTGACCAGCATATGCTGGTGTTCTCAGCAGGGCTTCATGACCATTGTCATGCTTATGGACTTGTTTTGTGTGTTTTCTCCCCATGTGCTCCCTGTGACCCAGTTTCTTAACAACTACCTTGCTAACAATTAATTAGCAGCAAATTAGGAGTTTGAGGCAAACGTTGTAGTTATTGGTTTGTTAATGGCGAGAATTGATCCTTCAAATAAAGTGTGATCTTTCTTCTTATAATTGCATGACTTAGTAAATACTTCTTCAGGAACTGAATCTGTATGTTATTCAGGTTTTGGGCTGGGGGCGAGCCAAGTAATACTGGTGGAAATGAGGACTGTGTTGAACTGATACCTTCCTATGATATCCTGAAAAACTGGAACAATATCTCATGCTCAGTTAAGAAAAGAGGGATTTGTGAGAAGTAGCATTGCTTCCTTCATCTTCCTGATGTTTAATAATGCTTGAGCTATTTTTAGTTGTTTTTATATAATCTTTTAAACTATTTTAATACAATTGTAATTCATTTTTATGGTTTCACTGTGTTTGTTTCTTACTGCAGTAATAAATCTCACGGCTTTCAGTTACACATGGACTGCATTATGGGTAATCTCAGACAATAAAACTTCTTATGTTCTTCATCACAAGCAGCTGTATGTTAACACAATGTTATTCTAGCTGTTATCATGCTTCTAATTTCTTTATCTGAAGTGTTGAAGTGACAATCACAGTATCCGAATGTCCAGATTTAACTAATTCACCTATTTTATTCTGATATTGAGTGTCTGTGAAACTGGTTTTGAGCTGAATTGCTTTCTCTTTTTAATAAAACTTCAATTAACATTACCATAGTAATCCCCCAGGATATTTTTTTATTCAACAAAAATGTCATTTATAGATATTTGTATGTTTCTTTCATTATACATTTAGGATTAACACTAACAACCCCCTACACCTCACAGTTTATTATTTAATTGTATTTGTGCTCCTACAAACGGTTATTTATAATATATACATATATATATTCAGTCAAAAGTTCAGTCAAAAGTTCTCCACCCAGTGACAATAAACTTTTGTCGAACTAATCACACAATGTTTTTTGCACAACTTTAATCAAATGCTAAGGAATATTTTGCAAGGTAGTGAGGCACACCCGTTTTTCTGCAGATTCACTACTTCATCTGTTATAAGTTTGATGCAATGGGGAAAAACTATGTAAGTTTGCAGCATTTCACAATTTTATACTTTGTTTTAAAAAGAAATTCTGGCCCATGTTTGGCTTTTACATTTTGTACTTTGATGCACTTGTTTTACAAAAAGTAACAAAAAAGGCAAGCATTTGAAAGCAACAGAGTTCCTTGTTTGTTTATATAATGACATCTATGGGTGCCTTTAAAGGGTTACTCCATCCCAAAATAATGTTTTTTTTTGTCATTAATCACTTACCCCCATGTTGTTACACAGGGAGGCTTGAGACTGTCCCATCAAAGTACAAAAGGTCCAGGAAAATATGCAAGACATCGTCAGAATAGTGCATCTGCTATCAGTGATTCAACCGCTGATACAGAAGAGTGTACCATCTGTGTACTGCTCAGAATTGCCAAAATGGCGCTATGCTGATTTGTAGAGACTCAGAGCAGAGGAATTGTTGAATAAAGTCGTTATTTTTGTTTTCTTTGTGTATGAAAAGTATTCTCGTCGCTTCATAACGTTACGGATGAATCACTGATAGCAGATGGACTATTCTGACGATTGTCTTACATACTTTCCTTGACCTTGACACTGTTATTTATTTGGCAGTCTATGGGACAGTCACAGGCCTCCCGGTTTTCACCCAGAATATCTTAAATTGTGTTCTGAAGACAAACTAAGCTTTAACGGGTTTGGAACAACATTTTGTGGTGCTGTTTGTAGGTGCAAACTGTTTTGCTGTTGTATCAAAGTATCAAGTATCAAAGTATCAAAGAAAAACTGTAAGAAAATGCCTTTTATTTGTTTTTATTTATACTCAAGCTGCTTATATTAACACAGTGAAAATGTCAGAATTTCTCCAGTATAGCAGTTAGGAATGAAATGACATATTTAATCATATTAATCATATTTAGGGTTCTATGAACAATTGGCACTGGTTTTATATTTGGATATGTCATTGCCGTTCGTGGAAATAACAGATGCTTGTGCAGATAAAAATAAGACAGGATGCAGAAGTGACTTCAGCTATTTTCTTAACTTGCATTTATAAAAAAAAAAAATGGCTTTCTTAAATTTTAAGCTGAAACGGAAGTGGGTGTTATTTTCCAAATTTTTTTTAAGAGAAGCTGGTACAGCCCAGTCATTTCAAAAGCACTTATTCTGATATGAAAAAAAAACCTACCTATCTTTCTAATCTTTTTGTATTCTGTCGGTTTTCTTTTCATTTATTATACAATTAACAAAAGCAAAAATATCTCTAACACTAGCTTGCTCTATCTTTTTTTCTATTCTATCCGTTTTTTTATTTATTATATTATTTAAAAAGCCCTTGCTATGTGTGATGCGTTTAGCTAACTGCGACTTATTATAGCACATGATGTCCGATTGTTTGGGCTTGTAGTGTGTGTGTGTGTGTAGTCCCTCCCTACCTGTGGGTGTCGCTAATAGACAGTGTTATTCCTGATTCCTGCTTGCCGGAGAGGGTCTGGCTGCAGACCGTGGGTGAGTGTAGCTCCACTCTCTAACAGGAAATACGCCACCACCATTTGAATTGATCAATATGGCATCGTTGTGATTTCTTCTTACTTTAACTCAGGTAATTTTATCTTATCATCGCAACAATGGCGAATTGATGCTGTCGTAACATGCAGTACAAGCAGAATGCACAGGGCTTGCGTATAATTTCGCAGAAAAGGGTTAAAAAACACAATGGAACTTACATTTCTAGCGAGTAATGTTAGCTGATGTTGCATGATGGATAGCATATTCTTAAAATGATTTGATGGCTTGTGTTAAAATAATGTAGTGAATAATGAAAGGACATATGTATGCATTTAGCTTTTATTGTATAACATTAAAAAGTCATACGCAGGTTGTTTTCACATTTGATTTTTCACTCACTTCCAGGGATAGGATTTGCATTGAGGATGGAGCTACACTAAAAGACAAATTCATTTTACTTATGATATTGACATGTAAGTGTCTAGTATTCCTATTTTATTGTTTTGTTATTCTGGTGTTTGATTTTTGTTTTAGACCAAATTTTACATAGGTGCAGATTGCCATGCCATGCATGTGGGGCATTACCACTGCCCCTATTGTTCACGAACATTTATAAGGAGAGTGGACATGGAAAAGCATTTGGTCTTATGCTATAAGCAATTGACTTCACAGTCTATCGAACCTGTCCTGCCTCGTGCCACTCCATAAGTGGAGCAAGGCCACTTGTATGCATGGCGACCAGTGCAGGGTGCAGCAGAGGTAAATGGGAAATCTGTCAGGTGTCCTCATTGCCATCTTAGTCTCCTCAAGAAGAATTATAACACACACCTTTTGAGGAGACATTCAGATTTGTCTCATGACTTCACTCAGGTCTGTCATCTGCTGAGTGTAACTGTCGATGAGAGAAATGGCATATTTTCTGTGCAAAAAACTGGACATGGGTTTTCTGTGCCAGTCCATGTCCAGAGAAAAACATGAGGAAAAATACACCAAATCAGATGTGAGTTAGAGGCATGTGTGCCATATCACTTGTTGTCTCAGCAGATTTGATTAAGCTACAGTTTGTGCTCTCATATTCACTCTGTAGACTACAGTAAGGAGACTGCTGCAGAGGCATTTCTCAGAGAAGATACTCTGTGGGATATGATGGCATTCAAATATTTAGGAGATTCAAAGGCAGCTAACTGTTTGAAGAGGCAAAAGGCTGCTTGTGCAGTGCATGTTCCTCTTTGTGTGCCTGTGGACTCCATCACATATATGGTTGTTGATCCACAAGCCTGACATTCATCATTTTTGCCTACTTGGGAGGATAATCGACACCTATAACACTCAAAGGAACACCTGGCATTGACCATGCACAAAGCCACGGACATTTTGTCCACACATACACACATCTTTTCCAAACCCAAAGAGACCTCTTCAAGTCAGAGGAGACCACAACTCCAAGCTCAGATGCTTGTAGTCTTCCCGACATCACTTGTATGAAGACAAGTGTGCAGTACATTTTCAAAGAGAAAAAAATTCCAGAAGCGCTACCAAAAGTTACAACATCGAGAATGAGGATGGCATACCCAAAGAAATTCTTTCCTCTTGAGACAACATGCCAGCCATCTTGCACTTGCAGAGGCTGTGCTTTTTACAAACACGATTCCAAAAAAGTTGGGACACTGTAGAAATGTAAAAAAGGAATTTATGAATCTCATAAACTTATATTTTATTCACAACAGAATATAGATAACATATCAAATGTTGAAAGTGAGACATTTTGAAATGAATTGAGGAAAAAAGTTGGGACAGGTAGCAATAAGAGGCTGGAAAAGTTAAATGTACATATAAGGAACAGCTGGAGGACCATTTTGCAACTTATTAGGTCAATTGGCAACATGTTTGGGTATAAAAAGAGCCTCTTAGAATGGCAGTGTCTCTCAGAAATCAAAATGGGCAGAGGATCACCAATTCCCCCAATGCTGCGGCGAAAAGTAGTGGAGCAATATCAGAAAGGAGTTTCTCAGAGGTCAAAAAAGAAGCCATATCTAAACATGATCCAGAAGCGCAGGCGTTTTCTCTGGGCCAAGGCTCATTTAAAATGGACTGTGCCAAAGATGAAAACAGTTATGTGGTCAAATTAATCAAAATTTGAAGTTATTTTTGGAAAACTGGGACGTCATGTCATCCGGACTAAAGAGGACAAGAACATCCCAAGTTGTTATCAACGCTCAGTTCAGAAGCCTGCATCTCTGATGGTATGGGGTTGCATGAGTGCATGTGGCATGGGCAGCTTACACATGGGGAAAGGCACCATCAATGCTGAAAGGTATATCCAAGTTCCAGAACAACAAAAGCTCCCATCCAGACGTAGTCTCTTTGAGGGAAGACCTTGCATTTTCCAACACGACAATGCCAGACCACATACTGCATCAATTACAACATCATGGCTGCGTAGACGAAGGATCCAGGTACTGAAATGACCAGCCTGCAGTCCAGATCTTTCTCCCATAGAAAACATAAAGAGGAAGATGCGACAAAGAAGACCTAAGACCGTTGAGCAACTAGAAGCCTGTATTAGACAAGAATGGGACAACATTCCTGTTCCTAAACTTGAGCAACTTGTCTCCTCTGAGATGTGATGATGCCATGAAATTTAAAATCAACTTATTTTTCCCATAAAAATATACATTTTCTCAGTTTAAACATTTGATATGGCATCTATGTTGTATTCTGAATGCAACTTATTGATCATGAGCCCAACATTTAGAAAGGCAGGAAAACATTCAGTCTACCCGAAGGAAGATGCATTTCATTGTAAGTTAATGCTGTTAAAGAGAGAGGGGAAAAAAAATACTTAAAAGAAAAAAAACTCGTGTAGGCTATTTTTAAACTTGGAGCTGTCACGGTTCATGAATTCACTCTCTCTCTTTCGTCTAGCGTGCTGTTGTGTGTGTGTGTGTGGGCGTGGTCACTGATCAGCGATGATCAGCAGCGCCAGCTGGTTTCAATTGTTTGTCCCTATATAAGTTCAGTAACTGGTGTTTCATGTTGTCAGATCGTTGTTTTCTCCCCGGTGTGCTCCCGTGCTGTTCCTGTGTCCTTGTTCCTGCCTAGTCTTCCTGTCTTCGTCGTTCGTTCCTGGATCGTCACGCAACACTGGATTACAGCTACTTCACGTGGATTACTCACTCACCGGGATTCAAGGGATCGTCACTGGATCGAGCACCACCACCAGTTGTCCACCGAAGTCCCTGCGTCATCTGACCATCAGCCTTGTGTCCGCCTGCCTGTGTCTCCTGTGATCGTGCTCATTATCCTGACCTTCTTGCTGTTTGTCAATAAATACGCCTTGCGTTTACATCCTGTGTCTGTCATACGTTACAGAACGATCTGACCCATTATGGATGTAGCAGGCGCCTCTACATGGGACGAGTTTGCGGCTCGAAGTATCGCTAGAATGGACTCTCAGGAGGAAAACATCTCCCTCACAGGGAGGGCGGTCCAAGCGCTTGTGACGCAGGTGTCCGAGCTCATCCAGCAGATACAACAGCTCCGAGTCTCCACTGCGCCACCCACACCGCCGACTCCACCCCCTCTTCCAGAGCCGCAGCCGTGGCGCGAACCGAGACTACCGACACCCAAAGGTTATTCAGGTGAACCAGAGCTTTGCAGAGCTTTTCTGACCCGATGTTCTATGCACTTTGCATTACAGCCTCAGACGTTCAACCAAGAGCGATCCAAGGTTGCGTTTGTGTTGACGCTGGCCGTTGGCCGGGCGGCTCTCTGGGGAATGGCGGTGTGGGAGAATCAAGACCCATGCTGCGCCTCGTTCCAGGCACTCTCCGAGGAGATGAGGAGGGTTTTCGATCGGGCGGTGGCGGGTAGGGAGGCGGCCAGACTACTCGCCGATCTTCGCCAAGGTCACAGTTCGGTGTCGGAGTATTCCATCCAGTTCCGCACCCTGGCTGCAGAGTGCCGATGGAACGAGGAGGCGCAGTGGGACAGATTCCTGCATGGGTTGGCTGAACGTATCCAGAGAGAGATTTACATGCTGGACCTTCCTACTAGTCTCAATGGGCTCATCGAATTAGCTCTTTGAGTAGATGCTCGGCTGAACAGAATGGTCCGTTTCCAACAAGATCATCCAGTTCACGGCATGGAGAACCAACGTTCTGAATTCCCGGATACGGTCAGCCCCTCTTACGATCCGGAACCCATGCAGGTGGGTAGAGCTCGGCTTTCCCGGGAGGAGAAGGAACGGCGGAGATCCCATGGACTGTGCCTTTACTGCGGGAGGGCGGGCCACTTCATCCACTCATGCTTGTAAAAAGACCAAGCCCGGTAGTGACTATGAGGCTACTATCGGGCGGGATCTCCACCGGGAAGACCTCATCCTCAACATCATCATCTACTCTCCTTCCGGTAAGACTAAGGTGGGCAACCAACACTCACGACACCCAGGCTTTATTGGATTCAGGGGCCGAAGGTAATTTTATGGATATTGAACTGGCTAACCATCTCCACATTTCCACCACCCCTCTCACATACACGATCACTGTCAATGCTCTCAATGGACAACAGCTCTCCAACATTACACATGCCTCTGAACCCATCACTCTCATCACGTCTGGCAACCACACTGAGACAATAACATTCCTCCATATAAGCTCACCTCTGGCACCCATCGTACTTGGTCATCCTTGGTTCACACAACACAATCCCAGAGTCGATTGGGGGCACAACACCATTTCTATGTGGAGTAATAAGTGTCATGAGTCATGTCTGGTGTCTGCGTGTTCGTCTGTACCTGTCTCTGTTTTCCAGAAGGAGGTGGTGAATTTATCTAACGTGCCCGAGAGTACCAGGACCTGAGAGAAGTGTTCAGTAAGTCTCGTGCTGCTTCTCTTCCTCCACATCGTCCCTATGACTGTGCTATAGACTTAGTACCAGGTGGGTCTCCACCCAAGGGCAAGTTATATTCACTTTCTGTTCCAGAGAGGGAGGCTAAGGAGAAATATATTTCTGATTCTCTAGCATCCAAATTCATTAGACCTTCCTCATCTCCAGCGGGGGCAGGGTTCTTTTTTGTGGGGAAGAAGGATGGGTCTCTGCGACCGTGCATTGATTATCGAGGGTTGAACAACATCACGGTAAAGAATACTTATCCTTTACCGTTGATGTCTTCAGCTTTCGAACAATTGCAGGGAGCATCTATCTTTACAAAATTGGATTTACGAAACGCTTATCATTTGGTTCGCATAAGGAAGGGAGATGAATGGAAGACCGCATTTAATACCCCCAGAGGGCACTTTGAATACTTGGTTATGCCCTTTGGGCTCTCCAACTCTCCCGCGGTCTTCCAGGCACTCTTCAATGATGTGTTGAGAGATATGGTCGATCAATTCATATATGTTTACCTGGATGACATATTGATCTTTTCCTCATCTCTCCAGGAACACGTTCAGCACGTCAGACGAGTGCTTCAGAGGTTGCTAGAGAATGGGCTTTTTGTCAAGGCGGAGAAATGCGTATTTCATGCACAGTCCGTCCCCTTTTTAGGGTACATCGTCTCGTCTGAGGGAGTGCGTTTGATCCTGATAAGATTAAGGCTGTGATAGATTGGCCAAGTCCAGATTCCCGTAAGGTCCTACAGAGGTTTCTGGGATTCGCCAATTTTTATCGGCGTTTCATTCGTAACTTCAGCCAACTAGTCGCTCCTCTGACCGCCTTGACCTCCCCCAGAAAGACGTTCAGGTGGTCCGATACAGCGGAAGCTGTATTTGCCAAACTCAAGAGCCGCTTCGTTTCGGCTCCCATCCTCGTTGCCCCTGATCCATTACGGCAGTTCGTGGTGGAGGTTGACGCGTCAGAGGTGGGGGTAGGAGCAGTTCTTTCTCAACGTTCTGCCACAGACGATAAGGTTCACCCTTGCGCGTTTTTTCTCATCGTTTATCACCTGCCGAACGTAATTATGACATTGGTAACCGGGAGTTGTTGGCAGTCAAGTTAGCACTGGAGGAATGGCGGCACTGGTTAGAGGGTTCTGGGGTACCTTTTATCGTTTGGACCGATCACAAGAACCTAGAATACATTAGAACTGCTAAAAGACTCAACTCTAGGCAGGCTCGGTGGGCACTTTTTTTCGGTCGTTTTGACTTTTCTCTTTCGTACCGCCCGGGTTCCAAAAACATCAAACCCAATTCCTTATCTCGTATTTTTGACCATTCCGAACGCCCGGCTACTCCCGAGTGTATTTTACCCGAGACATTAGTGGTCTCCACTCTCAGATGGGAGGTCGAATCGAGGGTCATGAAGGCCTTAGAAGGGGTAACGCCTCCGCCCGATTGCCCACCGAATCGGTTATTCGTGCCTGAGGAGTATTGGTCTGAAGTCATTCAGTGGGGTCATTGCTCCAGTATAGCTTGTCATCCAGGAGTCAATCGTACCAGTTTTTTGGTTAAGCAATGATTCTGGTGGCCGTTAATGGCTCGTGATATCCGTAGTTTTGTTTTGGCTTGCTCTGTTTGTGCCACTGGTAAGACATCCAACCGACCCCCTGATGGGTTACTACAACCGCTGTCAGTCCCTTCGAGACCCTGGTCCCACATCGCGCTAGATTTTGGGTTAGTCTCTCTTCGGGGTTTCATCCCCAAAGCAATGGTTAATCAGAGAGAGCCAACCAAGATTTGGAGAGAGTGTTGCGATGTTTGGTCTCCAAGAATCCTTCCTCTTGGAGCCAACAACTTTCTATGGTGGAGTACGCCCATAACTCGTTACCAGTGTCAGCTACGGGCCTTACTCCGTTTGAGGATAGTTTAGGTTACCAGCCACCAGTTTTTGCCAGTACGGAATCCAAAGTCGCGGTCCCCTCCGCTCACGCCTTCGTCCAGAGGTGTCACCACACGGACTAGAGCCCGTGAGACTCTTCTCCAAGTGGGGGCGCGCACCAAGGCCAAGGCCGATTGCCACCGGTCAAAGCCTCCCGTATACGTCGTTTTTCAAAAAGTGTGGCTTTCTACTAAGAACATTCCTCTCCGCTCCGTCTCTAATAAACTTGCCCCAAAATTTATTGGCCCGTTTCCTGTCACCAAGATCATTAGTCCAGTGACAGTCCGCCTTAAACTTCCTCCTACATACAGGAGAATTCACCCCACCTTCCATGTATCCAAAATCAAGCCCGTGTTTTGGGCACCTATTAATCCGCCTGTCCCGGTTCCTCCCCCGCTGCGTCTCGTAGATGGGGAACCTAATTATTTGGTTAGTAGTATTCTGGACTCGAGAAGGAGGGGACGCGGATTTCAGTACCTGGTGGACTGGGAGGGTTACGGTCCGGAGGAGAGAAGTTGGGTTCCCGCTAGAGACATTCTGGATCACTCTCTTATCGATGATTACAATCATCAGGTAAGTCCGCCAAGGAACGCCAGGAGGCGTTCTTAGGGGAGGGGGTACTGTCACGGTTCATGAATTCATTCTCTCTCTTTCGTCTAGCGTGCTGAACAGCTGATACACACTGAACACACTACACTTTATATTTATATACACATACACTTAATTTAACTAACACACATACTTAGTATACACTTACATTTTGCACATAATATACATGTACATACATAACTGCATTTTTGTAATATACCTGCCTACAATTATAAATTTGTATATTGTCATTCCTTATCTACTTATTTGTATTTTTATATTCCTTTATTATGTGTTTTATGTTCTGTCGCTGTCATTCTGTTGTACTGCGGAGCTTCTGTCACGAAAACAAATTCCTCGTATGTGTAAACATACCTGGCAATAAAGCTCATTCTGATTCTGATTCTGCTGTTGTGTGTGTGTGTGTGGGCGTGGTCACTGATCAGCGATGATCAGCAGCGCCAGCTGGTTTCAATTGTTTGTCCCTATATAAGTTCAGTAACTGGTGTTTCATATTGTCAGATCGTTGTTTTCTCCCCGGTGTGCTCCCGTGCTGTTCCTGTGTCCTTGTTCCTGCCTAGTCTTCCTGTCTTCGTCGTTTGTTCCTGGATCGTCACGCAACACTGGATTACAGCTACTTCACGTGGATTACTCACTCACCGGGATTCAAGAGATCGTCACTGGATCGAGCACCACCACCAGTTGTCCACCGAAGTCCCTGCGTCATCTGACCATCAGCCTTGTGTCCGCCCGCCTGTGTCTCCTGTGATCGTGCTCATTATCCTGACCTTCTTGCTGTTTGTCAATAAATACGCCTTGCGTTTACATCCTGTGTCTGACATACGTTACAGGAGCTTATTATATTGAAGTACAAATCCAAACACCAGAAACAACTTACACTCCATAACTGTTCTTTCAATGAAAAGTATGCATTTTTATTAATTTACAGGCTATATGGTTGAATTAATATTTTATTAAAAAATGTAAGTGCCATTGTTTAAAAAAAAATGCTTTATTGACTGACGTTTCATATACCTTTTTTTTTTTTTTTTTTTTTTTACTAGATTCAAATTGATTCTCAATACTATTTAACTGAGTTTAAAATCTCAAGGAGAAACGGGTAAAAATGTCACTGTGTATGTAAATAGCCCTTAATTAACTTGTATCTTGTATAGTAAACGAAGACCTTGATTGCATGTTACCATGGAACTTACAATATAATTAGATTTTTTTTAAATTAACAATTCCTGTTTAAAATGGGACAGCAACCTTCATATCAAACATTTTTAAATTGTCCATAGATGAACAACACGGGAGGCAGGTTCTGCGTCAGAGCACAAAGTGAATGGAAAGTGAATTTTTGTTCCTTAATGTAATTTTCAGATGCAATGGAAAAAAAGGCATAAACACAAACAAGAAATTAGTAAATAGTTAAAAACATAGCCTAGATTAACCTACAGTAGCAAATTTTAACTGATTAATCACCTATTTTCCTTTGCTGCATGCTTTTTAAAAACACTCTAAAAATAAATTAAATTTTTGAGAGATAAAAAACAGCAGGCCTAATAATGTTATAATGCTTATAACCAAATCCTACGGCAGCTTTCATTGGGTAGGGCCCGCCTATGAGGTGGTTTGAACGATATTTTAAACAACCAGTCAGAATTAGTTTTGTAAAGCGTCACGTTTCGGGGCATGTGCCCCCAAAGGGCACCCAAACAACAGATCGGCGTGCAACAAGTCAATCATTAAAATAACCAGCATTTAAAATCGAAGCAGAAGGGGGAGAACAAGCAGCAAGTCAGTAATTTGTTCGGGAATGTTACAAAAGTTTATAACGACAATGGCCATTAGTCTCCAATAGTACCTCTTAGCAAAGCACTGAGTAAATTGGTAGGAAACATATGCAGACTTTGTTTAGAGACCTTCAAAGCATCTAAAACTAACTAACACAGATTATTTCGTACTCTTTAGACAAAGCAGAATTTACTATTGTGCTGGAGTTTGTTGGCAAGCTTTATGACACAAGTTTGGCAATCTGTACGGCTCGTGTACCAATGAGGTACAGGAGCGTTTCCAAAGAAGTTATACAACTGAAGATGCAAGATGTGAATTGTCAAACTGTTTTTATGCTGAAGTCGTCACAGAAAATGCAGAAGAGGGATGGACGCTACAATGCTTTGGCCAAGAATTTAATAACAATTCCTGGCCAGTCCAAGTTGGTCATCAATGTGGTCCAAGTAGAGAAAGAATGTCAACATTTAACAAGCAACAAGTTCCATTCTGTAGTCCAACACAGTACACCATCACACCTTGCTGAGTTTGAGTGTGAGAAATATTGGATGAATGGAGGACTGCAACAACTACAGTTCTCCAGTTCCTAAAATGTGCAAGTGCTGCAAACAACATGAAAAGCATAACACAAAATGTGCAAGGGTTCATAAAAGAAAATCCTGGAGAAGGAAGAAGCCAGAGCTAGGTCAAAATTATGGCATTTCCTATGTTCTGAAATTCAGTAGTATTGAAACATAGTGGTGTAATTAAAAGATGCATCGATTCATAAAGAAATCCATAAAGGAATATTTTATCATGTTAACTTCAATTCACACCAAGGGCACCAGTGCAGATCACAATTGATAATTTGGATCTCACAGTTGCACCATATACAATGACCATTACCCACCATGTCTGGACTACCGTTGGTTGCTGAAGGTGGGGAACCATGAATGAGTGACAGCTGAGGTCTTACTCAGAGAGAGCTTGGAGTCTATAATGAACGTGCCACTGTCAGAAATTTGACCAAACTTGGAGGACAGACAGACGCTTCACTCAGAATTTAAAGAATTGGTTTGTCATGTAGTAGTTCAGTGTTTCACTGCCAGTATTCATGCCAACCTCTTTTCTGTCAAATGAGAAGCAAGATTGGTTTGATGAACAAATCCTAAACCTTGTTGACACACATTCTCAATCAATCTTCAGAATTCCATAACATGTTGTAAGGAAATCTCCAGAGTCCTCCACAGAGTACAGTTGTACCTCAGCTAATTGAGTGTCAGATGCCAAGGTGCAGCCATCCACCTTTCAAAAGTCAACATGATCTAACAGAGCATTTCAAGAAGGGCCATGACATTTCTGTGTCTGATCATATCAAGAAGAAGATTGTGTTTTCAATAATCACAGTGCCTTCTTAAAGATGGGCCTTTTGGAGCATGACTACCAAGACTCTGTGAGAGAGGGGATTAGAAAAAAGGACATAGCGCCCTTAGAAAACTTGGCTATACTAAGGTTGAAACAATATTTTCTCTTTTAAAAATTTATTTGAGCTATACTACTGTCACCATTCACAGTGTCTCAACCATCTACTTTACAGTCTACTGACGTAGAGGGGAAAAAACTATCTGCTGCTGCTTACTCTGAATGGGAGAAATTAAAGGTTTTGATGAAGATGTCTGCTGTTTTTCAGACAGACAGAATCAGGCAAGTTACTGACAGCAGCTCAGGCACAAGTAACAGAGGAGCTGAGGTTAAATCAAAAGAAAGATTATGAATTACTTGTGTGAAGAAAGTGATAATCCTGCTGTATCACCATCTACCTTTAAATCACACTGAGATTTTATATTTTACTTGTAAATCACATTTGTCACTGTTTAGTTTTTAATAATGGTATGAATTGTTTCTAAACCCAGACATAAAGTTCTGCCTTTTAGACACAATCTCTTTCATTTTGTGTTCCTTTAATATTTCCAACGCATTATTAGACAACATGTATTTAAATATGTACTTCATCAAGAAACCAACTCTGAACTCCTCTGGCATTTACGTTTTCTGTGCAGGTTTAGAAACCAGGATAATGACAGGACTTTTATTTTGGTTTAGTGGTGTGACGTCATAAGACCGCGCCGCTTTCCAGCATCTCCTGTGATTCGGCTGAAGAAAGGTTTGTGTTTAAATTAAAGCTTCTAAATCAATGCTGTGCATGCTATTTTATACGTTTTATAAGCGAGGTAAATTAATGTTAAATTAAACATTGTAATACTTTTTCTAATATGAATAAACGTTAGTTGTAATTGTAAATGTAGGGAATCAGTTTATCATCAAGATGAGTTCACTCACTTGCAAGT
Source organism: Carassius carassius (assembly GCF_963082965.1). Taxonomy (NCBI): domain Eukaryota; kingdom Metazoa; phylum Chordata; class Actinopteri; order Cypriniformes; family Cyprinidae; genus Carassius; species Carassius carassius. Next base: position 28,992,956 of record NC_081780.1, read on the forward strand.
AGAATGATTCGTTCACCCCTTTATGAAACTCCGACTCAATTGAACCGATTGATTCGCAAAATGATTCAGTGATTCGAATCGCAAACTCAAACGTGCAGTGATCGCTTTTACAAACCAGTAGCACATTTTCTGTGAAAACGAAATGTATTCATACAACAAATATTAAAGAGACACGTAATAATACTGCAAACATGTATGCCTAAATCTGAAATGTTTGTATAATACGTTTTCTTTAATCCATTTAAAGTGCTAGTTTTGAGTGTTTTGTTTGTTCTTTCGTGTCTTAAATGACTATTAACTATCACTCTTCCCAGTGCACTGGTTACTGAACTAGGGATCAGATTGAGACGCACCCAGAGATTTAGTCTGGATTTATTGTTGTTTTTTTATTCTTATTCTGATCTTAAACAGGACGGTGTGTCCAAACACACAGGAAAAACTCCTCCTGAATCATCTGAGATCCACTAACAAGACACAATATTATTAAGATGGAGTTCATTAAAGAAGAGAGTGAAGATGTGAAGATTAAAGTCAAACATGAAGATACTGAGACACAAACGAAGATTGAGTTTATTAAAGTGGAGAGTGAAGACATGAAGATCGAAGAAACATTTGTCAAACATGAAGATACTGAGACACAAACAGGTTGGTTTTTATTCACAAAGTTGAACTCACTCATCTGATCCTTATTAAAATGACTAGCTTCACAGAAAAAAAATTATATTATTGAATAATGCCACATGAGCATCCTAAATTAAGCTGCTTTATTTGACTTGGAACAGGTCCTTGTGTTGAGATCACATGACCAGACAATAACGTGTGTTTGTGTGATAAATAAATATATATCAAAAAAGCCAGAAATCCCATCAGGTCCGGCTGCTTTCCTGACGTTCACTCGCTTCAGTGCCCTCCGAACCTCGTCCTCCGACACTGTGATCACATGATCATCGCTGCTCTGACTGCTGCTTCCTGATCTTCAGACTCGCGCTGCTTAGATCGTTTTCAATGCGGCCGTAGAAATAGTTTAGCTCGTCATCCAGCGAAGGATCTGCTCTCACCTCTGCAGAGGATTTATTTTTAAAGGCACAGATGGTTCTTAGTCCTTGCCAAATGTGTCGGGAGTCATTGAGTTGGAAATAAGACTCTATGTGTTCCCTTTATCGGTGTTTGGCGGCTCTTACTACGCGTCGGAGACTCGCTCATGTAAGCAGCAGTGCGTTTGTTTACTGCTGCACGGATTGTTCTGTCAACCTACGGTTTCTGATTAGAGAAGGTCCTTATAGTTATTGTTTCAGTTGCTTGTTCTGCTACTGTGTTTACAAAGCTTAATGCTACATCCGTGAACTCGATGACGTCAGATGAATTTGCCCGAAACATGTCCCAGTCTACGTCATCAAGAGCCATCTGTAGCATGGCTTCTGAGTGGGTGGACCATCATAATTCATTGATCATACACCTGACTATAATCCTACAAAAACCCTGACTTTGGGCAAGTGTACTGATAAGAATTGATGCTGTTTTGAAGGCAAAGGCTAGTATCAGTACTGTATATAGTACTGTTGCGTGTGTTTGTGTGTGGCGCTGCTGGCGCGTGTGCTGGCATGTGTGTAAAAACACTGGCTTGATACTGATTCGCTACCATGAAACACATGATTCTGCCTTAGCCAATCATAATCGCTTATCTTGTTATTAACCCACCTCCTCACTAGCTGTGTGAGCCAGGGGTGCCTTGGATTACATAGTTTATTAAATCAATGCATAGTAAGGTACTGCATTTAACATCCAGTAATGTTAACGGCGTTGTAACGACGGGAAAAGTAATTAGTTAGATTACCCCGTTACTGAAAAAATAGCATCATTATCTAACGCCGTTCTTTTAAATGGCTGTATTCCAAACACTGATAATACCGTATTTTTCGGACTATAAGTCGCATCTAAGTATAAGTCGCATCAGTCCAAAAATACGTCATGGTGAGGAAAAAAACATATATAAGTCGCACTGGACTATAAGTCGCATTTATTTAGAACCAAGAGAAAACATTACAGTCCACAGACGCGAGAGGGCGCTCTATGTTTTGAGTGTACAGTAGACTACAGGAGCACTGAGCAGCATAGAGCGCCCTCTCGCGGCTGGAGACAGTAATGTTTTCACTTGGTTAATTTCTCCCGGTTCATGTCAAATTAATTTTGATAAGTCGCACCTGACTATAAGTCGCAGGACCAGCCAAACTATGAAAAAAAGTGTGACTTATAGTCCGGAAATTACGGTAATTAAATACTTGCCAAAATAAAATCTGTACAAAATATAGTTTTGTAATATAGTAATTTGCAAACATGACACTGGCGCAGCTAACGAGTGAAATGCCCACTTTCAGCTGTAAATTCATCATAGGTAACGTTAAGTGGCAGTGGCAATGTCCTAGAATGAATTTATCTGAGAATATGTCATGAACCAACATATGTTGTCAATTAATTAAAAGTTAACTAATTAACCAAACATTTTGTTCCCCGAAATTAATCGCTTAAATTAGGTCCTCTCATTGTTGCTTAAAGGCTATACTTACCTGGTTTGTCCTCTTGATGTTGAGAGACAGGTTGTCATCTGCACAGCAGTATACACCTCTTATCTCTCTAGTCTATAGTCAGCTTCACTGTCAATTGAGATTGTGTCATGAGTGAATTTGATTATTGTGTTAGTGAGGAAAACTGGTGTGCCAATCGTGCGTAGAGGGAGTAGAAGTGGGGTTTCAGCACACATTATTTTGTGCTTCAGTGCTAAGAGTAAGGGTTGAGGACACGTAGTCTCTGTCTGAGGTAGTCCTCGATCCACAAACACAGTTAGTTATTAGTGTCCAGGATCTTTGTGACTAGCCTGCTGGGGAGCATAGCTTAGCTATAGTTAACAGAAAGCATACTAACGTATGTGTCCTTCTGCTGCAGGTGTTTCAGTGCAATTTAAAGAACAGGTTTTTTTGCATTCTCTGTAGATCTATTTGACTTGTATGCATGTTGATGTGGGTCTTAAGCAGTGTTAATTTCGTTAACGAAGACGACGACGAAAAATATTCGTTAACGAACATTTTTTATGTGACTAAGACGAGACGTTGACAAGCTAAAAATAATATCTGATGACGAAATCATGACTAAATTTATGCCACGTTTTCGTTAACTAGACGAGACTGGACTATAATGTTATTTGAGGATTACCGGACATTCAAAATGCATCCTAAAGACTGTTGTCTTTCAAAATGTGTGTCCCTGTCATTGGATTACGATCGGATAAGGGCCATTCGCATATCTATTCTCAGTATGGCAGTCGCAGTGGATAGAAAGACTAATAAAATGTGAACTAGCGATCTGAAACAGTGGCCTCAGCTGCCAAAGTGGTAGGGGTAAGGTAACCAGATGTCCCATTTTTCCCGGGAGTCACAATTAGTTGTCGCTTAAATTAAAGTTAGTGAAGGCAGGATAGGTGGAACCGCGCTGACAGAAGCTCCACTTCCTCAGTTCTCATCTACAGCGTGCGATCAGTGCTCAGCTCTCAAATACACACACAACAGTCCAAATGTTTATTGTCTGTTTAGTATCTCGCGTAAATACAGTCGGTTATGGATTAAGTGAACGTGAACAGGTGTGTGAAAACTGAACGTGTGTCAGTATTTCATGCATGCCTTCCGTATTAAATGGACAGCATTCCAAATTAAATACCTGTCATTAATGTTATCCAACAAAAGATGTTAAATAAATGTATACATGTTAAGTAAAACCTACAGTATTTGAAAAAAGTTTAATTTGTATCTCTATTGTATTTGTCTAACTGTGCTTCTTTATATATATATATATATATATATATATATATATATATATATATATATTGTCACGGGGTGAAGAATCACTCGACAAGGGGTACGTGAAATCAAAATCCCCGGAGGGTGGACTTATCGAATACTGTGGGGTGCCTGGTGAAATGTGCTGCTCCGCTTTCTGGTGGCCGGTGCTTCCCGTGTGCCCTCCGTGCTCTTCGGTGCCAGTTAAGGTGAAAGTGGGTGTCCTGACGTGCTCCAAAGTGAGTGGGCTGTCGCTCACTCGCTGCTTTCTGTGAAGAGATGAGACAGGGGTTAGACCAGCGTTGCATTCGGTTCGAGACTGTCGTTTGAGTGCAGCGTGTGCTGCTTAAGAGCGTGCAGGCTGACGGGGAGCAGCTGTGACCGATCAGCCGGTGACGAGGATGTGCAGGTGCTCTCTGTTAGTTGCCAGGGTGACGCTGATTACTCTGGGAGCGCCCGTCACATTCCCCCCCCCCCTAAGCGTCGTTCTGGTCCTGTGAAGACATGTAGAGAGTAGGGGTGAAATTAGGGGAGAGTGGGGAATGACCCCTGACAGACCTGCGTAAGCTGCCCAGATCGGGGAGAGGCCATTGGCGTTCGCGTTGGCGGCCCCGGCTCGATGGCGAACTTCAAAGTGGAAGTCCTGGAGCGCTAGGAACCAGCAAGTCACCCTGGCGTTGGTGTCTTTGGCGCGGGCCATCCACTGTAGGGGTGCGTGGTCGGTTACCAGGGTGAACTTGCGGCCCAGGAGGTAGTACCGGAGCTCCAGGACTGCCCACCTGATGGCCAGGGCTTCCTTCTCCATGGTGGCGTACTTCCTCTCGGCAGGGGACAGCTTCCTGCTGATGTAAATGATCGGATGCTCCTCACCTTCTTTAATTTGGGAGAGGACCGCTCCCAGTCCTGTGTCGGAGGCATCCGTCTGCAGCAGGAAGAAGCAGCTAAAGTCCGGGGTGCGGAGTACCGGCGAGGACGTAAGTGCTGCTTTAACCTGGGTGAAGGCCTCTTCCGCCGACGGGGTCCAACATATTTTCTCCGGCTGCCCCTTCCTGGTCAGGTCTGTCAGGGGGGCGGCTAAAGAGGAGAAGTTGGAGATAAAACATCGGTAATAACCCGCCAACCCCAAGAAGGTTCGTACCTGGGTCTTTGTCTGGGGTCTTGGGGCAGCGTGGATGGCTTCGACTTTCTTGTCTTGCGGCCGGATGAGTCCTCGGCCGACTTGGTAGCCAAGGTACTTGGCCTCAGAGAGGGCTAGGTGGCATTTTCGGGGGTTGGCGGTAAACCCAGCCCGCCGGAGCTCCGAGAGCACCCTCCGCAGACGATCCAGATGTTCTTCCCATGCCTCGGAGTGGACCACGACGTCATCCAGGTTGGCGGCCGCGTAGGCCTGGCGGGGCCACAGGAGGATGTCCATCATCCGCTGGAACGTCGCGGGGGCCCCGTGCAGGCCGAAGGGAAGGGTCCGGTACTGCCAATGGCCACTGGGAGTGGAGAAGGCGGTCTTCGGCTTGGCGGCCTGGGAGAGCGGTACCTGCCAATAGCCCTTGGTGAGGTCCAGGGTACTGATGTACCGGACCCTTCCTAGGCGGTCCAGGAGCTCGTCAACCCGAGGCATGGGCTACCCGTCGAACTCAGAGACTTCGTTCAGGCGGCGGAAGTCGTTACAAAAGCGGAGTGTGCCATCCGGCTTTGGGACTATCACAATGGGGCTGGACCACGGACTCCGGGATGCCACCGAGAAAGCCACAGGCACACTGGGTGCCGACACTTATCACTGAGTGCTGCTATCAGTTGTTTTTGGTTGACCTTCAGCAGAGAGAGGGTTTGGGCCCTGGCATTGTGGCAGCGGTCTGAGAGCTCTCACAGGAGCAGGGCCCACAGGCTTTGATGGTTGAGGGGCCCGCCGTTTTTTTGTTGATATCTGTTTGCTTGCAGCAAATGAGTGAGAGAGTTTAGTTCCAGCATACACCAATTCCTCCATTTTCTGTGAAAAGCACAGAAGTGGAGATGCTGGAGAGAGGGATAATATGTCTGGTGAGATGGGCTGTGTCTCTGGTGTTTCCGGTGGCTGTGATATGTTGTCCTGGCTTCCCTGACTGTTTTCCAGAAAGCTGTCCTTGGGTGCTGAATCTTGTAGCTGTTTTGATACAGCACAGTCTGTCTGTGAGGAGCTCTGTTTGCAGGGCTCAGCCGGGAAAGTGTCCATCAGCAGTGCTTGTTTTGGCTGCATGGAGTTATCAGTGTCCTTGTGGGTTATGTCAACCACATGATGACTCGGACCCAGTGTGTGTGTGTGTGCTGAATGGATTGACACACTCTGCTGAAGGATGACGGAGGAAGAAGTAGATATTGTCCTTAAGCACTCTAGCACCAAGTTTGTTTGGTTGGAGGCCATCCGGTTTAAACAGTTGTCAATGGCCCCAGAAAAGATTGTTGTCGATGAAACTGACTCCTTTTATAAGACAAGATCTTTGTAGCCATGTGTTCAGCCCAAGCAACTGTGAAAATATATTTGTTCCCCTTGCTGGGAGTGGTCCACTGATGAACGACTGAACTTTGAGTCTTCGAAGTGTTTCAAAGAGTTCACTGAAGTTCTTCTTAAGGAGTTCTGACTGCTCTTTTCCGAATATCATTCTTTCCCACATGGATGATGATTCAATTTGCAGTCTTGTGCTTCATCAGAATGTTCTGAAGTTCCTTGTTCACATCAGAGACCGTTGCTTGAGGCAGCATGTTGTTGTAGTCCTGCTACTAATGTTTCTGATAACAGAGTCACCCACTATCAGAGTCCTGGGCTCGGCTGTGCTCTGAGCTGAATGTCGCTGCATGTCCTTGAGCGCCTGTTTGTAGCGGTGTTAGCTGCTGGCTGATCCGATCCATGTTTAATCACATTTGGGGATTCCTCAGCCGCATTTATTAATGCTTCAAATCTGTTCTCAAGATGTATAGGAGGTGGTTGAATGCCAGTATTCACAAGCCTTGTCATAGTCGAATCTGGGGTAGAGGAAGCTACGTCAGCAATACGAGAAACTCGTGACAATCTGATGTCTCATGTTCCTTTTGGGTCTCGCTCCCTGTTTGTGCCATCGATTAGTGTGGCGATCAGTTTCGGCTTGTTCCTCTACACTTGGTTTAAACTGTTGAGATTCAGAAGATTCGTGGGACTCACCAGCTGTATGCTGAGAGGGTCCATGACGATGGTCTGCTGAGTGTTCCACCCATTTTGGAAGTCCAGCAAGTAACTTTGTTTCAAGAATCCCAATCCTTTGTAGAAGTTTGCAGCAGTTTATGCAACAAGTAGATCCAACAGGAGGCATTTCCTCTCTCTTCTGTTTGAATGTAGGCAGTTGTTATCCCGTTTCCGGAATATAAGCTGCTGGCAGTGGGAGGCAAAGTTTTCTTTTTGTAGTATTATTCCAGTCCCAAAGAGTTTTTAGTTTTAACGTTTGTGCCAAAAATCTGTTGTTTGAGCACTGTGCTGATCTGCTGAAGTAAAAATCTTAGAAGAATCAGAGAAAAGGACAGAAATAAGAAGCAAAGCGCAGAACAGTAAGCTAGAACGTCCGAACGGTATCAAATCCAGAAATACGAAGCTGAGCGCGTAAACCTTACCGTATAGGATTTCTGAAAAGAGTATTGCGTGAACACTTACCACTTACGTGGATTTTAGAAAGTACACAGAGCTTAGCGTGTGTACTTAAAGGTTTCTAAGCATCGCAGAGGCGCTGAACAGCACGGGAAAGGCAAGCTCCAATTTTGCAAACTTCTAGCGAGGGGAACATCACCTGAGGCAGTATATACAGGAAGACTTCTGTAACTACCACCTCCACTTCACGCTGGATGCGACAGCACATCTAAGCGGCCAGGAGGCCCCTCAGGGTGACCTGGCCGGACATTCATGAAATCCCCTGCAATGCTATGGCAGTTCTGATGATCAGCGAGGCTCCCACAGAAGCCTGTGATCTCGGCCACCTGCTACCAGAGCACAAGGCTGGATGGTCGGTGCTGACTAGTGTTTAGTAAATGCAGTAACTGAGCACTGTAAAGGAAACTCACAGAGTTTGTTAGTAGGCACATAACCACCAGCAATTTAATACACAAGTATATATAGAAGGGTTTACATACTCACCCACCCTCTCTGCGCAGGAGCCCCGCTCAAGGGGCGCCTCATTTTAGTCCGGACCATCAGTAAGGTGGTTGCTATGAACATAGAACCAGCCAAAAACATTATAGGTTTCCACCTAACCTTGATCAGGTGGAGAGCTGGTGACTACAGGGGAATTAGGCAGGGGAGGATAAAAGCAGAAGTTAAAAACACCCAAAGGGAATCAGTAGCTACCTAGGTATCGCTCCGATTCAGATGAGCATGCTGCCTCATCTGAATCATATCCCTCAGGTCCGTGACCCACGATTCCTCTTACCCCTGCCTGTAGGTGGGGGTGGAGCGCGAGCTGTGACACTAGCCTTCTGCGCCTGTCTTTGATCCTCAGATTGAGACGGGCCAGGACCCCTATGTTGTACGGGCTCGGACCTTGACCTTCATGGAATGACGGATTTAAAGGCAGCTGAGCATGCCCTTGCCTCCCTGAACTTCTTGACCACCGTCTCAACGGAGGTGCTGAAAAGTTCAGAAGGCGAGACCAGAGCATTGAGAAGAAAGACCCTTTCTTGCTTCCAGATGTCTGCCAGGTTCCCCCACAGATGTCTCTCCATTACCATCATGGCCGCCATAGACCTACCCATGGCAGAGGCAGCCTGCTTGGTAGCAAGGAGAGAGAGGTTTGTGGTGCGGCACAGCTCGGCTACCTGGTCAGCTGAAAGCCTTTATCCTGAAGCTTTGCCATCGTGTGCAAGGAAGCCATAGCCTGACTGGCTGCTGCATATGCTCTGCCATTTAAGCGGGATGTATCCTGGAGAGGCTTAGATGGCAAAGAGGGAGATAAAAGAGATGATGGTTCCCCCGCCGAGAGATAGCTAGACAGCGTCTCTTCTACAGGGGGCATCCTCTCATAGCCGTTTTCGCACATCGCCTCGATGTTGGCATAACTCGTATGCTGAAACCGATGGATGCAAGAAGAAAACAGCCTCTTCCATTCTTTTTTAAATTCTGCCATGTAAATCAGGCAAAAAATGGAAGGCTCACCTGGGCTGGAAGGCTATGGTCAGACAAATAACGCTCATCGAGGCGACCTCGCGGCATCACTTTGCTGGCACGCTTCCATGGAAAGTCCAACTTTGCTGTGGCGCGATCCATAACCTCTGACAGCTCCACATACGCAGGGCATACTTCCTGGGCAGAACCTAGCAGAGCACTAACTTCAGTATCAGAAAGGGTTAATGACAACACATCAGACGAAAAGAGAGACAAACGAGAGTGGAGCTTTTTCATAGAAAAACGCTCGCAATGCACGCAGATCGCCCCCTCAAGGACATCGCAGTGTGCTCTTCGCCCAAACAAGAGACGCAAAGACTGTGTGTGTCATCAAGTGTCAAATAACGCAGACACGGATGTACACACTGTTTAAACGCAATGCTAGTGGATGCCATTGTAAACAAAGAAAGATTGCTCTTACCGTGGTCATTTCTCAGATGCATGCTTCAAACAAAAGTCAATGAAGACAAAGAAGATAATGATGTGTTCTCCTGGCGCTTATTTATAATCTCGCTGGTACCAACGTCAGAGGCTGTCGCCGGCCAACGCGTTGGTGTTTTTCTATGTATGCTTCAGACACTGGTCACGACAAGGTGTTCCCCATAGCGCCCCCTAGAGGACGCAGTTCGAAGTTCCCTAGAAAGGGAGCTTCAAATGTAGCGTCTGTGTTTCCTCTGCAACTCAGAGATACATTTTGCAAGAACTTGACTCAAAAGATTGTGCACACTTTTAGAAAAAATGGTTTAAAGGTAAAAATGGCCAAAAAAATTTACTGCTGTGGACTGACCTGATAACGATAATCATTATCGATAAAATCACTATATATTATTGAGATATACATTTTCGCCAATATGGCACACCCCTTATTTGTTTGATGTAATGGTTTATTGATAATAATTGTTTAAATTAATATATAAGAATACTTTAAAGGCTGAGATGTAAAGGTAATTATTTTATAAAACTTTGTTTTTGTGAAAACTTATCTGAACTGTAAATTATGCTTTTTACAGTCATTTTACAGTTTAATATGGTACTATAGACATTGCCCTAACTCGCTCATATGGTATAAATTTTTTATTTGTGCACTAGTATAGAAAACACTGGACACTGCTTTAAATCAAATGGCCATTGAAAATAAAAAAGACAAACTCTTATTACACAGTGATTAAGGTTACATCAAATGTCATATGCTCACTGGATGTCATGACAATGTCACGCAGGAAAACTTTAAATATCTCACCTTCACTTTCATTTTGGACCATCTCTAAAAAGACGTGCCTTTGCCAAAGTATTCAATATAATTAGTGCTCATGAAATACAAAATGGATGGGGGTCCGGATTGAATTCTCTCCAGATCTGGACCAGAGTCCAGACTTTCAGAAGTGCTGGTCTAGTGTGTGCATTCAGAGAATTAAAAGGCTAAATGTTATTTGAAACTGTCTTCATGTCTGTGGTCTTCAGTGTATTTAAAATTGGCCAAGATTTGAAAGTCGCCTAGTGTGTGGCCAGCCTTATCTTATGAACTAACCCGAGTTCATAGATCGCTCACCTCATGAGCTAGTGAACTGAATCAGTTCTGCCAAATAAGGGAGACATACAAAATAAGAAGAGCAGTGGGTCCCTAGGACCAGGAGTGAAAGCCACTCTTCTATAATAAAACTGTTTTGAATATAATGTTGGTTATGGTGAATCAGTACTTTTATCTTGATTTTGATGTTTGTTGGTTTAAGCCATTAACATGTATTTGTCTTTTTTCACTTTAGACCTGGTGGCGGTGAAAGAAGACAGGCAAGAACTGACAAAGATAGAAGAGAAAGATCAATATGATAGAATTGACTTCATGACTGTTGAAAAATCAATACAGACTGAAACAACTCCACCACAAAAAAAAGTTCAGCAGACCGAATCTGACAGTTGCTTCACTTGCCTTCAATGTGGAAGGATGTTCAGTCAAAAATGTAACCTTAAAAGCCATATGAGAATTCATACTGGAGAAAAGCCTTTCACATGTCAACAGTGTGGAAAGAGTTTTAGACATAAACAAGGTCTTGATTCCCACATGAAACATCACACTGGAGAGAAACCTTTCACCTGCCAACAGTGTGGAAAGAGATTATCAAGTAAGGAAAACCTTAAATACCACATGAACCTTCACACTGGAGAGAAACCTTTCACCTGCCAACAGTGTGGAAAGAGTTTCTTACGTGAACAGAACCTCAAATGCCACATGAAAAGACACACTGGAGAGAAACCTTTCATTTGCCAGCAGTGTGGAAAGAGTTTTGATCGAAAACACACCCTTAAAAGTCATATGAGAATTCACACTGGAGAGAAGCCTTTCACATGCCGACAGTGTGGAAAGAGTTTTAGACATAAACAAGGCCTTGATTCCCACATGAAACATCATACTGGAGAGAAACCTTTCACCTGCCAACAGTGTGGAAAGAGTTTTAGACATAAACAAGGCCTTGATTCCCATATGAAGCTTCACACTGGAGAGAAACCTTTCACCTGCCAACAGTGTGGAAAGAGTTTTGATCGAAAACAAACCCTAAGCAGCCACATGAGAATTCACACTGGAGAGAAGCCTTTCACATGCCAACAGTGTGGAAAGAGATTCATTCACACAGGAAACCTTAATGCCCATATCAAAATTCACACTGGAGAGAAACCTTTCACCTGCCAACAGTGTGGAAAGAGTTTCAGGAAGAAAGAGTCCCTTAATTCCCACACAAAGAGCGAACACCCAGGAGAGAACGGTTTTATATGTCATCGGTGTGGAGAGAGTTTCAGTTGTAAAGTAAGCCTCAAAACTCATGAGACTTCACATTCCAGAGAAGCCATTGGCATATAATCAGTGTGGAATGAATTTCGGACATAAAGCAACCCTTGATTAAACCCTTGTATACTCACTGGAGAGAGACATCTTTCACGTGCCATGACTGTGGAAAGAGTTTCAGATTTAAAGGAATCCTTAAAGTCAGCTTGAGAATCCACACTGGAGAGAAACCCTTCGCCCTCACTCACTGTGGAAAGAGTTTGTCATAAAAATAGTCTTCGGATTCACGAGGCTTCACACTGGAGAGTAAAAAAGAAAAGACATGCAGATGTGATGCCATATTTGTGTTCTTTGTGTGGAAAGCGTTTTAAATGGCCCAGCAGTTTAAAATAGGTTATCTGTGTAACTAAAGCTATGTTCAATAAGGCCCAGATCTGATAGTCCACATGCTTGATCGAAAGCATTCTCCAATTCTTATGAACTTGTCTTGTTTTTTTTTTTGTCTTGTACATATGAACTGCTGTGTGTTTGTGCGACCATCTGCTTTGTTATAGTTCAGTTCTCAAATTTTTGGTTTGTCAAAAGACACTTTTGTGGAAATTCACGTCATAATTAAAATTAATTATGATTGTCATTATTTTCTGATTTCATTATTGAGTTTCATAACTGATGAACTTCACAATTAACATCACCTGATCTAATAATTTCGGTGGTGCATTGCTGCCACAAACATTATTTTTTCTACTCATTTGAGTTGCAATAACGAGATGTAATTTAAACATCTTTTCTCATTAAAATGACATTTAGATATTTTTTCTCGTATTAACTATATATTATGTCATAAAAACAATGTTTTACTGTTATAATTTATAAATTATAATTTATACATTTATAGTTTGTCTGCACTGCTGTTGCCACAGTCCTGTCATAAACAAATTACAAAATAATGCTATCCAATAACTGTATTAAGACCCATAGGATGGATATGACTCGTTTGATCAGATCAAAACAGTTATTTTTGAATAATCGACTCTGGGCTTGGAATATGTCTTTATTTGAATTAAGTTTGATTTGACAACAAATAGAAATAAACGAATCCTAACCTAACGAACATAAAGAAATAAAAAGATTTTATAATATAATAATAATAGGCCTATTAATAATAATTTTTGTTATTAATATTTTGTTTTGTTTGAGAAACGGAAAAATGACAAGGTATATGTTTTGTATTTTTGTTCGTAGGTAAAAAAATAGCTCATGCTTTAATATTTGTTTCACATGCATGGGCTGCCTTAATAGTTTTGTCTTATACATTTATGTATTAATCAATATATATAATTAAAATTAGACATTTAGCTGAATCAAGCCACGCATCATATCGCATCGCATTCTTCTGGGTTAAATTCCAGGATTTGTACTAAAAGGAATAGGCTTCACTGGTGTATGGGCACAATAGTACAGATGAGCTCAGATGGGAAAATCTGTACAGTACCTCTTGTTGGATTTTTGTTAATTAAATGATATTTGGTTTCGATTGTTTTAATTAAGGGTTTCTTTAAGTGAAACGTCATAAACCCTTAGAATTTCTCTTAAGTATCCCTTTAAAATCCATTAATTGTTGCATAAAGCCCCTTAACTGTCAATTTCCGAAGGATGACATAAGGGTTGTAAAATGCCACCTTCAGTGTTACACAAAAGTCTTCTACAAGACATGATCGGCTGCTATATATGTTAAACAGATTTGAATTATGCATTTATTCACATATAAACATTGGTCACATTACAAACAGCACATAATTACCTCAAAAGTGAGTGCGTTGTAACAGTTCTAGGTTGAATTCTCTGTTACTAGTGCTTTTTCCGCCACACTAGGGGGCGATATCCTCAGTTTTGAGGGGGGAGGATGCGGATATAAGTAGAGAAGAGGGGGTGGGGGTGACAAAACACATGGATGTGAGCTGTAGCTCAAAGTAGTCATCTGTGGTTTGGTGTTTGAGGAGAAATAGGTATTTTCTTTGCTACTCATTTAAGCCTTATGTTGTGATTGAGCACATGCTAAGTAAATCATGAGACAAGTTTCTCTATTTTGACTGTTTATGCTAAGTTTGGCCGCTTGATGCGCGTGGGAATCATCCATGGATTATTGACTGGGTTTGTTGTCTTTGAACTGCCTAAACCTGTAGAACTTCTTGTGGATATTAACTGACAGAACTCAACGGGCCATCATTGACTTTGGGAATGTTGTACTTGTGACAAGCTGCATTGGAAACCCAGGTTTTCTATCATACGAACGATTGAACTAATATGTAAATATGGTGTGTTTTGCATGGAGGGTAAACACATTTGATGTTACTTGGTTGGTACTTGAAAATAATCACTGATAAAACTCATGAAGGGCACCCTACCTCTTTACAATGATTTCGTTATCTCTTTTGAAGTTTAAGATGGTACGTTACAGCGTCACACTCGAGAATATATTTATAATATTTTATTTCTGTATTTTCCTACATATTACATGGAGATGACTTGAAAAACACACATAAACCATATATTGTTGAAATCATGTGTTTGAGTATCAACTTTTTATTCAGCTTCTATGAATGCAGTTTAGACTCTCGGTTTGAGAGCGCCCCCCGTCTTTGAGTATGAATGAAATACACTGTATGATAGGCTTAGTGCTTTAAAAGCAGGCACATCATTTCAATTAATTTAACAACCTGTCATAATCAGATTTGTATATTAAAAACATTAATGTCAAAATATTTGTGCAATTGTATTTACAGTGTAAATGTCTCTTTAGGGGCAGTTTTTGTGCACACCGTTTTCATTTGATCGGTAACTTTGATCGGAATTACTGAATAAAATGTAAGAATCTGATGTTGGAAATCAATCAAATATTAATCCTTATTTCTGTCTCTCTCTCTCTCTCTATATATATATATATATATATATATACACACACACACACACACACAAACAACAGCTTACACTAACTTCTGGAGGTAAAGCTGGATCACGAACAATTGTTAACAACCTATCCTTCAGGAACAACTTTTTAGTTGTTTAGTTTTTAGTTTATTTTTTATTTTTTCTTAATTTTTTTACAGAACCATTATTTTTTACATTTGATAATGTGTATTTTTTTATGCTGTTTTAAATGTATTACCTTGAAAATGTAAACATTTTCCTACATGTTTGTTAAATCATTACAGGATTCACAAACATTATAGAAAGAACAAATCTCTCTCTATCTAATATATGTATATATGTGTGTGTGTAAAAGTCTTTTCCATCGATACTGAACACGCGTGAACAACAAAGCCTATTTTACCTCACGAATAATACTTAAGCTTCAAATGGGCAACTTCATGAATATGGAAACGGATTTCTCCCGAGTGAGAGAATGAGAAAGCCCAACCTTACCTTATGCTTAGCTTTAAATTATTATTATTTTGTTTATAGCTAAGCCTATATTATTATATACTGCAATTATATTTATCCATTAGAATTCTATATTTTTAATTCTTGTTTTGTTCTGATATTTGTTAAATTTAAAGGATTTGTTGTAAAGTGAAGGGAACTAAATATATCCTGTGTGTACATGATAACATTATTAGGCCAGCCGTTATTATTTCTAAATGTAATAAAATGCAATTTATACATGAATTTTGTAATATAAAAAAAAAAACATGCAGCAAATGAAAATAGGTGATTAATACATTAAAATGAAACCTATACAATACTTTTTTTTTCTCACAAACGTAATTTATTTTTTAGCGTGTTTAAAAATAAATAAAGAAAACATGCAGCAAATGAAAAAAGGCGATTAATCCGTTAAAATTTGTTACTCTGGGTTAACACTAATTATAAGTATAATATACTTCAGAGTAGTGTTGTCAAAAGACCCGGTACTTCGGTACCAAGTCGGTACAATTTTTTTTTAAATGTGACGGTACCAGGTTTCTTTAAGTACCGGTAGTACCGAGGTCCCGTTCAAACCCGGTTCAGCGCTATGATTTCCGCGAAGCAGAAAACGAGGACTGAATCTCAAAATCCAGTCATGAAAATGAAACTTACATTTCAATATGGAGTCATGGGATGTGTCAAAGTTAGCATAAATTAATCAAATCAAATCTCCATATGGACCAGTATCTGTAAATGTTAAGACACAAAAGTTGTTTGAAATATTAATCAGTGTTCTGCGCGTCTCTGTGTGAATTAATGAATGACAGAGACGTGCGGATTTGTTTACTACATAGACTGAAGTGCATGACACTTGCATTAATTTCAGCATCTGAGCTTCAGAGTTCTCAGAGTTCTCTCTCATTTCAGTTCATCTCAATGGACGCACAGCGCACCTGTAATTGATGCTCTCTAAACTCTTTGTGAAGGCGCACGACTCACCGTCGCTTTACTGATAGCGCTGTTTCTCACACATGCAGAGAGAGAGAGCGAGAGTCTTACCACGCTGAATCGACACGCTATATGTAAACTATTCTTTGTTGTCTTCTCCTGTCAAAATAATGGAGTTCATTTAGAATTATTCATAATCATTTTTGATCAAGCAGAAAACATAACGGTTTCTCCGGTAGTGGGCGGAGCTAATGCGCAAATGGCAATTTCATTGGCTGGCGCTGATCTCTTACCGTCCCTGTTTTGATTTCAGCAAATCAGTTTGACCAAACGCAGACAACGTGATTAATATTCATGAACCCAGCAGCTCATCAATTCATAGTGCATTGTATATTCATTATTATGATAGTAGAATTAGTAGTAGTATTATCTTTTAATAATAATTAATATGATCTATTACTATTTTTTTTAACGGAAACCCTCAATGACCAAAAATATCTTAAGCATCACCACCAGTCTTAAGTTCAGTTAAAATGACAAATATGCATTCATTAGGCCTAAAAGTTAATTTTTACATAAAGGCATTGTGCTAGAAATATATAGTATAAAGAATGGCATTGGTTTTATTTTTAGTGCTAAAAAGTAATTTTTTTTTAATTAGCATATTTTTGTGTTTTGCTTTGGTACCGAGAACCGTGGATTTTTACTGGTATCGGTACCGAATACTGAAATTTTGGTACAGTACAACACTACTTCAGAGCAGAGCCTGCATGGGCCTAATCTAGGCTATTTTTTTGTTTTTGTTTTTTCCATTGCATCTGAAAATGACTTCGTTCATCACATTCACTTCACGCGCTCTGGCGCAGATCCCCCTCTCGCGTTGATCAGCTGTGGACGATTTAAAAATGTTTGCTATAAAGGTTGCTGTCCCATTTTATTCAGGAGTTGTTCATGTAAAAAAAATCTATTTATATTTTTAGTTCTAATTATATTATTAACACAAGTTCATTTAGGCTATTTAACATGCACTTTGATATTTTACCATTTTTAATTTTATAAACTTGATATTTAAAAGTTAGTTTAATAGTATTTAAATTCAAGTTTAAAAATAGGTTTTAACTGCTAAATACCAACAACCATACTGCATGTGAATAAATAAAATGCATACTTTTCATAACATTTCATTATTCATAAAATCCATAACATTTCTGGTGTTTGGATTTGTCCCACCCAGCAGAAACTCGTTGAAAAGACGTCATTGGCAGACGTCTAAACAACGTTAAAATTTAGATGAAAAGTGAAAGGTGAAAAGACGTCTTTTTCAGGTCGTCGAAAAGAAATCTATAAAAAGACGTCCAAATTACGTTTAAATGTGGATTTAAAGTGAAAGGTGAAAAGACGTCTGTATAAAGACGTCAAAATTACATCTAAATATGGTTGTAAGGTTAAAGTTGAAAAGACGTCTTTTCAGACCTAATTACAACCGTGAATTATTTTTCATATTCCTAATTAGTGAAAATAAGACAATTCACAGTATATTGACACATTTATTGACACATCTTTCATGTAAATTCTTGATCACATCTTAAGCCTCCTTTGATTAAACAGACCGTAAAAACAGTAATATTGTGAAATATAACTACAGAAATAATTGTTTTCTATGTGGATGCATTGTAAAATGTAATTTATGCCTGTAAACTGAATTTTTTAGACAATTACTCCAGTCTTCAGTGTTACATGATCTTCAGAAATAATTATACTATACTGATTTGCTGCTCAAGAAACATTTCTGATTATTATCAATGTTTAAAACAGTTGTGCTGCCCAATATTTTGTGGAAACCATTACATTTATCAGTATTTTTTTAATAGATCTTGCAAAAGAGTAGTATTTATTTTTGATTTTTTTTTTATCAATTTAAAAGTCTTTACTATAAACTTATCAAATGAATCCATCTTTCTGTATAAATATAATTTTTCAAGACAATAAACTATGACCAATTATAACCACATTAGAACAACCAAAAATTTTAACTCTGTCATTAATTACTTACCCTCATTTTGCCCCAAACCCATAACACCCTTTTGTGCAGAACACAAATTAAGATATTTTTTTAACAGATGCCTTGTGTATGCAAAAAAAAAACCAGCAAAAAAAAAAGTATTCAGAAATTATGAATCCCCAATGGATTTTCACAAAAGCACCTGAGATGGCCAGCTCTCACGCCAATGCAACACTGATGCATCATGGTGCTCTTTTGAATGCATTATTTTATAAATATAAAAAAATCTCAGATTTCATCAAAAAGTTCTGCATTTATGTTTCAAAGATGAACAAAAGTCTGGCTTGGAACAACATGAAGGTGAGTGAAGAAAATCTTTGGTTTAACTAACACATAGGTAAATGGGTTCCCACAGGGCACCAGTAGATCTCTTCCTAATCTCTGTTCTTCTGCTTCTTCTGCTCCTTCCTCCATCCCAATTCTGGATTAATGAACCACGGTAGATGTTTCCACTTTGAATGCTTTAGCCTCGCAGTTTTTTCTCCAGCATCTAAAGTGAGAAAGAAAACAGTAACTAAAATGTAAATTAATAATACAAAAACAAAGGTTGTCCTTGTCCAAAATGTACAAATTAAAGTGTACTCGTTCTTCATGAGGAATTATTAACTAATCAGTATGTCAGGGGTTGTCAACTCTGGCCCTTAAGGTGAGACTTAGGTCTCTGCAGAGCAAAAGTGGGCGTTTATGACTTAGTGTGTGTTTTCAAACTGCTGGATGTTTCTAAATCATGCAATCAAAATGATCCCCCTTACCTAACCCCACCCCTAAACCTACCGTCACTACGTCAGCCAATCAGGTATCATGGTCTAAAAACACCCTGATCTGGTAACTCCCATTACTTTCCTGCAGAGACCTATGCTTGGCTTAAGGTCCACTGTCATGCAGAGTTTACATCTCAATCAGCTTCACAGTTTGCCAAGTTGTGAATATATTGTGTACATACATTTAGGTACTGGTAAGCACTGTGCCTCACTAAACACTGGTGGCTATTTCTGTCCTCATTGTACAACATCACTACTGACATTAATGCAAAACAGTAAAACTGATATCTTTTTTTAATGCTATTTACAGCACATTATGATAAATACTTTATTACATGTATGTGCAAGATTTAATTCATAAATTAATTGGAAATGTTTACTAGATTAGACATTACCTTTCTAGTGATATGTTTATGCTGAAATATATTATTAGTTTGTGTTTTAAAATCTTATTACGTGTAATCCTATAGCGAATTATCAGTGCACCGTAAAAAGAAAATTGTAATTAAGGCAGCCCTTCACCACTGACTACTGAGCAACGGACCAGGGGTGCGTTTCCCGAAAGCATCGTTGGGCAAATATGGTCGCAAGTTCCGTCGTTATCAGCATAGTTCAACGATTTGGTGTTTCCCGAAACCATCGTTCCAACGAACGTTTGCAAACTGCATCGCAAACTTGTGTGGTTGGAACGACAGCTCTTGACCTGTGGTTAGAAGCATAGTTCCTTGTTAGTTTGTCGTGTCGACGTCATTGATTTCGCAGCAGCTGGGATGTGTTCTATTCAGAGCTATCGACCCTATAGCCTATTTCTTTCGAAGCTTTCACCATCCAGTTTAAGTGATTTGGATGACTTAAAGTCGAGGTGCCTAGGTTTTACACAATTTGCTTTCTTCATTACAAATTATTTGAAATGATATAATAGCATGATGATCGCAATTATTCTCCCTTCCAAGTGCCCTACGAAATGATTATTTATGCCGGTTGGGACGCAGTCTTGGTTTCGTTTGTGCGAAGAAACGGTGAGTGTGCAAGTGAGTAGCTTTGTTAAATTCCCAAAGACAAATTGTCATATAGCAATATTTTACAAAAAAATATTTTAGGGGTTTACCCTTAAATAGGGTGACCACCTGCTAATAAGCCCAAGGGGGGACAAGGGGTATGTTTCTGAGGGTCAATGTGGGACACTGCCTTGTGCGGCGGTGCCCCCACCCCATGGGCAGACTCACTGATAGTGGTTTACCCATTTCTAGCACATACCACCTTACATGGTATATTAATCAGTGTTTGGAATAACGCCGATGGCGAGTCAGGAGCAATCCGATGAAAAGCTGGCATTTTCAAGGTGGAGATATAAGCACTAATTCAAATTCATTGTGGTCAAAGGCAAGAATGTGCATGTAATGTGTACATGTAATATGTGACACACGCATCTACAAAGCTAGTGGCCAAAAACACTTTTCTTACAAAGATAATACTTGGAAGATAAAACTCTTGCTGTCTGTTGACGTGCAATAAATATTGAAAGTTATGTACGAACACCTGTCTGTTCTACTCATTTTAACTGACTTATGAAAACCGCTCCAAAAAAAAAAAAAAAAATTATTTGACACATAGCAACTTTTTTTTTTATTTTTTTTTACAGTAACGGAAATAGTTACGTTCCCTGGTAACAAGTTACTTTTAGAGTAATTCAGTTACTAACTCAGTTACTATTTGGAACAAGTAGTGAGTAACTATAACTAATTACTTTTTTAAAGTAACGTTCCCAACAGTGATATTAATAATGCCCTATTCCCCTAAACATGTGTAATTGCTGATGTATGCTCATGACAGAATTGACAGATGCACTTCCACTTACGATTTACTTTAGCTATTTTATTTATTTTTCATTACAATTTATTCACTTTAAATAAATTATAATATAAAATTATAGGATTAAAATGAATTGTAGTTGCTCAACACCACAGGAACAGTTAAAAAAAATAGTCTAAACTCACAACTCCAGAGGTTTACGGAACGAGAAGGGGGAGAAAGGATGGTGATCTTGCATGTTAGTAAAGGCAGACGCATGAAAAAACAACAGTTTGAAACAGGACACACCTTCTCTTTTTTAATTGATGATGGCAGTGGCTCACTTTCTCCATTTTTCGAATTGGAAAGCATGCATCTAAAAGTTCCTTCCCAGTGTGTCTGGTATGCACGTGCGTGCGCTGTCATGACAACAACGAAAAAGTTGACAACAACCTAGTCAACCAAGTTCATTTGGCTGCCTGGGGCTCGAGGATATAGAGCGACCAACCTTTTTTGAGCAAGCATTGATTATGCGTGACACAGTCTCAATTTGTGGGACGCATGAATTGGGCTTCAAACGCTGTGCGCGCACGCGCTACGCGGGACGGGTGGTCACCCTACCCTTAAATATTAAATTGTATCTGTACTGTGGCATTACACATATACGCAACACATGCAGTGCTTAGCGCTAAGGAAACGTAGGCAGATTCAGATATATTTTATTCAGACATTTAAACATTTAACAAATGATGACATAAATCAACATAAAGTCTGAAAAGGAATAGGCAGAAGCAAAAGCTTATTGCGCCTATCCTAAATTAGCCTATAGGCTAATTTACATATGTTAACATAGGCTATTTAAAATACTACACACTCAAACCACAGTATTGTTTGTCAATGAATGAAGAAATTTTTTATAAATAAGCAGTTTTGTGTAGTAGAATATAATATTCTCATGGTGTTATGAGAAACAAATACATATTTATTGTTTGCAAAAGTATTTAAGTGAAGTCTGCTGGGGGAAAACATAGGCAAATAAACAACATTATTTATTAACACAAGTTATGTCAGATTAAATTAAACAAATAATAGAAAACACAGTATCCAAACTGTAAAATACTGTATTAGCCTACCCTCCAAACATATTCTGAATTAAAAGTTATCTGACTTCTGCTCCTGCAGGATGCATTCTGCCTTGATCTGGGTTCAAAGGATCATCATCATCATCATCAGAAACAGCATCTTCCTTACCATCGGCTCCAACGGCATCAACTTCCTCCTCAGGAAGCTGGACATTTTCCCTGACTGCAATGTTGTGGAGAATTGTAGTAACCACAATAACAGAACAGCTTTTGGTGGGGTTTAGCTTCAGGCCACCACTGGACTTGCTGATGCAGTGAAAACGTTGTTTCCACAGTCCTATAGTCCTCTCCACTATAGAGCGTGTCCTTCCATGGGCCTGATTAAACCTTTCCTCTGCACAGGTGTCAAGAGGTAGGGCGAAGAGGATATCCACTGTCTCCCAGGAGCCAGCTATCACCAAAACTACCGTCTTCAGCCATTTGGCAAATTGCCGAATTGGCCTGGAAGCACACATGACTTTTGCATGGGCCATTTTGCCACAATGTCAGTGAACATTCCCTGGTGATCACACACTACTTGAACATTAATGGCTGAATAGCCCTTCCTGCAAATGTACAAGGGCTCATATACCTCAGGGCTTAATACTGGGATTAGGGTGCCATCAATGATGCCAATCACTCTGGGGATGTTGTCAAGATCATAGAATTGTTGATTGGCCAGCTGTATTTCCTCAGGAATTTTGGGGAAAACCAGGATGCTCTTCATCAGCTGTAAAAGCAAAGGTGTTACTGTTGTCACAGTTTTGCTGACTGAAGACTTGGCCATCACCCCATCACCCACCACCTCCATAAAACTTCCAACAGCAAAATAACGCAGTGTAGCTAACTACTGCACCTCTGGACTTAAGGCGTAGTTTCTTCTTGTTGCCCTCTGAAGGTGTGGTTTTACTATCTGAAATAATTCAAGGATCTTGGTCCTTGGAAGACGGAATTTTCTTAAAATTGCATCATCAGATAGTGAGTCAAGAGGGGTAAAATTTGTCCTTATGTGGGCATTTATATAAACTGATTGACTTCTCAGTCGCCTTCTGTGCTCCAGCTGTAAGAATCTTTGTAAAGCTGCCATTGTTGAGCATGTGAAACACACATACACACTGTTTTATCAGGAGAGGCATTAGTACACCTGCTTTTGAGTTAATAGAAACACCTTGGCTAATAATCATTCTAAATTAATTAAATTACTACAATTAATTATTACCATCTTTGATTTGTTATAAGGTACAACATTAATATATTGTATATGTTGATTTGTTTTAAAATCAAGGGCTTGCTGGCTTGTTGTTGCAGGAGTTCCAATTTAGGCCTCCTATAGGCCATAACCTCCTGATGATGTTGGCCTTTCTGCTCCTTCAGGGCCCTCAGTTCTCTCCTGATTCCCTGGAGTTCAGATAATTTCTTCTCCGACTGAAGCAGCTTCTCACTGCAGCCACAACGTCCCCTGTTTCTCCTTTGGCGGGAGATTAATGGCTGGTTTTCTGGAATGCCAGAACGACGTTCCACAGCACATGAGGAGGCCTCAGACTGAGGGGAGTCAGAAGAAGGAAGCAATAGCCCAAGA
This sequence comes from Carassius carassius, assembly GCF_963082965.1. Taxonomy (NCBI): domain Eukaryota; kingdom Metazoa; phylum Chordata; class Actinopteri; order Cypriniformes; family Cyprinidae; genus Carassius; species Carassius carassius. The sequence continues at coordinate 29,016,381 of NC_081780.1, forward strand.
CCAGGACTCATTGCTGATGTTCCAGGGCCAGGCTGGAGGGGTTCTGATGTTCCAGGGCTAAACTTTGAATTCAAAGGCCTGGTGGATGCACATGCATCTATGCCTCCAGGGATCCCTTCCAAGGCCTCAGGCCCCAGGATGGCCAAAACTCTCTCTTCCTCTGCAGTCAGAGGAGGAACGGAGTTGATACCCCCACCAGTCTTTTTTGCTTCCCTTCTACGTGCTGCAGCCCTCCGTTTTGTCACACTTGCGAAGTCCGTCCACTTTTTTCTAACTTCTTCTGGGCTTCGCTCATAACCATAGCCAGCAGCATTTATTTTTTGGGTGATTTCCGCCCAGGATTTTTTTTAATCAGCATTTGTAACACAATTTTTCAGCTTTGAAAATAGCTGTATTGTTTTTCATTCTCCACCTCCTCCAAAAGAACTAACTTCATTTTTTGAAAATTGTGGTTTTCGCGTCATTTTCATATAGGTCATATGAACACATAGCTGTATGGCAAGGGAACTTAAATAGGTAGGCTAATGATCTTAAGCAAAATATGCAACAGGTCTACACAATAGTATAACTATCACAGTGATCATTGGTCAACAGTAAAACTCATCATTTATTTTCATTTTCATTGTGCTGATCTATCAATATTCAATAAGAAATGTATAATTATGAAATTGTGAAATTAATAGTTATAGATTTTAGGGATCAGAGAAGACAACATTGTGTTTATATATGTATATATTTTATTGTGCAAAGAATGAATGTTGAGTTGTTAATGTAATTACTCCACATCGTCACTAAGAAAGCACAATCAAAAAGAGAAAAGAACCAAATTTACAGCAGGTGGCGATGTGTGCTCATAGCACCAGTCCGCCATTAGATCGAAGTAGAAGAACATCATAACGACAGCTCCAACCAATGTGGTTCAAGCCATGGTTTTGCGACACAGGTACCATGGTTTCGGGAAACAGTAGTGATTAGCTAGTTGATCTCTTTAAAGATGCATCGTACTATGGTAGTTAAACCAGCGAGTTGCATTGTTGTATGGGAAACGCACCCCAGAGTGATTCACCCCCAGAGTTTACGTCCACACATGATCACACTCACCTGTTTGTGACTTATAGTTAGTAAAACTGAAGACCTTGATTAATGTGTTCAGGTGCACTGCACTAGGTTGGTGCAAAACTCTGCATGTAAGTGGACCTTGAGAGACAATGTTGAGATCTCCTGAACATGGACTATAAAGAGACACAATGACTTACAACACTGGTGTCCAGTCCTGGGCTGGAGGACCACCGTTCTGCAGAGTTTCTGCTGAACCTTGAGCAGCTGCTCAGGTCTGCTTAACTGGGGTTGGAGCAAAACTCTGAAAAAAGAGAAGACAACCAATATTATAATGTTAAAAAGTTAAACAACGTTAAATAATTTGATCCATAAATATGCACAACATGTGAAAATGCACAAAGATGACAAGAAAGAACTTTCAACACACTGAAAAATAAGCAGCAATATTAAGTCACACATGCATTTTCATTTCTTCTTATTATTCCTCTTCCAATAAGTTACAATTACCTTGTGATTTATCAATGATTTTCAGTCTCTGAAATAGAAAAGATCTATCAATGATGAACTATTATTTACCCCGTTTGTATCTGTGAGGCATTCATGACACATTTTACCAGTGTGTTAAGATCAGTAATTATGACTGTCGAATGTCTGACTTGACTGTGTATTCTGCCCCCAAACATATGATTAGACTATCAGTCGAATATCAGCAAGATTCGAACATTCAGATTCGACTATGAAAAACCTTAGTCGGGTCACCCCTAGTAATTTCACAATGTTACTATTTTACTGTATTTTAATAAAATAAATGCAGCAGTGGTGAGCATAAAATATTTATTTTAAATACATGATAAATCTGACCCTTAAACGTTTGAATGGTAGTGTATGTTTGAGGTATTACTTACTAGTAATATGTTTCATAATGTCTAAAAATGTTCTTCAGCTGGATCCACGCACGGCCATCAGCATGGAAGAATCTAGAACATAAACAATCTGTCATTCTGTCAATCTGTCAAAGCCAACAATATTTATTATACAATGCCAGGTTTATTATAAATAAACTATAGCGGAGGTGAAATGCAGAAAAGAAAAATAATTTACAGATTATACAAACAAAAAAAATTAAAAGAATAATAACAGAATTTAAAGTTTTAGATTTACTAACCGAGTAATACTCTTATAGTGTGGACATCAAAATAACTAACAGGCAAACAAACACACACACACACACACACACACATATATTATGAAAATATTATATAAACACACATATAAGAAAATTACAGATTCATGCTGATGTAGGCGAAATATATTATGAAAGATGCATATAAAGTTACCTCTTGTAGTTAGCATTACAGATGAGATGCTAACAGACTTTTTCTGAAGACACTGACCATTTCTATAAAGTACATTTTCAACGTAAGCGTGTCATTTACATGAAAGAAAGTTTCAGGGACACTTTTATGTAATATTTGTGTAATTTAGGGATTAAACTTACCTGAAATTAGTGAAAACAACCATTAGAGACAGCATCCGTTCAGCTGTTTGACGGTTGAGCTGTGCCCCGTTTCCATGGTGACTTCCTCCGCTCCAGTTCAGCACGTGCCCATCAAGTGTTTTCAAAATATTTTTCAATATATTTAACAGTGCTTCAGACATGATGTCTAATATATTTCTTCACTAGCTTATGTTAATGGCTTTGTGGTGGAAAATAAAAGGCTTTTTTTCTGATAAATTTGGACTAAAGCCCATCTACATCTATTTTGGGGCTAAATATGGATAAAAAAAATAAATTAATAAAAAAAAAGACGTTAAATGTCGCTTTTTGGACTTAATTTGGACCAAATCCGACGGACCAAACGAAGACCAATTTTCAAAGTCGCTTTTTGGTCTAAAAGATGGCCATGACGGGCCGACTTGATTTAGACCAGAAAACGACGTCCAAATGACGTCTAGTGCTGGGTGGGGTACTTTAATATAATGAGCTAAAAGTTTAAGAATAACCCTAGACTGGTTCTCTCTCTCTCTCTATTTAACAGCATTAGCTCAATAAAATACGTCTTCCTTCAGGTAGAATTAATGTTTTCCTGCTTGCTAAATGTTGGGCTCATTATCAATAAGTTGTATTCGCCTCAATCTGATTCAGTAAAGTCAAACCGCAGACAGTGAAGCTGTGTCTGAGTCCCGTGCGCTGTGAGGCGGGAACAGAGGATTCCGCTTAAAGCCTTTCACAAACATCCACGATCACAAATAACAATGATTTTCGTACAATAATGATTAATTATAAATTGATGATTTGTTATTATCATTATGGTCTTGTGAAAATAATAATATGGGCTGCGAGAATATAATGAATACAAAGAGTAGTGCTGCTGAGTGCAGGCATGTTTCAGCCCAGTAACACACCGTTCCTCGGAGCCAAAACACAGACTGAATTCTGTTCAGCTGGAGGGGGTTGGGTATGGGATCAAATTCCCGCCAAATATATAGCGGTCACGTATGTGAAAATATAACGCTAAAATAAATGCAAAGTTAACCAGAATTTCAAACAACGCGGTCACGGATATAAAAATAATAAGCGTGAATCAAACTTTTAAACAAGTTTAAAATTATATTGCTCAAAACTGAAAGATGCATTCAAAATGATCTGAATCGCACACAAAATCATGTTTTCTGCTCTTTCATTTTTTGTATGCCTGTGCTCTTTTCTCCTTTGCTCTTGTTTTTCTACATTCTGCGCTTGCGTTTCCAAAAGTTGCCGTTAGAGTTTCATGTAAATCAGGGGCGGGTCTTAGCATCACCATTGGTCCACTAGTTCTAGATTGACAGCTCATCCTCTAGCCAATCAATCGAAGAGGGAAGTTGACGTCACTCCAATGCGACTCATGGATGGATGCTGTGGCTAATTTCTACAGGTGTGAAGATGGATCATTAGCGTGAAAATCTCAGGTAATTGAACATGAATATATTGGTAGTGGGTTAAATCGGATATATTATAGGTGCATTAACTGATCGCTTTGATTTGTTTAGATAATTTCACTTAATATTTCGTGTATATTCACAGGCAGTGTCAAGGCTGCTTTTAGAGAGACTCTTGTCGCGACTACAGGAAGCCATGCAGCGCTTGCCTCTGGACCTGGATTATTTATATTTTATTTGCACAAATGGTTTAACATTGATCACTGCACACACAAGTCGTGTGCATATGCCTCAAGAGGTAATGCGGTGCCTTTCTCACCTTTGTTCTGTACTTTCCAATCGTCTGGACACCAGACGTTCCTCTTCAGTTGTTGTGAGTGAAATTGCTGGACCAAGGGGACGTCCCAAACTAATTGCATCTGATCAGCACCTCAGACATTTAATTGAACTTGGTCTGACTGTACCTTGCATTTCTAAACTGCTTGGTATGTCAACACGAACCGTGGAACGAAGAATGCACGAGTTTGGCATTACAGTGAGGGGTGTTTTGTCTTTATTTATTTTTTTTATCCAGGACCTTGACATTTTGCTGCAAGATGAGACTTACCCACTGGAGGAGAACACTGGAGTAGTGGTCCCTCAGGTTGAGTCTCTGCTCTCAGAGGATGAAATGGCACGTCTCAGGACAACCATTAATCCTGTCGCAGAGTCCAGAGACTTTGGCCAAGATATATACTTAGTGTTACATTTTGTGCAACAGGTTATTGAATAGCACTTTAAAGCTTAAAGGAGAACTCCGGTCAATTTTAACATTGAGCTAATTGTTTTGTATATTTGGAGTGCTGTCAATACAGAGAACAACGACAAAAATCGGTGTATATTTTTTAATATTTGTACAAGAACTCATGATTCTAGGATAACACTTTACAATTAGGTTCAATAGTTAAAGATTAGTTAATGTATTAACTAACATGAATTAACCATGAGCAGTACATTTGTTACTGTATTTGTTAATCTTTGTTAACATTAGTTAATACAAATACAGCTGTTTATAGTTTGTTCATGTTAGTTCACAGTGCATTAACTAATGTTAACAACAGTTTAATAATGCATTAGTAAATATTGAAATTAACATTAACAAAGATTAATAAATGCTTTATAAGGGCAGTTCATGATTAGTTCATGTTAACTAATGTAGTTAACTAATGAACCTTATTGTAAAGGGTTACTGATTCTAGTATAAACTTATATTTTCCAGTTGTACAAAAAGACAGACTACATTACCTCTGAATGTTTCATGTCCATTGTAATTGAGATGGTCCTTTTCCCAAGCCCTGCTTGAACAAGCTTGGGTTCATGTGCAGGAGGAGGGGTGGTTTCAGAATGTTTATCAAGAAGATATACATTTAAATCAAAAGGTTTAAACCCTTTTGAAGTCTTGGTAAGTGTTCTGGATGCTACATTTATTCTTTTTTTCCCGCAGATTGCATGTCTTCGGAAAATGCTAGGAAAGGACCTATAAGGAAAATTATTTTATTCTTATTATTATTCTTTTATTTTTATTTTTTCAACAAAATTTGTAGGTACATAGTCAAACAAATAATTTTGTTTAACTTGGTAACATAAATTTTAATTGTGTAGGGGTTTGACCATGTACATGACAAAGTGCCTTAAAAAGCTTTAAAAATATTGGTAAGGGTTTCCATGCTCTGTATGGCCAGCAACATGCACCTGCCCATTTCCTGATCAATGGTGCTATCTGTCTGTCTTTGTTCTTGTACCGCTGGCCGCTGCCCCTGAACCTGCACTTGAACTTGTGAACGTGGTGTTACAGGATTAAGAGTCTGTGTTAGCGCAGAGATGAGGCTCTGTGCTGCACTAACCACATCTGGGTACTCTGCCTGCTAAACACAAAGTTAACATTAAGATTTATGCAATAAATAATGAAAAAAATGTTATATTGTGCATTCAGAAAGTATTCAGAACACTTCACTTTTTATAATGTTCTCATTGTAAGTACCCTCAAACCAATGACAACAACATACATTTTGACACATGTATAAAATATTAAATAAAAAAGGACTTGTCCTGGAAATACAGACATGTGCCACTGAAAGATCTGAATACTTATGGTAATGTGATGATATTTCAGGGTTTTACATTCCATACATTTGCAAAAATGTCAAACCTATTATCATTTCATCATAATAGGGTACAGAGTAGCAAAAATGTAAACAATTTCAGCACAAGACTGCAACATATCTGTAGACAAAATGAGTCAGACTACTTTATGAATGCACTGTATTTACATTTAAGGTATTTAGTAGGAATACTTATTCTGTTTTGGCAGACATTAATCCACTCTGTTACCAGGCGGAATTTCTCAAAACGAGAAGACAAAGATAATTACACCCACAAAAGTTTTGGGAACGGATTTATTGACGTGGTGACGACTGATCACTTCATACTGATTTCATTGACTATCGTGGAAACAGACATTACAATTGGCGTCCCATTGAGTTAGAAATACGAATAGGATAAATATTATCATCATTCTTATGGAAAAGCAGGTCAAGAAGACTACGCTGTTACAGCTAGCAAAATCATCTATTCACACCAAGCCAGTCTTTCTAGATATACGGCCAATAACCGTAATGCCTCCGATAACTAAACACAACTAAAACACGTGTTAACGGGCTAAATGATGGCGTACTCGGAGAACTTTTTTTTAACTTGCAGAGCATTCATAACACACATAAGACTATGTATCTATCACCCACTACCAATATATTCATATATATTTCAAATATAGACTTTGAAACAAGCATCAAATAAACGAGGCATCCACACTAGTGCCTGTGCCACTGAAGACATTAAGTTAAATTACGCATCTTTTCTAAACTTCATTGGTGATCCGACACAATGTACTGTGTTGTTTCCTTGATTTATAGTCAGTGTTTTGCCTGCTATTGTTTTTATGCATGTCATACATATCGTTCGTTTGTTAAAGAGGCGATCTGTCGCTGGACTGTATTGTTTATAAAATCATATATTTTTTTGTTTTTTTGCCGCTGTGGTTAGTGGTGGAAGGCATCAGTTTTCTCTTGTGGCTGTTAGAGCATTTTATTATTGTGTGGGCTGTTGTAGCTTAGTGGTTAGAGAGTCGGGCTTGTAGCCCAAGAGTTTCCGGTTCCAGTCTCACAGCCGGCGTGTTGCGACTGTTTATTAAAATTGTTGCGTTTTGTTGCACCCGCGTGTTGCGGGTGTGTGTGTTCACCAGTCACTGGGATGGGTTAAAGAGGTCACATTTCGAGTATGCGTTTCACTTATTGGTATCCTCATCCAAACACACACTCCTGTCCAACCCACTTGTTACACCACTTCTGGAAAACCATTTATTGCTAAGGTAAGCTAATTGTCATGATTTCCATATCAAAATCAGAAAATAACCACCTGTAGATGCTATTTACACTAAGAAAAATACAGATATATTTTTATTTTCACTAAGTGACAATATCAGCATTTTTACGTAATGCTATTTACATTAGGTGTAAATAATTTTCATTTAATAAATATAATTATCAAATTTGCAGTAAGTGTAAATACTAATTAGATGCTAGCTATATTGGCAGATAGTTGCACCTTAGTATTTTTGTAGATTAACAGGATCCAATAATTATCATAGAGTGCAAATGATTATATTTATTAAAATTGTTAAATGGATGCTACATTGTTGTGAGAATAAAAGCCTTTCTAACACCGACCCCCAAGCCTACCCAATAAATACTTTATTTTTAATAAACACTCTTCTCTTAATAAAGCACTTTTTTTCCACTTTTCAAACATTTTCATTGCAAATAAATGGCTTTTTTTAATCACAAAAAAGCCAAATCTATAAGCCAGTGGTTCTCAAACTTCCTCGGCGTGCACCCCCATTTAAACCAAATGTACAGGGACATCTTTTTATACTGTGTGACTGAAGTAATGCAAAAAAAATTTTTTTTTTAAATACTCTTGAAACACAAATTTTTGTAAAATGTTATACAATAAATTATGGTAGCCAGAGTATTGCTGTAAACAACTTCAGATTTTTATTATATAGCAAACCTTCAAGATCAAACAATGGAAAAACACTTCCCAGCAAAAGTCATGTTTTAGAACACAAAATTGTTCAAGTAAAAAAAAAAAGTCGACCTGGATTCTGATAATCCTGAACATGTCACATGGGGAAAATGGATAAAGCATGTTTCAGAACACAAATGTGTTCAATTTAAAAGAAACAAAAACACTGGGCCTGGATTCTGATAATTTTGAAGTTTATCACATCACAAGGTAATAAAAATGATTTAAGGAACAGAGCGCTGCACTGAAGTACAAAAAGTCGGTCTTGTCCTGTTCTTCAGCGAAATGTCAGTCTTCTGAAAGACCACATCTGTGGGGACACACACAGTTATAATTAAAACCCAAAACAAAAGAAGAGCAGAAACAGCAACAAGTCTTAACCAAATACTCTCAGTTTTGGTCACAGACAATTACATCACATTTATTGGAGTTAATTATAAAAATTATTGTCCTTTGGTGCACTTTATCATCGATGAATGATAAACACAGAAGATGAAGTCTACCACTACTATACAAGACAACAGAGCTTCTATACCTGTTACTCTCCCGAGTCAAATGCAGCAATTTTTGACGTCAAGACTTAATACTCTGGGGTTGACAGAGTACGCTCTCTTTTTCTCTCTCTTTTCCACCTTGGTACCTTTATGAGGATTTATCCTAAAGATGCACCTTTAAAACACAACACAAACAATATCCTTAAATAATTGTTGTATGCTTCTTAACCAAAGGAATGCAGTCTATGAATTACCTTTGCAAGAATTCTAGTGTGGCTCCCAGTTCTACAGGGTAACTGATGTTCAATATATAGTAAAGAGAGAACATCAGATACAGGGCTTCTGTAAAACTCAAGAGATGGTCATTTACAATCATCTGGTCTACTGCTACCATGTACACACCGGCTGTCAGTGGGTTCTCTCCTTTGAACAAACACAAAATCAGTAAGACATAATATTAAACAGAATGTGAGTTCTGGTCACCCCGAAACCAGGAATTATTGTGTTGCAAGATCATAGTAATACCCACCACACACTACTATACATGGTGTTGCTGGAAGCTGTTCTGAGCATATATCACTTGGAACAGAGGTGTCTTCTACCATCACAAGAAAGTGGTCTTGGTCATTTTTGAAATGGGTTAGCAGCAACATCACTGCCCCACAAACATGATCCCCTCCAGCTCTATACTTTGTGAGTATTCTCCCTGCTCTGCTTGCTCTTTCTGTGCACTGAAATTGAAAGTACTCCAATATTCTTCTGAACTTACTGGAAGCAGATTCTTCAAAGCTGTTGTTTATGTCAATGCCAGTGAGCTCTTTAAAGTGTGCTTTCATTCCTGCTGGCTGAAAGAGATATGGCCACTCATCAAGTAAATCTTTGGTTTCCTTTCCAGATTGGATGTTGTTTCTTTGAGAGGTGTAAGTAGAAGTCATTAAGTCATAGATTGTCTTTACATCACTTTCATTATTTTGAAACATTACTAGCAACTTCTCTTTCTTTTCCTGCTGCAATTCGGATGTTTCTCCAACTAGCAGTTGTGGATCAGAATGTATACAACCATATAACAATTTTCGTTTCTTTGTTGATACTTCTAGAGTACCACAAAGTGGTGAACTAATAGCTTTTGCTCTTTTAAAATTGTCAATTCTACACACCAGTTGTTTGAGGAGAGAATCATATCCACTTCCTACAACCTGGGAATTAATCTCATCTCTGAAAGACTTTGGGTATGCAATCACCATTTGTCGGGCTATTTCTGAAACATGTTTTTTTGCTGGACATTTGCTGACTTCCAGGATCTCAGAAGCAACAATGCGGACCAACTGTCTTCTCTCAGAGCAACTTGGCCTTTCGCCATTTTGCAACTTTTCCATAAAACTTGCTGGCATTTTTTGCCATGGAACATCAAAACTATAATGCCAGTCATGGTCATAAAACGAAGTTTCACAGCTACTGTCACCTAGAAGATAAACCAATGTCCACAGGTTACAGGATGAACACTTTTCATACAGCTGTAATTTTTTGGCAAAATTGCCTATTCCCAAGCTGCAGATTTATTGGAGTTTAATAACGGACAAACAGAGATGGCATAGGACTTTGTGGGTTGTTCATGTGCCACTATATAGAGTATGCATTTAAAGTGGTGCACAGACTTGTTTTATGTCCGCAGTGCATTATTGTCAGAGGGGAGACTGTTGTGCATTTTTCACAAGGACCGCAACAAATCACTAGCATGAAATGGGCACATTTAACGTGTTGCTGGTGATTTGCTGCACTGTGGCCCTGTAGTTGCTCTGAACAATGCACAACAGTCTTCACTCTCCGCTGGCATAAGCTGCGGACTCAACTGGAGACGTTTTGGACATTCATGCACCAGGTAATCACCACATTTGGAATGGATCACAATGTATGCAATTTCCAAAATCAATGTTTTGAGGCCCCGTGCTATCACAGTTTGATTTGTGCCATTAAACTACACTAGTCAAAATTTTAAGAGGATCAAAACCTTTCATAATAGTTGTCTTAAAACCAATACCCAAAACTCTTCAAATGTTGACTAGTGTACAATAAATCTGCAGATTTGTATACATATACACATATACCTATACAAACCCGATTCCAAAAAAGTTGGGACACTGTAGAAATTGTGAGAAAAAAAGGAATGGAATAATTTATAAATCTCATAAACTTATATTTTGTTCACAATAGAATATAGATAACATATCAAATGTTGAAAGTGAGACATTTTGAAATGTGTCACTTTCATGGAATGAAATGTCTCACTTTTTTGGAATGTGTAGCTCTCATGGAATCCAAAATGAGCCAATTTTTTGGCATGACACTTCAAAATGTCTCACTTTCAACATTTGATATGTTATCTATATTCTATTGTGAATAAAATATAAGTTTATGAGATTTGTAAATTATTCCATTCCTTTTTTACTCACAATTTCTACAGTGTCCCAACTTTTTTGGAATCGGGTTTGTACATATACATATATATTGCTCTGTGAACTGCACGTGTGGCACAATTTGTTTGCCAGGTGTGCTAAAGGCTGGGCATGCTCACATTGCAAATTCTCTGTATATGAATTACAAGAATTGACAAATAACATGTTTTGCTTTCAAAATGTTTGTGGATTGTTTAATGTTGTATCAGCGTCTTCCACTTGAAGAGCTGGATGGTGAAATTGAGCATCCAGGAGCAGGTGAACCTGATGCATCAGAAGTGTATTCAGCAGACAAATCATTGGCAGTGTTTTGCAGAGTGGAAGCAATATCTACATGGCATAAACAAAAAACTGCATTAAAAACCATACTGCAGAAACAAGAAACACATTGATACACTGTAATACAAGTAAAGAGTACAGCTAACAAAGTACAGAATGAAAGAGACTGGGGTGTTGTTTTTCCAGTTCATCTAATTGTATGCATGTACACAAAGTCAACATTTAAAGTGGATCAAACCTTTCATAATAGTTGTCTTAAAACCAATACCTGTTCTTGTGAACTTAATGAACTTTTTGATCCACTTCAAATGTTGACTAGTTTATATGTAAAAACAACCATTGATTTGAAAACTTACTTGGGATTTGGGCTATTAGTTTTCTTGCTTCAATCGGTCTCAGAAAGCCACCTAGATCATCCTCTTTCAAAAACTGTAGGTCATCTATGGTCTCCACACCTAGGCTGTTCAAACCCTCTATGGCTAGCTTTGAAGTTATAGGGTTTGGGAACACATTCTCAATAAAAGTCAACAATGCATCCATTTCTGTTGGGAGAGGACAGTTTATCCTTTTACAGATGAACAACGCTGTGCTTCAGAGTAATGACCTTCAGTCCCATAAAACTGTACTCATTTAAGGGATAATAATCTAGACATTCCTCAGCATTTACACAAATTAATTCCTTTGTCGCCGCCAAAATCTCATAAAGTCCATAATCATGCAAATACACTGAGGGGCGGGGAGTCACAAGGAAAGTCACCTCATCGTCTTTCACGAAAATCAGCTCAATCTGTCCAAACTGTAAAATAGAATTCTCCTCTTCACATTTAAGGCAAATTAAGTTTCCTTTCCTGTACAGGGTACCCTTGTATTCTACCCGTGTTGAAACAAAGTCTGGTTCGTTAAGCAAGCTTGTCTCAACAGCTTTGCACACAGCATCACTGTACAAATGAGGAGAGTATGTGGCCAAGTCAACACTTTTAAGCTTTGGTGAAAAAAATGACCGTGAGTGAAGATATGCTTGAAGAAGTTGATGGTTGTGTGACAATGTCTTGCATACATTTTTGAAGTTCTGTGTTCTTCTCACACTTCTTTTGAAGTATGAATGTTTGCTTTCAAATCTCAATGACCATAAACGAATTAAAGGTCCAAGACTTAAAATGAGTGACGTATAGTGAAGCATGTAATGATGTTTTGGTTTCAAATTTTCACCAGGAAACAGCTCCTTTCTTGTTTCCAGATATTCTGGTATTAAGACATTGAGATATGCAATCTGTGCAGTGGTAATCTTGGGAGCACACACTAGCTCAACCAGTTCTTTCAACTTAACAGTCAGTTGCCATACAGGGTCTTGTGACTCTACTCTGTCTCCAATTATGACAGGAAGAAATCTGAGGAGACACCAGTTCTCAGCTGCTTGACCACCTAACTTTCTGCCTTTTTCACATATCTGGGAGGGGGCAGAACCAGCATCAGAATCCAGATATTTGAATTGTGCAAGTCTCCTGTTCAGCTGTGTATATGAAAACCACTTCCTTTTTACAAAGTATTCCAAGAAAATGGCAAGATCAATAGCTACAACACCTTCAAACAAGTCGTGGCCAAGGCATGGGGGAAGGCCAGGCTGAGCAACATGAAAATTTTTGAGAGAGTTGAAAATGGAGTCAAACTTCAACCCATTTACAACATTTTCTTCGGTCGTCCTTAGAGTTTCCACTGCCGCCTTATAGGACTCAACTGTGCGATTGGGAAAGTCTACACACACATTCTGAAGTTCACTGCGAGATACCAAGCAATACCTACAGCAATGCTTGGCAGTACTGAAGTTCTGTGAGTAACCACCGATGCAGTGGGACCCCAAATTATCACCAATAATAGCCACTATTGTTGCACGTACTATGTCACCTGAAGATGTCACAAATCCATGCTCTTCAAGTTCTTTGACATCTGCCAACAACTTAGCAAAAATCTTGGTTTGACCAAAATAGTTAAAGTCTCTCTCATAACACAAAAGTGATAACTGAATGTTATCAATGCATGATCTGTAAAATGGCTCAAAGTTGCCAAGTGTAAAATACACTCCAATCATTTTGTGTTTTTTTTTAGCTGACCCAAGGGGATTCACAATCTCAAAGGCATCCTGGTACAAGATAAGTTGGATTGTAATCTCAGGCTGCTTAAACAAGTCATTGGATTTGAATACAGAGCCATCACAGATGTCAGAGAACACAGAAGAGTGTACATGCTGATGTTTGGCACACTGCTCCCACACCACTGGGTCTATTAACATGGATTTAAAGTGTTCTTCAATGGAATATACTGTGCATAACATTGGTTTCGGTTCTCATCACGACCAAGATACATACTTTGTGGATGCACGTACGAAAATTTTTTCTGATAATACTGTCTTTGGTATTCTGTGGAAAGTAATGAATTACAAGCTGAGGCTGCACCACAGATTCAATATCACATTGTGAGAGGGTCGTTTTTGACTTGAGTATTTCCCTGAACATCTTCTGTGTGTACTGATGACAGATATAATTTAAACCACTGAATTCCTCCACAATCATCTGAATGGTTGACGATGGCACCAGGTATTTGGCTTGTAGCTGCATATAAAACAGGCAGAGATTTTTCATGTACAATGACTTTGCGTTACATTTCGTCAGTGAGTCTGTGAATTCACTTTCATCAACCTCATCCTCAGTAACATCAACAAATGCTGAAGAAGGTTGCTCAGATAAGGTATCCATAATCCGTAATTGTGCAAATGTAGACGTCCTGTGCTTTCGTGAAACATGGGCAGTGAAACTTGATCTTAAACTGAAATTTTTGTCACATTTTTCAAAAGGACAACACACCACCTCTCCCTTGGCTAAATGTGACCTGAGATGAGAAAGGACATTGCTCATGTCTGTAAATTGTTGTTGACAGTCTGTATTGTTGCAAACAAACGTGCCCGTCGAATCATCAAAATGAGTATGTGGTCTTTTGTGATGGCGATAAACATGAGCTTTGAGAGCATTGTATTTTGAGAATTTACATTTGCATTCTGGGAAGCAACATGGAAATTGAGCATTTGCTTCATGTCTGTGTAAGATTTGATGATTAACATATCCCTTATTTGACGTAATTGACGTAAATTCCTGACCTTATAGTTCGTTAATGTCTTGATTTGTCCAAAATATGTTTTGCGTGTAATAATAATAGCCTAGTATTACAGATCATTCTTTAATAACCATAGGAAAAATATTTAGTTGTCATGAAGATATGTTCATGTATTTTAAACATGCACAGTGGTAACAGAAATAAAAAATGCCAACTAAAATATTTTTCTACCGGCCAACATTTAATATCCTGTGTTTACTTGGGTTAATAGGATGGGTAGCCTACATTTACAACGTCTTGTTCGTAACATTGAGTTTGCATTTCACAATACAATGCATTGACGGCTGTTTTAAACTCTGGGCGCTCGGCTCAGACCCTTTTGCCAGCATGAAGCCGATTTCAACGGCAGCGAGGGTCAGATCGCATCGCTGGAGTGACGTACGCGGGTGAAATAAAACTTAACGTCTGACTTGGAATCCTCCCTTTTCGACCCAGCGCCATTGCGGGTAAGTCTTGTGTTCAATTTCATATATCAAATTTAACGCCGAGTATAGTGTCAATTGAGTTCCTTTAACATCCTATATTATCTAGTTATAAATTTTAAACTGTTGCTGATTATATGTTGATTATTATCGATCCGTTTAAACTTTGTTCATGGTCTTTGACATGCTTCCCTCCAGAAAAGGAATGAAATAATTTAGAATTAAATTAAGAATGAATAGGACCGTTATTAAATTCTTTATCATGTCAGAGTACAAGCTAGATAACGTTAATGAAAGTGGCTCCGATTTTTATGGCGCGAAGGAAGTTAACATGGTTAGCTAAACGGCTAATTGTTAGGCTAGACAATTTTTATTGAATGTAATTTACGTGAATAATATTTATGAGCACAGTGATTTGTGAAGAACAAGTGGAACAAAATGTTAGCTGGATTAAGACAATTCACACTGCAGAAACGGCAAAAAAAACCTAATTTTCATTCTTTAAGAAAATGTTTATTGGTTGGGACTTGCTGGGGACTATGATTGGTTAGTTTGCTCCATAATACAACTCAATGCTGCAAATATTTTGTCTATTAATGTTCTGGGTTGTGAAGATATTGAATATGTGCAGACCGTCCGCCATTATTGTGTGCGCGCTGACATGACGTAGTCGTAAAAGGCATAGATATGGTCTTTTGCACGGGCCTGTAACAGATTCACTCTCGAGTCTCGACATTTAATAATACAAAACGAGTCGTTTCTGAAAGCTGCCATCTTTAACTTTATTGTTGGTTCAAATGAATGTACAACATCTTGTGTTTTCCCGTGGGTGGCTGACTGTTGGGGCAATTTGTGAACGTGACACTTATTTTTCATAACATTCTGAATAACGTTAACGGTACAACGGCCAACTTTTGTGATAGGTCTGAGTCTGACTGCAGCATGACAGTCTGAGGCCGGAAGTGAGCGCAGCAACGTTACAAAGTTTAAAACAAAGTTATTATAAATATATTTTTAACTATTTTATTGAAAATATAATATATCTAAAATATTATAAAATATAAGGCCTATACTGGCCTATACTGCAACAAATGTTAAGTTTTTTTAAAAGTTAAAATTATACTTGATCCATTTGTTTTAGTCAAATGATTAATGATATATTTTGAAACAAAGAACAAAGCTTGAGCGTTATTTGATTTAATTGAAAATATTTTTTAATACTCAAACCATTTTACAACTAACCATTTTTTTTCTTAGACCATACACAATTATATGATAGACTGAAAACTGTGAAAAGTGAAAAAATAAAAACTCCATACAAATTGAGTTAATCCTGAGGCACCTTTCATCTCCTACCTACTAACTCCAAACCTACTCAAACTTATCCTGTGTGTTTGCATGTTTAATGGGATGCATTCATAGATAAATATTATAATAAAATATAAATACAGAAATATATAATTGGTTGTGTTTTGTTAGCTTACGTTTTAGTGTGGATTTATGTAACCTTTACGTTAATGAAGATAATTTAATATTTTGTCTACTCTAAATCATGCAGAAAACCATCTAATTCCAAAGAGACTACAATTAAATATGTGTATCTGATGCTGTGTTCCAGGCAACCTGTAACCCGTGTTTTTCCAACACGGCTATGTGACGTCAGAGCTCGTAACTGGGAGTACATCGATCTAGTACGAGTTCACGGGTGGGAAGTCACAGGTTTGACTGCCGTTCCAGTGCTCCAACCAAAAAAAAAGAAATCTTACACTCCACTTGCACCAGCCCCCTGCATCCCATATCTTGGTGGTAGGCCTGTTACAATTGTTACAGTGGTTTAGATTAATATTTTATTAAGCATCTGTGTTAAACTAACACAACTGCCAATTGTACCTTTGTGACAGCTCTAGGTGATGGGAGTCAGCTAGCTGGTCAAGGCTTTTGGTCACCAGGCCATATTTCAGAGACCACAGTTGATCTCCCTTCTGATGGAAACAGCTCAGAAGCAGGTCCGTGGGCTTCTTCCCCGTCAGTGAATATCACAGCAGCGGCTAGTCCACCACCGTGGTCTCCAGTCTCAGTCTCCACTACCAACAGCCTGAGGGCTCCTACTGACACCCCAACTCATGCAGCAGCTGGCAGTAGTCGGTCATCAGGCCAAGATAGATATCAAGTAAGAAGGTCAAGAAAGCTATGCTAAAGCTCATGGAAATAAAAATTCACTTTGTGTGTAATGAGATTAAAATTTTTTTGTTTTTCATAGAACACTCCACAAGAACATGACCCTCAAAACAGGTCTTCTCGGGAGGCTGTGCCTACAGGTAGGAATTTTACAAAGTGATCCATCTCGGTTTACTCTGACATATCTACGTACAATGTGTTGCTACTTTATCTGCTTTTTCATGTCTTACAGCAATTGCGAAGGAGATCCTCATCCAGCTTGATTCTATCAGAGAGCAGCAGTTGCTCATCCTGGTGCAGCTCCAAAAAATCACCAGCAGTCAAGCAGTTCCAGACTTCATCCCAGACCCAACACATTTTGGGCTCCCACTTTCAACTATTGAGGAGCTACAATGTTTGGAGGAGACATTAAAGAATCCAGAGGAGAAGAAAAATCTGGTGAGTTAAATTTATGCATTAATCAAATAATTCCTATTTAGTCAGTCCCCACTCTCACTCGCGCTATATTCCTTAAATCACTAATGATGTACATGTCTTTTATTTCAGACTGTTCTCCTTGGAATGATTCGAGGCATGACTCTTAAAGACACTGTGGGAAGGGTCCTGAGAAGAGCAATGAACACTTCACTGGCGAGACTCATTAATTGGAGTGGGGCCAACCGAAAGCCTGTATTCAAAAGGCTCACTTTGAAAAATGTGGTTCTGGGTAAGTGTCGGTAAAATGTGTTGTACTGACCATGGTTTTTTACTCCAAGCGACAGTGAATAAAGTATGTAGGTGCACCAGTGCAACTGACCCGATCAGGTTCTATGGGTGCACACTAGGGCTGTCAAAATTACTCAAATGACATTAGAATATTCCCTTTAAAAAAAACACACATTCCAACATCTGGTTGCACATTTTGTCAATGTTGCGTTACGTCAATAAAAAGTAAGGGTTGCACGACTACTAATTTCTGCTAGTCAATCTAGTCGATTGTTGTTTATTTTGCGCGCTCAAGTTTATTTCATATGTTCATATAAGTTTTTCATATCGTTTATGTTCATATAAGTTTATTTCATATCGTGCAGCAAGCGCGCTCATAATGGAAGCGATGCGGTCAAGGCTCGGACGTTTTTGCCAGGCGTGCTCAGGTAAAAATTTAGGAAAAAAGGAACTGAATAAGATGTCAAATATAACCCTCATGAATAAAATCAAGTAGGCTAATATTTAGGCAGAAAGAACAGTTCACCTAATAAGTGGAGGCTTTAAATCATTTTTGTGGCAAGTGTAAAACTGCATGTTTACTGGTCTAATTTGCCATTTAAAGGCATTTCAAAGAAGTAAAATGACTGGCTAAGATATATCTGTCAAATATAATAACCATGAGCAAAATCATGTCATTTACCCCAAACAAAATATCATGACTTATGTCTATTTACAGGTTATGGCCATTTGTTTCTGATAAAAGGAGTGTTAGATGTGTATAAACTGGGGCAATACAGCTTTAACACGATGCGCGCTGACTTTCGGGTCATTCAAGACAGCAAATTTGCGACGAAATACGCTTCAGGTGTCTTTCCCTTATAACGTACCCATGTCTTAATGCCAGACCCGCAATATATCTTTTTTTTACATTACTAATTCAAAGTAAAATGTTGTTTCATCAGTCATCTATATCTCCAACTGCTGTAGGCTCACAGTGTGTACGTGGTTCAACATAACTCGTGGCCACAAGTAATAGATGTTTTCTCAAAATATGAAGTCGATGCCACAAGATAAATATATTGTTCCCTCAACATATGATCTCGAGGCCACGACTTTGCATCGTGTGGCCACAACATGATGTCGTTACCGCAACAAAATTATCTTTTCAAAATTATATCAAAATTATATTATATTCCACGAGATATTATGACGTTCCCACGACTTAATATCAGGTTCCCACAAGTTTATATGTTGTGGCCACGACAAAACTAATTGAACCGAACATGTCTCTTCACCATACAAATCAACTCAGTCAAAATCAAGTTTGTTTAGTTATGCAAGATCGCAAATTATCTTATAACAATATTACAGACATGATGTAAATAAAGGATTAATTGTGCAGTGATTTTAGGGACAGTAGTCAGATTGTTGCTCTGTTTCAACAAAAATAGTTCAAAACAAAATCACAGCTAAATGTTTGGGCATCTCTGAGCAAATGTGTTTCGTTAATGAATGAATGCGTTTTCATATTAATCTAGTGAGTCTATGATTCAATCACCCATTCATAAAGACAGTCGCTTGCTTTTGTCACTGAATATTCAATCGATTTGTTTAACTGGAACTAACTGGAACTAACAAAGAAAAATGGGGCGTGGCAACTGCAGGACAGAGAGGAAAACTTCCAAACACTACTGATTTCATTTGATTGGTAACTTTTGTGTCTTATTATTCTAACTCGATTTATGAATTTGTCATAAAAGATGACAATTAATGAGGTTAAAAATACAATTTGACATTTTATAGTAAAATATAATTCCCCTTATAAAGGGAAGGTGGATTTGTCATTGATCAGAAGGTGCTCCTAAACTTTTTAAATTAAAAATAAATGTAAGTGTAGAGGAGAGCCCTGGATCCAAATTAAGTTTCGGATCTCACATGGTAATGCTGCCCTCTTCTATCTTGTGTTTTTCTCAGATGCAGTCCGACAGAATGCCCTGACCAAGGATTCCACAGAGAAGGAAATTGAGATCCTCATCACCAGGTGGCTGCAGCTAGCCTCTGATAGGGATGGTGGCCGGAGCCAGAGGGCAAACAGGCAGACAACATAGACCAAAGTGTGTGTGTGTGTGTGTGTGTGTGTGTGTACGAACGCGTGTGTGTGTGTGTGTGTGTGAGAGAACGAACGCGTGTGTGTGTGTGTGTACGAACGAACGCGCGCGTGTGTGTGTGTGTGTGTACGAACGCGCGTGTGTGTGTGAACGAACGCGCGTGTGTGTGTGTGTGAGAACGAACGCGTGTGTGTGTGTGTGTGTGTGTGTGAGAACGAACGCGTGTGTGTGTGTGTACGAACGAACGCGCGTGTGTGTGTCTGTGTGTACGAACGAACGCGTGTCTGTGTGTACGAACGAACGCGTGTGTGTGTGTGTGTGTGTGTGTGCAAGAACGAATGTGTGTGTGTACGAACGAACGCCTGTGTGTGTGTGTGTACGAATGAACGCGTGTGTGTACGAACGCGTGTGTGTGTGTGTACGAACGAACGTGTGTGTGTGTGTACGAACGAACGTGTGTGTGTGTGTGTGTGTACGAACGAACGTGTGTGTGTGTGTGTGTGTACGAACGAACGTGTGTGTGTGTGTGTGTGTGTGTACGAACGTGCGCGTGTATATGCAGTCTGCCTGACTATATGTTATAGTCAGGCAGACTGATCATAACATAAAGTGACTACAAAGTCAGTTGGACTCATTTATCTAGGGTATTTATTAGACAATTGCCAAAACCCAAAACAAAAGGAAGATTAACTACAATGAAGCATAATTTGCAGGAAGATCAACAAGCATGGTGGCTGCCTCGAACCCAAGTCATCTCCCTCTCTCCATGGAGTGCCTCTGCTTTTAAAGGGTGTCTCTCCACCCACTCGTTACAAATCACACCTGCACACAATAACACATGAATACATATTGCCACATAGCCAAACAATTAATAGAGGAAAACAGAGCCACCACAGGTAGTGGAGGGACATAACACACCCCCACACCAAAATGGTGACTCCAGTCTCCATAATCAAAATATAAACAAGAAACATAATTAAAAAAAAAAATTGCGACCATACGTTACCAATTAACGGTAAACAGAAATACTGGACTAAGGTACTCTAGATAAGGCATCTGCCAAGACGTTATCAGTACCATGGATATGCTTGACCTCAATGTTAAAAGGCTGCAAGATCAAACTCCACCGCATCAGACGTTGATTGGCATTTCTCATCTGGCTTAGGAACTTCAGGGGGTCATGATCACTATAAACGATCATTCTACCTGATGCACCCAGATATACTTCAAAGTGTTGGACAGCAAGAACCAGGGCCAGTGTCTCCTTTTCGATGGTGGAGTACCACCGTTGATGTTGATTAAACTTCTTAGAGAAGTAGCAAACGGGGTGATGGACGTGCTCCACTCCTTCTTGGAGGAGAACAGCGCCAGCACCTTGATCACTCGCGTCAACCATTAAAAAGAAAGGGTTCGCAAAGTCAGGTGCAGCCAACACAGGAGCTGAAATAAGCAATGCCTTTGCATTTTCAAAGGCACTTTGACACTGGTCAGACCACTGATATACCACCTTTGGACTAAGTAAATTAGTCAATGGAGCTACTACAGATGAGAAATTCTTGCAAAACGCTCGGTAGTAGCCCACCATACCAAGAAATCTGCGTAACTCACGACGATCAGCAGGAGGAGGAAAACTACAAATAGCTGAAACTTTGGCATCCAAAGCACGCACTTGACCACCTCCTACTACTCTACCCAAATAAGTGACTGTTGCTTTACCGATCTCGCATTTAGCCAAATTGATAGTCAAATTGGCTGAGGACAGTCGACAAAATAGCTCTCGGATCTGCTGAACATGTTCTGGCCATGACGCACTATAAAGGACCACATCGTCCAAATACGCCTCACAGCCAGACATGCCAGACAGCACTGTATTTATTAATCGCTGGAACGTTGCAGGAGCATTGCGCATTCCAAAAGCCATAACGTGATAATTCAGGAAGTCGTCGGGGGTAACAAATGCAGATATTTCTCTTGCACGACTGGTGAGGGGAATCTGCCAATAGCCTTTCAGCAAGTCAAACTTGCTAACAAAAACTGCAGAACCCACCTGATCAATACAATCATTCAACCTGGGCAACGGGTAACAATCAGGTCTAGTAACTGCGTTAACACGCCGATAATCAGTACAAAACCGAAACGTTCCATCAGGCTTTGCCACCAATAGACATGGAGAACTCCATGGACTCCTGCTAGGTTCCGCAATGTTATTTTTAAGCATGTACTCTACTTCTTTCTTTAACACGGCACGTTTCAAAGGGTTTAGCCTGTACGGATGTTGCTTGATTGGTGTTGTTGTTCCCACATCAATGTCATGCTCAATAAGGTGAGTTTGTTTTGAAACATCATTAAACAACTCTGGAAATTGGCGAACAACGTCCAAAATGTCAGTCTTCTCAAAATCGGTGAGGTGTGGGAGGTGATCAGCTAAAACTGAGAGCATTTTAGTGTTGTTAAGACGACCCTCAATTAGAGCACGAGATGGATTACTTTCAGTTTCATCACTCTCTTCCACCACAACAGACAACAGCATGGACTTATCACTCGTAGGCCTCGACAAATCCGACCCCAGCTCAGCTGGAGATGAACCTAGGCAAACAGAAGCACGCTCAAAATAAGGCTTCAACATATTAATGTGACACAGGCGCTTCTGCTGCCGTCGATCTGGAGTGCGAACGAACGCGTGTGTGTACGAACGCGTGTGTGTACGAACGAACGCGTGTGTGTGTGTACGAACGAACGTGTGTGTGTGTACGAACGAACGTGTGTGTGTGTGTATACGAACGTGCGCGCGTGTGTGTGTGTGTGAACGAACGAACGCGTGTGTGTGTGTGTGTGAGAACGAACGAACGCGCGCGTGTGTGTGTGTGAACGAACGCGTGTGTGTGTGTGTGTGTGAGAACGAACGAACGAACGCGCGTGTGTGTGTGTGTGTGTGTGTGTGTGTGAACGAACGCGTGTGTGTGTGTGTGTGAACGAACACGTTTGTGTGTGTGTGTGTGTGTGTGTGTGTACAAACGTACGCGTGTGTGTGCGAGCGAGCAAGCGTGATGAGCCGCCTATGATTAAGTGTGATCCAATAAAAAAATGCATTTAATGAACCTGTCTTCCTTGTGCTGTTTTATTTTCAGTTTATCTTGCATAAATAACGGTTGCTAAGATATTTTAGTAGGCTATTATCCTGACATGAATGAATTAAATAAGGTTTAAATAAGCCCTCTCACTCGGGGTTCCGCAATAGGGCCGCATTAAAACCGAGCGCTCGCAGAGCAATCGGACCTAGATTCATGCTGAGTTTCGGCCGAGTATTTTTGCCCTAATGGGGCCGCTGAAGGCCCACGCCTTTTTTGCTAGCTGGGTTCTTAATCAGTTTACAGACAAATGTCTTTTTTCCAAGAAGTTATCTGTCAAAATAAAGGACAGGTAACGAATAATAAAATTGCATGTTGTTTTATTAAAGGAATTTTAAAATATAAATTAAAATATAGTCATAATATATGAAAATATTGATATTGCATATTAATCCATGTAGTCTACCCCCCTAAAATAGGCTACCACTTTTAATGCTCAGATGCAAAGTAAACCACAATTTCTTTTAAATAATAGAACACAATTCATATAATATAAATAATACTGCACACCTTTTAAATGTATCAAATCTAAAATATGGTTTAATACCATGTAGCTTAGAGAAAATATAATCACAGGTTCAGGCACAGGCTTGACATTTATCCTGCTTGAATTTGTTCTAATAAATGTACATAACTTCATAAGTACCAAACTTTAATCTGTGTATATTACATTTTAAATATATTAAATATTTTAACTATAGTCTTTTTCTTTCATTTTTCCGTGACTGAAGCAGTCAAATGTAACACATCAGCGAGGCAAAACTGACGTCTATTTGCGAAAATGTGCTTTGATGCGCTTGTTTGATAACTTCAGCGGTCAAAAACTGCAAATGCACTTTACAGACGCTGCGGCGGTAAAAAGGGCCTTTAGGCTGTCTACTTAGTGTACCATCAATGAAACCACAAAGCTGACGCAGAGGTATGTATAATTGCAATATAAAGTAATTTTGAGTATTATTGCTATTAATATTATTTTCTAAAATAAGGCATATATATACATATGGCAATGTTTTTGCAACAGCTCAAGATATAGTGAACTCAACTGGAATACACTATGCAGGGATTAGTGAATGAGTGAACGAGTGAGCGATTTCAGACATAGCATAGGCCTATCTCTCTTTACCTGTTGCCACTTTTGTCTGTCCTCTTGAAAATAAGTTTGTAAGATTGGCACATTTGGCAACATCCTCCTCCAATGCCTTTCTTTTCTTTAACCTGGCTTTTTCAGCCCCTCCTGGCCTCTTCCTCCCATCCAGGGCTGGGGAGTAACGAAATACATGTAATGGCATTATGTATTTAAAATACAAAATATGAGTAACTGTATTTCGATATAATTACATTTTAAATAGGGAGTAATCAGATTACAGTAACATCTGAAAAGTATTTTAGATTACCATCGATTACTTTTATTTTGATGTCATTTATTAATTTAATATTTAAGTAAAGAGTTTGGGGATTTCAACCAATACGGCGACTGATTCTCCGTTGAAACAAAAAAACAGCATGCAGCAGCTGTTCATTTAGCAACTCTAGTGAGCGATACATGCTTTTCATCACGACACAAACAATCCCCCTAGAACTCACACTTTGCATTCAGTTAACAGATCCATATGAATCATGCATGAAATAAAAGTTTATAAAGTCAAACGATAGCTTATGTGCTTTACAGATAAACCCTTTATTCTTTATAAAGATTGAAGTCTTTATTCATTCGAAATGTTCAAGAATAGTTCATCTTTGACTTGTTAATGCAAGTTCATGATCCGATTTGTGAACAGATGATTCTTTTGAGTGAATCTTTTAAAATAATCATTTCTTTTGATTAACAAAACCAATGTGGGAACCAATTGTTCAAAAACTGGATAGATATGAGGTGCACAGCTCGCAAAATCGCTAGCCCGTCGTCCTGGGGCTATTGTGTTTTCCAGTCGGGCTCCAAAATATATCACCGTCCTGCCCGACAGCTATCGTGAATTGTGATGTAAAATTCCTAGCTTGATTCGCGTTGTTCACTCGCTTGTAGGCGTGACACGAATCATAGTTGATCGTTTGCACTTGTTTCTAAATCTTGCAGATTCAAGCGTTTTAACCCATTCGCGCTCATTCGGAGGTTGCGTGCACTCATTCGAAGCACGGGCTGAGATCGGTGCATTTGGTCTTAAAGGGGCAGCAGCCTTTAAATACCTGCTGTTCCAGTAGTCCAAATGGTTTCCTCCGATTTAAAATAGATCACAGACAACTTTTTTTTTCCATTTAAATATTTCTTTTAGTTGTATGATTTTTTATTTGATTTAGGATTTGTTTTAAAATAACATTTCAATTTCACAAAGAAACATGCAGAGTTTTGTCTTTTGTCTAATAATAAAAGGACACATTTTCATTTATAATTTGTCTTAAATCTCATTTTGTAAAAAAATCTATAAATATACAAAATAAATTGTAAGAAAATTGTATGGTGTAATCTGTATTGTGAATCTTATTGTATTGTAAGTTCATTGAATCGTTACATCCAGATATGCTACTAGTGTCCACAGTAAAGTTCAGCTGATGTCTTTTTTTTTTTTTTCTCGGTCTAGTTAATTAATTTTGGGCTACCAAAACCTCAAGAATGCCTACCCTAAGGGCTACCAGGGATGGAATGCAGCATGAATCAGCACGGAATCCCATTCATTGTATTGAAATTGAATTTATATTGATTGGAAGATTTAAATGACAAATTTTTTTTTTGTCGTTTATAGAGATTCTGTGGAAAATTTATGTTGTTAAAAATAAAATGCAAAGAAAACACAAATCTTATGGCTGGTAGATGTCGGAAAACATAAAAACAAGACATCAAGTTAATGTGTTCCTTTGTGTTACAAAGCTTAAGTATTTCAAAGCATTCCAAAGTATTTTGATTAAGTTACTAAACCGGAATAATCTAACGAAATACGTTACTGATTACTTTTTAAAGCTTGTATTTTGTAATCTGTAGTGAAATACATTTTAAAAGTAACCTTCCCAGCCCTGCTCCCGGATGCATACCGTTACGATGCGTACTGTTATAGGGCCGGCCCAGCTATCCGGTAAGCGCCAACAGTAGCCTACCTGAGAATACGTTTTGGAAAAGATGGGCTATGGACCCAACCAACTCTATGGGAGGGGGGGTGAGAGCTCCCTCCCATGGTACAATCCATGCAGAGGCTGCGCGCTGTGGTGTCAGAATGCGGAACTTGTGTAGTGTTATTTAAGAGAAGATAGACTCACTAACGAGACAAATGTAAAAAAAAAAAAACTTGACCGGCCCAAAAGTGAGGCGGCCCACCGGGAATTCTCCTGGTAGTCCCGATTACCCACCCCGGGCCTGTATACAGTTTATTTATTAAGAAAAGAAAATGTTAACTAATATTTTTATGAGTATGCTGTGTTCTGACTGTAACCTTTTCTTTCTCTCCTTTCTAGGTTCATGAAAATACACCATTACATCGATGGGCACACACTTTGAAGATCCCGCTCTTTACGAGGACTTTAAGAGCTTCATGGAGCTGCATGGCAAACAGACGGTTATGGCCAAAAAAGGTCCTCAAGAGGGTCACAAAGAAGGTTTTTCTCATATTATATATGATAGTTGCACATTACTAGCTGGGATATAGTATAGAACTCATTGCATATTGGTTACAGTGTCTAATTTGTATCCCTCTCCCAGATTCCATGGTTATGAAGAATAATAAAAAAAGAACTGAAATATTGTATGTTGTATGTGTGCTGTGAAACACTTCGATTCAAACAATATACTGTAGAATAATA
The DNA here is from genome assembly GCF_963082965.1 of Carassius carassius. Taxonomy (NCBI): domain Eukaryota; kingdom Metazoa; phylum Chordata; class Actinopteri; order Cypriniformes; family Cyprinidae; genus Carassius; species Carassius carassius. Next base: position 29,043,181 of record NC_081780.1, read on the forward strand.
TGCTTCCTTGGAACTGTGTAGAATAAAAATATAAACCAAACTACTTGCAGTCATAGCTAATCTACTGAAATAAGTAAACAGATTTTTTACGAGTTACAAACCCAAAAAGCCTTTAGATGTTTTACAACCTTTCGATATACAGTACTAAATACAGACTAAATATTTAGCCATATTTAGCCAAACATTTAGCCATATAAATCATATGCAATTCCTGTAATGTTGTAAAAGTTTAGACGTTGTACGTCTATTTTAACTGTTAGCAAGAAAATCCACTTTTACCACTTTCATTCCAGTTAGATATTTGTATGCGTATACGTGTGTGTTTCAATGATGTAGCATGCTAGAAGTAAAGATTGACAAAAATAAAAGACTGATTAAAGGAATCACTAAATTAAGTGTGAATAACTAAACAAAAATGAAATAAAGCAAACAGCATTGTTTTCCTGTGGCTTAGAGGTGATTGTTTAGAAGAAAACTTGTTACCTAATTTTACAGTAAAAAATGCTGGTCTTATCTTAAAAACAGGTAGAATGATTTCATCAATTAAGAAATGATGTCGATTTATTAAAAACATTATTTTGTTTAATTCTTTTAACAGCTGCCTCCGGTGTGAGGGATTTGTTATGAAAATATCCATAATTAATGACTGAGAAATGTGTCTGTAATAGCAGGAATTATTGCATATGAATAAATGGACTTGAGACCTGTATTTACATTCAATGTACAGTGTGTATTTTTCTAGTTCTGTTGTGCACCACAGACCCTTCCTTGTCCGTCCGGTGTGCAACAAGACCCAGGCGACCCTGTCAGTCCATCTGCGCAGGGTCTGTATGAAACGGACCACATCGGAGGACATCACAGCCGTGGTGGACAAGGCCAAATCAGAGAGTCTGGAGATTCTGAAGGGTTCAGCTATGGCCTAATTCAAAAGATCTGTGAGGATGCTGATCCACCTACCAGGTTAGCGGAAAGGTTTTATGAAGTAAAAATATGTTGTGCTTCACATGTAGTAGCAGGGAATCTAACCTAATTATTCATTCTTAGCAGGTGGGTTGAGGAAGTGCAGCGTCGCCACATGGTGGTAACTGATCGGCCTGCCACCAGCACATCCTCACAGCCACACGTGTCTGAGACCAGTGAGAGTGTGCAGTCTGATGAGCTCAGCCACTGCAAGGTGGACCGCAGGACCACTGCGCTGTGCTGCACAGAGCCTCAGCCAAGTGTACTCATAGCCACCGGTCCAAACTGACCAAGTCTGAGTGCACTTTTATTACCCGGAAGCTATGGTGATCCTGAAGCATCTCCAGAGACCATGTGTGGTGGAGTACATGAAGGTGAGTGTTAGTCTCTTCATAGTCGATAATAATCATTGTCATAAACGTGTGTTATATATATGTATGAGTTTGAATGCATAAATTGATTGATTATTCTTATTTTTCTCTGCCAACAGTGGTTTGAGCTTTCTTACACTCATGTGAGGCCAGAACTCCTCTCCTTCAAAACAGGAAAGAGGACAAGAGAGGATGTGGAGGGAGAAGAATTTTTTTTTTCTCCTCATCGGGAAAGCCCATCTTCAATGCCTTAAATCGGCTTCACACAAAGTAAGTTAACCCTCATTTCCTTATCTAATATGTATTTCAGTTAATAGTTATATCATGTGAAAATCAATATTAATATGCTATCTGTATTTCAGATACCAACAGATACCAAGCCAGTGACCAGTCAAAAAGCCCTAAAAGTCTTTGAGACGGCATCAAAGAGTTTGGCCGAGGAGGACAAGTCACTGGTGACGGACTACCTCACCCGCTCATTGAGAAACACAACAGTGTGAAAGCTCGGTCACTGATCCTTAGTGCACCCGTGTCATTGGATGGAGAGTTACCAAGTAAAGAGGCACGTGCCCAAATCACACCTGTGTTGATCCGGCAGCTGTATGAACGTTGGCTGAAGACACAGATGAATCTACGTGTGGAGCATGTCCTCTGTAAGTATTTTTTTATATTACCAAAAATGTACAGTGCTGTCAATTACCATGTCCTTAAGTAATTAATCCATTCTCATTCTTTCCAGCACACTTTGGCCATCAACTTCCCACCGAAAGCCGGGTTAGTGCCTGGATTGAGAAGAGGCACAAGTTTGATTTGGATGGAGTTGTGATGCTGCTCTCCGATGGGTCTTGCTTTAGAGCTGAACTTCACCATCTCTTTGTGGGCAAAGTGGACGGCTCAAAGATTTCAAACCACTGGCATATTCTCAAGAAACATTTAAATCTTACACTGTACTCTGCCGATGGAGTCAATGCGCTCCGTAAAGCATTGGGGACTGTACTAGCTTTTGTTGATGGTGGATATTTTTTGAATATAAGCTGCGTCCCTGCCAATCCCAACCGGGCACACCCAATGTTTAAAGATGGTTTTGGTACAAACCAGACTTTAGTCTAGGGGTCACAATGGAGTGGAAATAATGGAGTAAAACATGTTTAAATAAATAAACGATGAGGAGGTTCATTTTCCTCTAACCCAGCTTCTATCACTTTCACTATAGACATTATTAATAAAGGTTTATCATTAAACCCCTAAACAAAAGCAAATCCAAATGCCTGAAATACATTTAAAGGTTTTTATGAAGGGTTTAGAAGTAACCCGAAAACAACAACAACATGTAGAAAATATGATTCGGAGCACTGTGTACAAGAGAGAGAGAGAAGAGGAGGGGAGAAAAACACGTAACCATATCCCAACATACATGCATACATACATACATCATGGGATGTAGGGTTAGGTCACCTTAAACTAACATGTAGGGCACATAGTTGCACCATTTTGTGCATTCTTAATCTTCTAGTGTCATTTTAACAGCTGTCCAATTTAGAGCATTTTCTTTCAAAACTTGGTTCCTTTTGTCCCTTTGTTGAGTCCGTTATACATACCTCATTTGACTTGGTATATGCAAAAATAGCATCCCACTCTGGACCACTTAGAAACATTTACAAATGACTCATTTTCAAAACTGATTAATAAGATGTCTTGCAAAAAAAACATTGATGATGCTCATAAATAATTTCACTTGAACGATTAAAAACAAACACTTAAAAAAAAAGTTATACAAATCAAAGCGAGTATTAATCTGATTTTAAATTGTCTCATGAGAAAAAGTCTTCAGTTTTTAGTAGTCAACCAATATAATGTCATGGCTGATGTGTTTAAGACGCTAAATGATGATAGCAATTTTGATATGCTGCACAGCATCTAAATGCATGTCCTCCTCCTCCACAGGTCCAAACAGCACGAGTCCACTGCTATCCACTCAATTTACAACACAAACACAAATGTACCCAGACCCACCAACTCATCACTCTTGCTCCCCTGTGTCTAAATATTATAAAGTGGGTTTGACTCAGTATTTCACTTTATAATCATTGTGCTTCTTTTACAACCCGAATTCCGAAAAAGTTGGGACGTTTTTTAAATTTTAATAAAATGAAAACTAAAGGAATTTCAAATCACATGAGCCAATATTTTATTCACAATAGAACATAGATAACGTAGCAAATGTTTAAACTGAGAAATTTTACACTTTTATCCACTTAATTAGCTCATTTAAAATTTAATGCCTGCTACAGGTCTCAAAAAAGTTGGCACGGGGGCAACAAATGGCTAAAAAAGCAAGCAGTTTTGAAAAATTCAGCTGGGAGAACATCTAGTGATTAATTAAGTTAATTGATATCAGGTCTGTAACATGATTAGCTATAAAAGCTTTGTCTTAGAGAAGCAGAGTCTCTCAGAAGTAAAGATGGGCAGAGGCTCTCCAATCTGTGAAAGACTGCGTAAAAAAATTGTGGAAAACTTTAAAAACAATGTTCCTCAACGTCAAATTGCAAAGGCTTTGCAAATCTCATCATCTACAGTGCATAACATCATCAAAAGATTCAGAGAAACTGGAGAAATCTGTGTGCGTAAGGGACAAGGCCGGAGACCTTTATTGGATGCCCGTGGTCTTCGGGCTCTCAGACGACACTGCATCACTCATCGGCATGATTGTGTCAATGACATTACTAAATGGGCCCAGGAATACTTTCAGAAACCACTGTCGGTAAACACAATCCGCCGTGCCATCAGCAGATGCCAACTAAAGCTCTATCATGCAAAAAGGAAGCCATATGTGAACATGGTCCAGAAGCGCCGTCGTGTCCTGTGGGCCAAGGCTCATTTAAAATGGACTATTTCAAAGTGGAATAGTGTTTTATGGTCAGACGAGTCCAAATTTGACATTCTTGTTGGAAATCACGGACGCCGTGTCCTCCGGGCTAAAGAGGAGGGAGACCTTCCAGCATGTTATCAGCGTTCAGTTCAAAAGCCAGCATCTCTGATGGTATGGGGGTGCATAAGTGCATACGGTATGGGCAGCTTGCATGTTTTGGAAGGCTCTGTGAATGCTGAAAGGTATATAAAGGTTTTAGAGCAACATATGCTTCCCTCCAAACAACGTCTATTTCAGGGAAGGCCTTGTTTATTTTAGCAGGACAATGCAAAACCACATACTGCAGCTACAGTGTTGGGAAGGTTACTTTGGAAATGTAATAGGTTACAGATTACAAGTTACCCTGTTTAAAAAGTAATAGTAGTGTAACTTTTTCAATTACTTTATTAAAGTAATGTAACTAATTACTTTTGAGTACTTTTTGATTACTTTTCTAAATTTGTGAAAATTAAAGAATAATAAATAAAAGCATATACATCAACTTAAATACAGTTATCTAATAAGCATGTGACATATTCTGTGTAATAAACTCCTGAAACATTGGTGTTTTTTTAACTGCTGTCTCTGTATATGATGATAGTTTTCTCAAAATAAGTAAAATGCACATGAAGTGACACAGAGCAGTTCTAGAAATTATGTTTATGTGCTCGTGTACTCCTATATTGAGGCGGCAGAGGTTGAAAACACTGCGAGCTTCAGTAGGCCTATGTGTAGTAAATGAAACCATGTCTTTGCCATTAATTTACAAGAGGGGCGGACTGGGAAAAAAATTCAGACTGGAAAATTCAAACTTATACAAACAAATTCATGGACAAAACTATTTTTTGTATGGACCTGACATAAAAAAGGTTTAAATCTTTAATTTGGGGACATGCAAAATAATTAAAAGTTCTCTCCTGAACTGCACCTTCACTTCCATTTTTCTCTTCAGTCTTTTTATTTTGCCCTGATATCCATCTCTCTCATGACTTTAATACTCAAGATTGAACAAAACTATACTTTACAATGCAATACTCTACAATACAACAATATCTTTATAGAAAAATCCTAATACTGTACACGAGTCATGTTTTTCCCTTACAAAAAATTACCATGCTTTTATTAGCCTATATAAAAGTAAAATAACCTTGTTTTTTTTTTTTTTTGCAAATGGATTTGTATTTATTTTTAAATAAATACATTTGTAAAATAATTTTACATTTTTGGTTATCACAGTTAAACAATAGTAACCATTTTCTCTGGATTTATAGTTAAATATTAAAATGTTAATTTTCGTAAGGGTTGTGTTGTTGTCTGTCGTAGCTCCCCCTAAACCTATAAAAAAAATTGGATTTTTTTTCAGCTGAATTACTACTGTAACATTACAACAGATAATAATGATGTCCTTTATATAGTATTTTGAGTGATGACTGATGAGCAAGGTGCTGCTGCTTGATTAAATAAATAAAAAAAACAAAGACAAAAAAGCATCTTTACAGATGAAACTGACCTGAAACCCTGAACAGGAGTTCTGCTTCTCTGCTCCAGCTGTGCGCTTCCACACTCCACTCTCTCGCATTGATTAGGGCTACCTCTGATCCAAACCGTTTGGCGGAGGCGCGGAGAGCGCGCGAGTCACAACTAACACTTCATGACTTATTAGAGATTTAATTATCAAATGGCGGATTCGCAAATGATCGCTTTGGTACATTCGCCAGGCAATTATACAATAATGATATTAAATAGTGGGGCAAAATCGTCTGCCAGGCCACCGGGAATTGTCCCGGTTCTCCCGGTGTCCAGTCCGCGCCTGATTTCCACAGACACGCAGAATGTGCAAGTCATATATTGCATTTTTGGGGCTTTATATTCACAGACACTAGTCCATGTCATGTTTTGATTCAAGTGTACTGACCTACTTTTGATTTAGTCATCCAAAATGTGGCATATTCCGTCCGCGTTAGGCATTTCGTTTTTATGACTGGGCGAACCAGACTGTATTTCCGCATCCCGGAAATTATTAGGGCGGTATGTCTCAGAAAAGTCAGTGCAATTTGGGAAATAAATCAGTTAAATCTGTATGTGGATGTGCGTAAATATTCAAATGTAGTCCCCTTTGTAATCGTAAAAAATTTCATAAGTAACTGTAATTTAATTACTCATTTTTTCTTAGTAACTGTAACTAATTACAGTTACAATAATTTTGTAATTAAATTACGTAACGCCGTTACATGTAACTAGTTACTCCCCAACACTGTGCAGCTATAACAACAGCATGGCTTCGTCGTAGAAGAGTCCGGGTGCTAACCTGGCCTGCCTGCAGTCCAGATCTTTCACCTATAGAGAACATTTGGCGCATCATTAAACGAAAAATACGTCAAAGACGACCACGAACTCTTCAGCAGCTGGAAATCTATATAAGGCAAGAATGGGACCAAATTCCAACAGCAAAACTCCAGCAACTCATAGCCTCAATGCCCAGACGTCTTCAAACTGTTTTGAAAAGAAAAGGAGATGCTACACCATGGTAAACATGCCCCGTCCCAACTATTTTGAGACCTGTGGCAGAAATCAAAATGGAAATGAGCTCATTTTGTGCATAAAATTGTAAACTTTCTCAGTTTAAACATTTGCCATGTTATCTATGTTCTATTGTGAATAAAATATTGGCTCATGTGATTTGAAAGTCTTTTAGTTTTCATTTTATTAAAATTTAAAAAACGTCCCAACTTTTCCGGAATTCGGGTTGTAGTAAAAAACAGTATATACAAGGGCATGAAACAGCAAGTTTGGCCCGTACAAATTGTACACTAATAACCTGATGGGTCTGGCACAAGGGCAAACATATTTAATAAATTCACACCAGGGGCCGGTTGCACAAGCTAGATGGGTTTAAAGATAGGTAAAAGATGGGTTTCTTTCCTTAGGTAAACGTGACATTGTTCATGTGTTCTGTGGCTGAAAAACAGATGTATTACATGAGACATCATACATTTCAGTATGTAGTTCTGTTTCTTTCAACAATTTTCTGATGTTCATTCATATTTATTTCCTCTATGACTAGTAGTAAAGGCGAACAGATGAGCGAGGAGCAACAGCGAGCACCACATAAAGAGCGTCAAAACCACATTTATAGTTTTTATTTTGTGATAAAATCGACAGAATTTGAAAGCCAATGCATTATTTCCGATTCAAAAATAACAAAACACAACACGTGAATTCATTGCACACTGAGTGTAAAATTCTAGTTTGAATTTTTTTGCACATTGAAAAATAATTATGACCTTGTGTTGTGTTAATCACGTTTACACACTGCCTCGGAAACTTCTGTCAGTCTTAAAAATAAAATTAAAAATTGGATCAGGTTTGATGTTCTGCGCTTTCAAATCCGTAGCAAGCATTTTGAAGGGAAAGGATGACAAGTACAAAAAAATAACAATAATTTGTAGTGGCCTGAGGGTTATGAACGCCATCTTCCACTAATGGCCTTCCCAGATTTAAACAAGGTTATAAAAACGCCGCAGGTCCAGCTTTGAGAAGATGCGGGGTCCACTGAGTTCCTCAAGGATGATATTTAGAATAGTGTTAATATACAAACTATTCTTGGGTCCTGTTCACTTACAGTACAGACTAAAAGTTTGGACACACCTTCTCATTCAAAGAGATTTCTTTACTTTCATGACTATGAAAATTGTAGAGTCACACTGAAGGCATCGAGGGCTATTTGACCAAGAAGGAGAGTGATGGGGTGCTGCGCCAGATGACCTGGCCTCCACAGTCACCGGACCTGAACCCAATCCAGATGGTTTAGGGGTGAGCTGGACCGCAGACAGAAGGCAAAAGGGCCAACAAGTGCTAAGCATCTCTCGGGGAACTCCTTCAAGACTGTTGGAAGACCATTTCAGGTGACTACCTCTTGAAGCTCATCAAGAGAATGCCAAGAGTGTGCAAAGCAGTAATCAGAGCAAAAGGTGGCTACTTTGAAGAACCTACAATATGACATATTTTCAGTTGTTTCACACTTTTTTGTTATGTATATAATTCCATATATAATTCCACATGTGTTAATTCATAGTTTTGATGCCTTCAGTGTGAATCTACACTCTTTGAATGAGAAGGTGTGTCCAAACTTTTGGTTTGTACTGTATATAGTATTATTTCTTACTATTATGGAAGGGGATGAGACCCAGGATTTGCTTGGTTACAAATCAACACAGGTTTGGAACAACTCGAGATTTTATCTATCCCTCTATGCACTTTTTTGTTTCCTACTGTTATCAACAACTTCAGCTTAGCACTAAATATTATCAACGACTTTCATCAATAAAGAAATAGTTTAAACAATGTCTTTTGATAGTGCATGTAACTTAACTAGAAGCTGTAACGTAACTGTTTGTGGCTATATCATGACGAGGTGTGGCCTCAGAGTCTTCACTGGAGCATTGTTTCTCTGGGAATGGATGGTTTTCCATGGGTCTAACATCAACGAAGTGAAAAGAGCAAACTTACAGAAATTTCATTGGTTTCTTTAAGTTCAAGGCTTTTAACCAAAGCCGACGAACTTTTTTTTCCTTCGGAGGGGCGTGCAAATCATAGGGTGCCCCATCCACATTCAGCTCTGGTGCATGGATTATGGTCAAAACAAATGTCTTGCAGGTATTTTATACGCTTGCACCAGATATTATGGTACACCAGTCTTTCTGTGGCCCATATTAAAACTAAACTGTAAAATCTACACAGTGAATGAAAATCTACAGAATCACAATACAACTAAAATCGGACAAATTATAGTTCGGAAATGGTGTAGTGAAAAATAAGGTTGATAATTGGTGAATCCTAAATGGCTTTTTGCGCCCTTGAATGGCACTTAACGAAGGGGACGCCATTTGTAGGGATGTTCCAAACTAAATTGAACAACTGAATTCCTTCACGAAGGGCCCTTCCAGAAGACTGCTAGCAAAGGGAACATACGATGGTCACTTTATGGAAGTGATTTGTGATCAACGTGAACTTGGGTTACGAATTCTTACGTGGCTTTTTTTTTCATTTCATATACAAATGTTAGTAATATTCAGTTGTTGTAGTTTTATTGTAATATAAATTTTAATGTGATAGTTTAATGTAAATGTCAGGTATATAAATATATTTAAAAAGGTACATCTTGGAACATCTTGTTTGGACCCTACAGAACATACTGCAGCGCATGTCTTTGCTGTTTTATTCACCTCTGTTTCTGTGGTTTTAAGTGTGATAAAGACTTCACAGTGTAACAGCATTCTACATGTGGTCAATGAAAAGAATGGTTAAACTTTTATGTGTCCCTGTTGTATGACATCTTCATTTAATATTAAACTCTCATAATATCACAATTTATGTGCATTCATTGATGTTTACAGTCCTGCAAAAAATATCACTGTCCATGGTACTAATTCTATGCGCTTTACATATATATTCAATTTGTACTATCATTGTGTTTTATGGGTTTCTTCTATGATGCATCATCCAGTTCAATAGCTTTTGAAAAGGGGGCCACACCGCTCCAAAACAAGTTGTAAAATGTTTATTTAACCCTAAAGAACATAGTACAAGTCTTTAATGTGCTTTTATTTACTCTAGATGTTCAATTTCTATCATCATTGTATTCTATGGGGTTCTTCAGTGGCACAGCATCCAATTCAATAACTTTTGAAAAAAAAGGACCCAGTGCTACAGTGCAAGTTGTAAAATATTTATTTGATCCTAATGAACATACTACAAGTCTTTAATGTGCTATTATTTACTCTAGATGTTTAATTTCTACCATCATTGTTTTCTTCGGGTTTCTTCCAGTTCAATGACTTTTGAAGGAAGACACTGACTTACCCAGTACACATTGTATAATATTAATTTTTCATTAAATAACACACAACACTTCAGCAACATAGTACTACAGCAGAAAGTAAAATGTTGAGCTCAATTGAAAGGACATACTACAAGTCTTTATTGTGAGAGTTATTGCTTCATGCTCCCAGCGTCTTGAAATGGTTTCTTCATTGACACCTTGCACAGTTCAATAAGTCTGGAAAAAAAACAGATCAAGTCATCCAAGGAAGATTGTAAATTCCTTATTTAGTTATATATATATACCTTATATATTCCTTATTCCTTATTCAAAGACCAAGTTACAATTTTTTATTGTGCAAATTTTTGCTTTATATGCTTCATACCTATTAATGAGATTTTGTATGGGTTTCTCCATTGACACATGGTCCTCTTCAATAGCTTTAGAATAACGTGTCATAGTGCTCCAGAACGAGCTGGTAAATTGTTTATTTGACCTTATAGAGCATACTCTTCAGTGTACATATATTTGTCTTATCTTTTTCTCAAACACACATTATCAACTTCGATAGTTTTTGAAAGGAGTGACCAACTGCTCTAAAAAAGTTGGAAATCCTTATAAATAATGTACAAAAACTACAGTCCAGGTTTTGTTGTCTTTTCAGCTCTGTTTTTATAATTTTGTGTGATACAGAGCTGTGATCCAGAGCTGTGGTGTTTGCCCTGCGAACTTATGCTATCCACAAGTGTCTACTATACACTCTGACAAATCACGTCCTGAATTCATTAGGTTCGCGCACCTCAATGTATGTTCATTAAACAAAAAGACTGATTTACTCTATGACATCATCTTGGACAAAAAACTTGATGTCTTCTGTATTTCTGAAACTTGGCACCAACAAAATGACTTTTTAAATCTCAATCTGTGTACTCCCCCAGGATTTACATATCTTGAAAAACCCAGAGCAATTGGTAAAGGGGGTGGCCTTGCTGTTGTGTACAGTACCAAGGTCTCTGTTACTGAAAATGTTGTTCCTTCTGTTTTATCATTTGAGAGTACTGTTTTTAAAGTTATGAGTGTTTCTTCTGTTCTGATTTTGTTTATTTATCAGCCACCAAAACGTACTCGGCTTCGCGCCCTTCATGCCACTTTCCGCCGAAACGGGTGTGGCCCAACCCTATAAAAGGAGCTCGAAAAGGCTGACTCACCTGATTTATTTCATCGCCGAAGCGAACCAGAGTGAATCATACGCACGGCAGAGAACGCAGTACTTGTTCCCTCTTCTAGAGAGAACCGAGGTTACGTTAATAACCGAGTACGTTCTCTTACGAGAGTTCTCTCGTACTGCGTCTTAGCTAAGACGCTACGGGAACCCCATGTAAAACGCCGTGCGCGCAGGGATCACACACCAATAAACCTGAAGCAACGCCCAGGATTTACAGTGCACAGTCACCCGAGGGACTCACAGAGAGTCCAGGACAGGAGAGGGGGGGAGCCCTCCGTCCCATATCTAGCAGCACCCGTAGATGCGGCAATACAAAATCACACAGTCAAGGCAAGGCCTGACCAATGTGGCAATGCGGGTCTTACGTAATACTGCCCATATAACAGTCGGCAGCGCATAAAGCTCACGAACTCAGAATTCCCATCAGGGCCCTGATTCGGCTATACCGACAGCAGCCTTGCTTGCAAGGCGGGAACCTCCAGGTTATTGAACCTGATAAATGTAGACGGCGAGGCCCAACCTGCCGCCATACATATATCCTGCAAGGAGAACCCAGTAGACCACGCCCACGACGAGGCGACGCCCCTCGTAGAGTGTGCTCTGACGCCCAGCGGGCACTGAAGGCCCCTGGAAGCGTAAGCTAACGCTATGGCGTCAACTATCCATCTGGATAGAGTCTGTCTCAAAACAGCCATTCCCTTAGAACGTCCACTGAACGAGACAAACAGCTGCTCAGTCTGTCGAAAGACAGCGGAGCGAGACACATAAGCTCTTAAAACCCTAACAGGGCAAAGAAGACTCGAGTCTCCATCCTCTCCCGACACCGACAGGGCAGACAGGGCAATAACCTGAGCCTGAAACGGCGTGTTGAGGGACTTTGGCACGTAACCGTGCCTAGGTTTGTGTATGACCCTTGAGTCATTAGGCCCAAACTCCAAGCACGACTGGCTCACCGAGAGCGCGTGCAGGTCACCCACACGCTTCACTGAAGCGAGAGCCAACAAGAATACCGTCTTGAACGAGAGATGCTGGAGGCTAATCGATTGGATAGGCTCAAAAGGGGGACCCTTCATGGCCTCCAAAACCGCCGCGAGGTCCCATATAGGGACTGACGGAGGTCTGTGAGGATTCAGCCTCCTAGCTCCTCTAAGGAAGCGGATGACCAAATCGTTCCTTCCTATTGACTGACCGAGCGCTGTTTTAGAAAACGCTGCGATGGCCGCCACATAAACTTTGAGCATGGCTGGGGCTCTGCCCTTATCCAACAGCTCCTGTAGGAAGGAGAGAACCTCCGCCACCTCACAACTAAGGGGTGAACATCCCCGAGCTGTAAACCAGCTGGAGAACACCGACCACTTCGAGGCATACAGCCGTCGTGTCGACGGAGCTCTAGCCTGAGTGATGGTATTTAGCACTCCCACTGCGAGATCAGCGGGTAACTGTTGAGCGCCCACACATGGGGGGACCACAACTCCGGTTGAGGGTGCCAAATCGAGCCCCTGGCCTGCGAGAGGAGGTCCCTCCTCAACGGCACTGGCCACGGGGCGATGTCTGCTAACCGCATCAAATCTGGGAACCATGGTTGGTTCTTCCAAAAACGTGCTACAAGCAGTATTAAACATCTCGTTTCTCTCACCCGTTCTTTCACCTGCGGAAGGAGGGAGACGGGAGGGAAAGCATAAAGCGGGCAGCACGGCCATCTCCGTGACAGCGCATTTTCGTTCTTGGAAAAGAACGCGGGGCAGTGAGCGTTTTCGTGGGACGCGAAGAGGTCCACCTCCGCCCTGCCAAATCTCTCCCACAACAGCCGGACTGTTTGCGGGTGCAGAGACCATGTGCCTGTGGAAATGTTGTTTCTGGACAGCCTGTCTGGACCCAGATTCTGTAGCCCAGGCACATGAACTGCCCTCAGCGAGCGCAAGTTGCACTGAGCCCAAACCAGGAGGCGTTCCGTCAGCCTGTACAGGTTTCGGGACCCGAAACTGCCCTGGCGATTTATGTAGGACACCACAGACACGTTGCCCGAACGGACTAAGATGTGGCAGCCCTTGATTCGGGGACAAAAGCGCGTCAGCGCATTCTCCACTGCCAGCACTTCCAGACAGTTAATATGTTGGAGCTTTTCCCATTCTGACCACAGGCCAAAGGACGGTCTGCCCTCGAGCAGCGCTCCCCATCCCGAAGTGGAGGCGTCCGTCGACACCATCTTCACTTTCGAGGAAGTCCCCAGGTTTATACCTGATTGGAACCAGTCGTTTGCTGTCCAGGGTTTCAGGGCTGTAACGCAGCCCTGATTGACCTTGAGACGCAGTCGACCAGGTACCCGCGCTTTCAGCCAGAACTGCGCCCCTGCAGAACCGGAGATGCTGAGGCCATGAGACCCAGCATCCTCTGACATTCTCTGAGCGAAACGGTCGCGCCGCAGCGGAGAGAACTCGCTGCGCGCTGAATGCCCAACGCATGCTGTGGTGACAGCCGCGCCGTCATGGAACGTGAGTCGAGAGCTAAACCCAAAAACAGTATCGTCTGACTGGGGTTCAGCAAACTCTTCGTCCAGTTGACACTGAGACCAGGTTTCTCGAGGTGATCGAGTAAAACGGCCCTGTGCTCCACTCGTGATTGAGCCAGAATCAGCCAGTCGTCCAAATAGTTCAGCACTCACATGCCTCTGAGTCTGAGAGGAGCGAGCGCTGCGTCCATGCACCTCGTAAACGTACAAGGAGCTACGGACAAGCCGAACGGCAGGATACAGGTATGGTATGCCTGGCCCTCGAAGGCGAATCTCAAATATCGCCTGTGACTTGACGCTTTCTGTACTTGAATATACGAGTCCTTCAGATCTATTGACATGAACCAGTCTCCTCTGCGAATATGCGCGAGAAGCTTCCTGGTCGTAAGCATTCTGAAACTGCGTTTCACCAATGCCTTGTTCAGCTGTCTTAGATCCAGTATGGGCCTGAGACCCCCGTCTCTCTTGGGCACTAGAAAGCATCTGCTGTACAGTCCCCCCTCGCTTTGAGCTTGAGACACAGGCTCTACAGCCCCTTTGCTCAACAGTTTTGATATTTCGGCCCGAAGTATGTGTGCTACTTCTGTTTTGACCGTGGTTTCGACGCGCGCTAAAAAGCGCGGAGGGCGTCGAAAAAACTGTAGCGAGTAGCCTCTCTTTATAATGCCTAGCACCCAATCCGAAACCCCTGGAAGCGCTGACCATGCGTCTGCATGAATGGCTAAGGGCTGGATGCAAAGCGCGCTCTGTTGCCTGGGCAACAGCGGCGCTTCGGTGTGCTGTAACATGGGCGTTACGCCTGTGGCATTTGAGGCGGGGAGCGCGCTGATCACAGCGGGCAGATCGCTCCTCCTCGACCCCGTCCCGGCGCTTAACCAATTGAGGGAGGGCTGAGCGGGTCCCGTGGGACTCGTGATGTCTGCGAGTAACTGTGGGCTGCAAGTGTGCACATTTACTGCTTTCGACTCGCTGTCTGCCCTGGCAGAGCGTACGTGCACGGGTTTCGTTTTTAAAGAAACCACGCGCCGTGTGTGACATAGTGTTTGTGGGCACTGAGGAGTGGGCACGTTTACTATGTGGTGCGCGTGACCGATCCGAGTCGATCTTATAGGCGCGAGCCCTGTGTGCAGGGCTGTGCTTATATGTGGAGATGGGCACTGAGCAGTGGGCATCATCACTACATTTATAGCACCATCGGCCGTGGCCGGGACACCAGAAATTACACCTTTTTTGGGAAATATCTGGGTAGCCGTGATAACGGTTTTTGTGTGCAGGCAAGCGGGCAATCGTACAGGCTTGCGCATTGCAAAAGACGCTGAAACAGTCACAATCCCTGGAACTGAAACAGCGGCGCGTTTAGGTGAGAGTTCGGCCGCGGCGGCTCGTACACCGGCGCTTTCCTAGGATGGCTTCGGGGCTCCTGGCCTCACCGACTGCCGGTAGAGCGAGAACGGGGGTCTCGAGCTGCGTTGCTGAAGCTGTTGTGATAACGGCTTTTGTGTGCAGGCAAGCGGGCAACTGTGCAGGCTTGCGCGTTGCAGAAAACGCTGAGACAGTCACAATTCCTGGAACTGACACAGCGGCGTGCCTGGGTGAGAGCTCGGCCATTGCGGAACTCGTACACCGGAGCTTCGATGAAGCAGCCATCGTGTGTAGTGCAGACGCAGCCTGCTCAGCAGCAGAAAAGATTCGCGCGAGCAGAGGTGACGTCATGCAGCAGGCTTTAGATGGCAACACCGCTTTCGTCCACCGTCCAGCAGAGGGCGGACAAAGGTGCGTCGCTATCGCCTGTTCCACCGGCGGAAGTGACTGGTAGTTCCTGTTTTTAGCATCATCCAGTGTGGAGAATGCTAGTGAGACAGACGAACGAGTTCGCGCTGAATATGGAGCGTTCCAAGCCTTTGCCACCTCTTCGTGAAGCTCAGGAAGAAATGAGGCGGGCTTTGAGAAGTACGCTCATCCGAAAGGAAACTACCATCCAGCCGGGAACGAGAGGGGGGGGCGCTGGTGCAGACCACTCGAGGCCGAGACTCGTCGCGGCCAGCGTGAGCACTCTTCACCCAAGCAGGAGACACAGATGACGTACCGGTCTCCCTCTCTGACGAGCCGCAGGAAGGCATCTTAAAAAAGACGTAAGCTCTTTAACGAGTGTGTGTCGCAGGGCGAACACACACACACGCATAAAGAACAGTTGGATATAACAGAACTGAAAGGATATGTGCGCCGGAGAGCGCAGCAGGAACGGCAGTGGAAGGCGGCGAAGGCCAGCAGCTTCCGAAGTGGCTCGTCCCGCTGAGATGCCGGTTGGCGATTGCTTCCTTCGTGATCCAGCGATACGTGAGCTTCGCTGAAGAGATGAAAAATCAGGTGAGTCAGCCTTTTCGAGCTCCTTTTATAGGGTTGGGCCACACCCGTTTCGGCGGGAAGTGGCATGAAGGGCGCGAAGCTCGATAGGCTGTGCACTTGCCGCAGAGCAGCCAATGAGCGAGCGAGCCGTCTCGCCTATGGCTGTGTGCTGCTGCAAATGCGCTTTACAAAAATCCAAAATTAAGGATAATTTTTTGCTTCAGTATTTCGTGAAAAGAGACTTTTCCGTAGCGTCTTAGCTAAGACGCAGTACGAGAGAACTCTCGTAAGAGAACCTAACCCTCTTTTCTTTGATGAACTCACAGAGATACTTGCATTTGTAAACCCCATTTGTCCATGATTTTTATTGGAGATATTAACATTCATGTTGATAATCCTAGTTGTAATCATACTGCTAATTTTATGGAGATTCTGGATTGTTTTAACCTGATACAAGATGTCAACTTTCCTACTCTTAGAAAGGGTCATACACTTGATTTAGTGTGTACAGCTGGTGCAGATATTAATGAACTTGAAGGCAAAGATTTCTGTATTACTGACCACAAGCTCTTGAGTTTGAATGTATCCGTTTCTCTACAAACACTATAAAAGAGGGTTATTAGTTTTAGAAATCTTAAAAATATTGATCTTAATCAGTTTTTTTGTATGATCAATGATAGTCCTACAGGTAATACTGTTGATCACTTTAACTTAATTTTATCATCAACTCTAGATGTGCTGGCCCCTAGGAAGGAACATATTGTTTCATTTTCAAAATCATCACCCTGGTTTTCTATTTAGCTTAGGGCTCTTAAAGCAAAGAACAGGCAGTTGGAACGACAATATAAAAAATCAGGGCTCACTGTCCATAAACTTATGTATGATGAGCATTTGATTCGGTACAGCGATGCCCTCAAAATAGCAAGAACTGAATACTACTCTCAAGTCATTAACGATGGTACTGCAAATCCAAATAAGTAATCAACAAACTCCTTAAACCTACCAAATCACTTATTTGTTCCTCTGTGTAGCAGTGCAATAAGTTTTTGAAATTCTTTACTGAAAAATTTTAGAATATTTATCAGTTTATTACTTCTGTCTCTCTGGGTGCACCTCCTGAGATTCAGCCCTTAAATTGTCAGTTAACTTTGTTTTCTAGTTTAAAAATGGTTACCACTGATTACATTTCTAAATTAATTATGACGATGAGTTCTGCTACTGTACTCTGGATCCTATTCCAACTCATGTTCTCAAAGAGTGTCTGTCATCTATCAGTCCTCTCATTTTGAACATTGTTAATGCTTCCCTTACTACTGGACTTGTTCCCCAAGCCATTAAGTTTGCTTCCATCACACCAGTTCTTAAAAAGCCTGGATGTGATGTGTTTGATCTGTCTAACTACAGGCCTATATCTAATCTTCCTTTTTTGGCGAAAAGGTTCTGGAACGTGTTGTTGTGTCACAACTTCATTCTCACTTGTCCATGAATGAGCTTTTAGAACCTTTTCAATCTGGGTTTCGATCAGGACATAGTACTGAGACTGCCTTGGTCCAAGTTATGAACGATCTCCTTGTCTCTGCTGAATCTGGTGCCCTTACTATATTGGTGCTGTTGGACTTGAGTGCAGCCTTGTGTATGCAACTCTATATTGATTGAGAGACTCAGACTTGGCATGCTATTTCCGGTACAGTCTTGGAGTGGTTTAAATCTTATCTCTCTGATCGTACTCAGTTTGTCACTTTAGTAAACAATAAATCTAACATTGGAAAGCTATTTTATGGTGTTCCTCAGGGGTCTGTTCTTGGCCCGATACTTTTTAATATTTACATGTTTCCTTTAGGGCAGATTATTAGAAAGCATGGTTTGGGGTTCCACTTCTATGCTGATAATACTCAGATTTATATTAGCACGAAAACTAATATCACAGGTATATCAGCAACCCTATCTGACTGTCTGCAGGAGATTAAATTATGGATGTACCACAATTTTCTTAAATTGAATGGTACAAAGTCAGAGGTCCCCTGCAGCTGCCTGTAATGGTAGAAATTTTAGTTTACACCTTGAAAATAATGTAGTATCTCCGTTACCTCAAGTTCCCAACCTTGGTGTAATTTTTGATAATCATTTGACACTTGAAGCACATATCAAGTGCATCTCAAAGTCTGCAATTTTCCGTCTAAGGAATATTGCCAGGATTAGGCCTTTTCTTTCATTACCTGATGCAGAAAGGCTTGTCCATGCACTCGTTACCTCTAGGGTTGATTATTGTAATGCCCTTTATCTTGACCTTCCTGCAAAGTCTATTAAGCGACTGCAACACATTACAGCTGCATGTGTTACACATACTCCTTCTCATCAGCATATCTCTGGGGTGCTTAGGAACCTGCATTGGCTTCCGGTCCATGCCCGTATTGATTTTAAAACTCTTATTTAACATATAAAGCTGTTCATGGAACTGCACCATTATATATATGTGATTTAATTATGCTATGTATGCCCTCTCGATCTCTCCGCTCCGCCAACTCTTTTCTCCTTAAACAGCCTTCTTGCAGGCTAAAAATTATGGGTGGGAGAGCCTTCTCTGTGGCAGAACCCAGGCTGTGGAATGCACTTCCCTTAACTGTTAGGCATGCCCCAACATTAACAAGTTTAATGAAATGGTTAAAAACCCATCTTTTTAAGAAGGTGTTTGTGTCTTGATTGGTGACACTGGATGTACATTGTATTCTACCTCTTGTTGCATTCTTTATTTTTTAATTATTCTTTTTTTATTTTTACTTTTGTTCTGTGCTTTTTGTAGCGCTTTGGGTATAAGAAAAGTGCAATATAAATACAATTTATCATTATTATTATTATTAATGAGGTATGCAACATTGTTGACAAGGTGTTGAATTAAAATAAATACTGTTTTATGTTATTCATCTAACATTAACTGATTATCATAATTCATATTCACTGATCAATATTTACAGTCTTGCAGAGCTGTCACTGTCCATGGTTCTGAATTTTTCATGTTTATGAAGAACATGTTTTGTACATTTTCCATGTTCCATTTGATAATAAGCTAAGTGCATTGCTTTTTATAGTTGCACTAAAGCAAACTCATTATAGCCTACCTACCACAGCACAAATATTTGTTAATGGAAACACTTTCAAAATAAATTCCTTTGACCTTCAGATGCAGCATGCAATTTTGCTGGCCATGCAGTAACAAAGGACATTTCTCAACTTTTCACACCCCTAAAATATAATTTTAATTGCTATTCCTTAGTAGTGTTTGTCAGTTACATTTGTCATTAACATTGTTTAGTACTTTTTTCATTGCATGTTTAGTTTTTCTTGTGTTGGTAATCACAAACAAAATCACAAAGTGGTGCCCACAGAATAACATAGGTTTCATAGACAATTGGACGAGCTTTTGGGGCAGACCTGACCTGTTTAAAAGAGATGGTCTTCATCCCTCCTGGGGTGGCGCCACTCTTCTCTCTAGAAATATGGCAAATAGTCTTAGTGTTTATACTTGACTAACTGGGGCCCAGGTCAGGAAGCAGACAGACTGGCTAAACCGACCGTCTGCTAGCTGCCTCCCGTCACAGAGGTCAGTTAATTCTCAGCACATAGAGACTTTTTCACCTAGATATCACACTATAGAGACTGTGTCTGTTCCCCGAACTAGAAAAAAACAAAAAACGTCCAAACCGAGTTAAGATTAACAATTTAATTGAGGATCAACAAATAAAAAACAGAAGCAATATGGATAAACAAATGATAAAGCTTGGCTTATTGAATATCAGATCCCTTTCTACGAAAACACTTTTTGTAAATAATATGATCACTGATCATAATATAGATGTGCTCTGCTTGACAGAAACCTGGGTAAAACCTGATGATTACATTATTTTAAATGAGTCCACCCCCCAAGATTACTGTTATAAACATGAGCCACGTCTAAAAGGCAAAGGTGGAGGTGTTGCTTCAATTTATAACAACTTTTTCAGGATTTCTCAGAGGGCAGGCTTCAAGTATAACTCGTTTGAAGTAATGGTGCTTCATATAACATTATCCAGAGAAACAAATGTTAATGATAAATCCCCTGTTATGTTTGTACTGGCTACTGTATACAGGCCACCAGGGCACCATACAGACTTTATTAAAGAGTTTGGTGATTTTACATCCAAGTTAGTTCTGGCTGCAGATAAAGTTTTAATAGTTGGTGATTTTAATATCCATGTTGATAATGAAAACGATGCATTGGGATCAGCATTTATAGACATTCTGAACTCTATTGGGGTTAGACAACACGTTTCAGGACCTACTCATTGTCGAAATCATACTCTAGATTTAATGCTGTCACATGGAATTGATGTTGATGGTGTTGAAATTATTCAGCCAAGTGATGATATCTCAGATCATTATTTAGTTCTTTGCAAAATTCATATAGCCAAAATTGTAAATTCTACTTCTTGTTACAAGTATGGAAGAACCATCACTTCTAACACAAAAGACTGCTTTTTAAGTTATCTTCCTGATGTATCCAAATTCCTTAGCATATCCAAAACCTCAGAACAACTTGATGATGTAACAGAAACTATGGACTCTCTCTTTTCTAGCACTTTAAATAAAGTTGCTCCTTTACGCTTAAGGAAGGTTAAGGAAAACAGTTTGACACCATGGTATAATGAGCATACTCGCACCCTAAAGAGAGCAGCCCGAAAAATGGAGCGCAGCTGGAGGAAAACAAAACTAGAGGTATTTCGTATTGCTTGGCGGGAAAGTAACATATCCTACAGAAAAGCATTAAAAACTGCTAGATCCGATTACTTTTCTTCTCTTTTAGAAGAAAACAAACATAACCCCAGGTATTTATTCAATACAGTGGCTAAATTAACGAAAAATAAAGCCTCAACAAGTGTTGACATTTCCCAACACCACAGCAGTAATGACTTTATAAACTACTTTACTTCTAAAATCGATACTATTAGAGATAAAAATTGCAACAATTCAGCCGTCAACTACAGTATCACATCAGACAGTGCACTATAGACCCCCTGAGGAACAGTTCCACTCATTCTCTACCATAGGAGAGGAAGAATTGTATAAACTTGTTAAATCATCTAAACCAACAACATTTATGTTAGACCCTATTCCATCTAAGCTTCTAAAAGAGGTGCTTCCAGAAGTCATAGATCCTCTTCTGACTATTATTAATTCCTCATTGTCATTAGGATATGTCCCCAAAACCTTAAAACTGGCTGTTATTAAGCCTCTCATCAAAAAAACACAACTTGACCCCAAAGAACTAGTTAATTATAGACCAATCTCGAATCTCCCTTTTCTGTCCAAGATACTAGAAAAGGAGGTATCCACACAATTATATTCCTTCTTAGAGAAAAATGGTATATGTGAGGATTTCCAGTCAGGATTTAGATCGTATCATAGTACTGAGACTGCTCTCCTTAGAGTTACAAATGATCTGCTCTTATCATCTGATCGTGGGTGTATCTCTCTATTAGTTTTATTTGGATCTTAGTGCTGCGTTTGACACAATTGACCACAACATTCTTTTGCATAGACTTGAACACTTTGTTGGCATCAGTGGAAGTGCATTAGCATGGTTTAAATCGTACTTATATGACCGCCATCAGTTCGTAGCAGTGAATGAAGATGTATCCTATCGATCACAAGTGCAGTATGGAGTACCTCAAGGCTCAGTACTAGGGCCGCTACTCTTCACGCTTTATATGTTACCCTTGGGAGATATCATCAGGAAACATGGTGTTAGCTTTCACTGTTATGCTGATGATACTCAGCTCTATATTTCTTCGCAGCCCGGTGAAACACACCAATTTGAAAAACTAATGGATTGCATAGTCGATATAAAAAACTGGATGACGAGTAATTTCTCACTGCTAAATTCTGAAAAAACAGAGGTGTTAATTATAGGACCTAAAAACTCCGCTTGTAATAACCTAGAACACTGTCTAAGACTTGATGGTTGCTCTGTCAATTCTTCGTCATCAGTTAGGAACCTAGGTGTGCTATTTGATCGCAATCTTTCCTTAGAGAGCCACGTTTCAAGCATTTGTAAAACTGCATTTTTCCATCTCAAAAATATATCTAAATTACGGCCTATGCTCTCAATGTCAATTGCAGAAATGTTAATCCATGCATTTATGACCTCAAGGTTAGATTATTGTAATGCTTTATTGGGTGGTTGTTCTGCACGCTTAGTAAACAAACTAACGCTAGTCCAAAATGCAGCAGCAAGAGTTCTTACTAGAACCAGGAAGTATGACCATATTAGCCCGGTCCTGTCAACACTGCACTGGCTCCCTATCAAGCATCGCATAGATTTTAAAATATTGCTTATTACTTATAAAGCCCTGAATGGTTTAGCACCTCAGTATTTGAATGAGCTCCTTTTACATTATAATCCTCTACGTCCGCTACATTCTCAAAACTCAGGCAATTTGATAATACCTAGAATATCAAAATCAACTGCGGGCGGCAGATCCTTTTCCTATTTGGCGCCCAAACTCTGGAATAACCAACCTAACATTGTTCGGGAGGCAGACACACTCTTGCAGTTTAAATCTAGATTAAAGACCCATCTCTTTAACCTGGCATACACATAAAATACTAATATGCTTTTATTATCCAAATCCGTTAAAGGATTTTTAGGCTGCATTAATTAGGTAAACCGGAACCGGAAACACTTCCCATAACACCCTATGTACTTGCTACATCATTAGAAGAATGGCATCTACGCTAATATTTGTCTGTTTCTCTCTTGTTCCGAGGTCACCGTAGCCACCAGATCCAGTCTGTATCCAGATCAGAGGGTCACTGCAGTCACCCGGATCCAGTACGTATCCAGACCAGATGGTGGATCAGCACCTAGAAAGGACCTCTACATCCCTGAAAGACAGCGGAGACCAGGACAACTAGAGCCCCAGATACAGATCACCTGTAAAGACCTTGTCTCAGAGGAGCACCAGGACAAGACCACAGGAAACAGATGATTCTTCTGCACAATCTGACTTTGCTGCAGCCTGGAATTGAACTACTGGTTTCGTCTGGTCAGAGGAGAACTGGCCCCCCAACTGAGCCTGGTTTCTCCCAAGGTTTTTTTCTCCATTCTGTCACCGATGGAGTTTCAGTTCCTTGCCGCTGTCGCCTCTGGCTTGCTTAGTTGGGGACACTTCATCTACAGCGATATCGTTGACTTGATTGCAAATAAATGCACAGACACTATTTAACTGAACAGAGATGACATAACTGAATCCAATGATAAACTGCCTTTAACTATCATTTTTGCATTATTGACACTGTTTTCCTAATGAATGTTGTTCAGTTGCTTTGACGCAATGTATTTTGTTTAAAGCGCTATATAAATAAAGGTGACTTTGACTTTGACAAACCAAATCTCAAAACCCTTTAGAAAAACCATCTGATTTCCTTCCTCCAATGCTAATAATTTTTCTTATTGTATTATGTTAAGGTGATATTCCTTAGCTGGTGCCCCAAGGTAAAGGGACAGAGAGGTCATCTGACACACACACACACACACACACCTGAGATGAAGAGGGACCAAACCCACCTCTAGTGTCTTGTGTATACCACACAATTGGTACCCGTGTGAAGATCACTACATACAGTGCCCTTCACAATTATTGGCACCCCTGTTTAAGATGTGGTCGTGGACTTCTAAAAATTCTCCTTTTTTTTTTAAACAACATAGAACCCAAATGCAAAAAAGAGAAAAATCCAACCTTTTATTTAAGTACATTACTTTGGTGGTAAAAAAAACATTTAGAAAAAAAAAAATTGAAATCACTTCAACTTCTTTTTTTTGACGGGCGCATGTGGCCCGTCACGAATTAAAATGCGGCCCGCCATATGCTGAAAAAATAAATAAATAAAAGTTTTACAATAAATTTTATTTTTTTACATTAATTAAAACATTTAGGCTACTAATGAAATATAAGATACATCCTAATGTTTTTATGTGAAATTATTTTGTTTTTCATATATTATTTTCAGACATGAGCAGACCTACTCAAATAACATTACGCATTTAACGAACACATAGGCTACCCAGCTAAAACACGACGTCGCAGTTACGTAATTTATTCGTACTTTTTGGTAATTTCATGACTTACCAACTGACAACGTAGTCTCGACGTCGCATGTCTGTAATTTTATTACCATCAAATTGCTACCAACTGACAACGTCGTCAGTACGGTCTCCTAAGGTAACAAAATAACCAACTTTGTCCAAGTTACGTGACGTTTTGGTAATTTCATGACAACATAGTCTCGATGTCGCATGTCTGTAATTTTATTACCATCAAGTTACCATCTGTAAGTCAGGCAAGACACTATTTAAATATGAAAGATTTTTCGTGATTTTTACCATACAAACACATTTTTTGGGGTCATAGTCTTTAGGGAATAGACTAAACAAAATGACAATACAACTAGTTTAAAGCAGGACCAATAAAAGGGGGAACATATCTGCAGAGGAGCTGAGATTTGCATTTTGGAGCCAAATAGTTCCAGCTACATGCACACGAGTGAGAAAAAACATTCAACAGAATGAATGGATAAATTGTTGCAACTTTTACTCTACGGTGGTCTTAAGGGCTTGTCGATCTTCTCACGGTGTTGTGCCATGAAACAGAGTCAAACATGTTTGGAGTGACATTATAAAAGTAAATAATGAACGAATTTCCATTTTGATTGCACTATTCCTATAAACATTTTTTGTCACTTGTAATAGAGTAAATTTTATATAGGTTTACATGGCTTGATTCTACATTAGAATTCAACCAAGCCATGTAATAAACCTATATACAATTTACTCTAAGGATAACACACTGTTGCAATGCAAAGCAGAGCGTTGCCATGGACACGCAGGATTCTAACTATTTTATTTTGTATGGGTGGTTTGAAATGAAAAAGTTTTATTTGGAGTTCCAGATTTCAGGGGAGGAGTGTTGTGTATTAACATTTGTATTTGAATACTATTCTTTTTTGTTTGAGTTGACTTGATCTGGTTTGTTATTGGCTGTGAGAGCAACAGTGTTTGTGATTGGCTGTGAAAGCTCCCAATAAAAAGGAACACGCCTTTAAGTGTGTGCGCAGGCAGTATACCAGAGCACTTTAAGTGAATTGTATGAGTTCCTAACGGAAAAACTCTTTTTGGTTAATCAGCAAATAAAATCATCAAAATCAAGACTATTCGTCATCGTATTTGTTTCACTAGTAAATACATGACACTAACCATAGAAACAGAACAGACTATTTTCTTTAGCAGAAGCTATGCAATCGTTTTTAAATCAATAAACTCATTTTTAAATCAATATTTTGTGTCAGATGATTTATTTATTTGGTAAGTAGCCATGTATTTAGTGGGATAATGTAGAGCGAGGCAGTTGTTATAGTGAATACAACTCCTTCAGGTTGATTCAAGATCCCTCCGCTTCCTCCTGATCAGCCTGTCAGGGTTGTATTCGCTATAACAACCGCTTTGCTCTACATTATCCCTTACTTATTATTTGCAGTTTCAAGAATTTGTTCAGCACGTGTCCTACATAGACTTACATAGTCGAACAGGATTAACTAGTAGCCAGTTAGATTGGTTTTGCACTTTTCCATGGACACTCAGAAAAGTTAATGTTTAACTAAACTCCGGTAATTGTGTTGTATTTCATCTGCCTCTGGTAAAGAAATTAAGTAAAACCCCTTCTGCTCTTAAGTAAAACCCCTTCTGCTCTTCCTTGTCAGATATCCTCTGTGTGTGTGTGTGTGTGTTGGACTGAGCATGTATATGCCCTATTCAACTACGCCACTGATTAATGCATACAGAGGAAACACACATATGTCATTCTCCAGCTTTCACCCATCTTTCACCCATTCTGTAATGCTGACACTCGGTCTTCCAAACCAGCCAAATGAGGAAATCTTTAAACAGATGAAGACCTGTAAAATAATGATAGGACATTAAATTAATAATGGCAATAATAATAATTATTATAATCTTAATCATCATCATCATCATCTATTATTTATCTAGCATTTATTAACTTCTTGTTTCAGTTGAAGAGATGTGCCTTTTGCTTTATCACGGTCGTCAGAATGAGGAAGTGTACACAGTACCGCGTCATGCAGAAGGGCAGGATCATGGCAGAACCAGGGAAATTAATCATTAAAAGTATAAATGTACTTGTACTTAGTATTCCATAATAATAGAGCCGATTTTACTCATTGAGAGATTTATTTGTGAGGGAATAATTATTTTAATTTTATTGGAGCCTCACACATTAAACACTGTAAAAACTATGTTATTAATTTGTTCCTGGCCCTAAAGAAATGTGAATTGCTCATTAAAATAGGCCATACTCTTGGAACTGAAAAAAGTCAAACCTGTTCAAATACACAAATTAGTGAACCTTTTTGAACAATTAGGAATTGTGTAACAATCATTTATACATTTTATTTATCTATTAGACATTTCATTTCATTTTGCCTGCTTGGCCGTTTTCTTTTTTAATTATATGATGTGATATGATGTTGCTATGTTGCTGTCTTGATGTCAGCCGATCATGGTATAAACTTTAGAGTATTGATACATCAATACAAATGCACACAGAAGGGCACATGATTTTCGGGGTGAGAGACTTACCCAGAGGTGGAAAACCTCACTGTACGCACCAATGACACATTGTGCTGAAGTGACCAGACTTCAGGAGACTGAGGACATCCAAATGTCTCCCTTCTTGAGCCTCCCATTGGACATGGTAGAGCAGTTTCCAAACCAAGCCTGCCTGTGTGTAATGAAAAACTCAATTTATCATGATATGTATTTTTCAGACCATTAATTAAAAATTGAACAATTCATTCTTAAAATGAAACAGTATAGGGCCTTCAAAATGATGATACCAAAATAACATTTTGTTAAGAACCAGAATTTAAAAAGGATATTAAGATGTAATATTTTATATTTCTTGGAATACAATGCTACAAAAATTCCTAAAGTCAACTGATTTTACTAATAGATCTACAAATCTCTGTGTAAAAATAAAAAAACACAGTGCTGCCATTTCTCTAAAGGCAGTTGTGGCCTAATGGTTAGAGTCAGACTTGTAACTCAAAGGTCTCAATACGGACAGAAAACAACTGAGATGCCCTTGCTCTTCACCCCCGATCTCTCCCCTGGCGCTGCCCACTGTCCGAGGTTTGCTACTCCTAATGTGTAAACTAACTTATGGGTTAAGTGCAGAGGTCAAATTACTAGTACTTGGCCTTCACTTTCACTAAAGTCATTTTCACCCCTGTAATTTTGGCTTCATCTCAGATGAAAATAGTACATGAAATTACTTGTCACAGACAAAGTTGATATTTTTATGGACGATCTTATAGTTGAACACCTCCAGAGGGACAACGCAAAAAGAGCCGCAATTCAGGTAAAGACTGTTTGTTTTTTATGCCTTAGGAATTTTTTTTTCTTTGTATTATTCTAAATATTTTAAAGGAAAACGAAATCATGCTAAAGACTAGGAGTAATTTTTCTTTATTAATA
Source organism: Carassius carassius (assembly GCF_963082965.1). Taxonomy (NCBI): domain Eukaryota; kingdom Metazoa; phylum Chordata; class Actinopteri; order Cypriniformes; family Cyprinidae; genus Carassius; species Carassius carassius. The sequence goes on from NC_081780.1 coordinate 29,070,905, forward strand.
CTAAATTAATTTTATTAATAAAATAGTAATATTAGCAAACGCCCCTAGCAACCGAACCTAGACTTGAACATGTTAGATGCTCCGCTGACGACCCTGGATTGACATCTTGCATTTGTAATCTAAAGGTGATACTTGATTACAGTGTATTATGAAAATGTTTTAGAAGGAGGTATTACAGTGGAATAGAAATACAACACTTCCCAAAAAGACCATAAAACAGTTGCAGCTGCTGCCAGATTGAGGAACCAGAAAATATGAACATATCAGAGTCCTCAGATCTTTACACTGGATTCCAGTAACGTTTAGATCTAATTTATAGCATCTTATTAACTCACTCATCCATTGCATGCAAATCATTTATTCTCTTTGTCTTTCTGTCATTTTTTCCTCTGCTAAAAAAAAACTCTTAAGCCTCTTAAAAGTCCTCGTCCTTACTCCTAACAAGTTTGACCTTAAGACCTCTTTTAAGGGTTAAGATGCTTTCTGAATTACTTTACTAGGATTTTTATTTAATTTTAAGAGTAAACACCCACATTTCTAAGAACTTTCTTAGGATTTTGTCACTAGGAGCTACTCTGCATTAATACGGGCCCAGATGTGCTATTACAGTAGTCGCATTCAAATCCAGACTCAAAACACATCTGTTTAGCTGTGCATTTTCTGAATGAGCACTGTGCCAATGTTCGTACTTTAATTATTCTTATTTATTTTGATTATTTTAATTTCTTCTTATTTATTTTGATTATTTTAATTTCTTCTATGTAACGCACTTTGAATTACCACTGTGTATGTTATGTGCTATATTAATAAACTTGCCTTGCCTGTCTGTCCCTGCATGTTTCTGTTGTACTGAAGGGTTCATTCTAAAACCTGTAGAAATTTCCTGCACATATATTGTCAATGTATAAATAAAACAATATCCTGCAAAAAAAAAACTGCAGAATTCCTGTAGGTTATTTTTTTTAAGGAAAACTGTTTAATTCACAACTAATTAACATATGGATGCACCTTGCACTTCTCTTACATGTTTGATTTACTTTAAATTCTATAAGATCGTTTTCATCACTGCATTTTAAAAATTATAAAGCTCCTTTAACAGGACCGCGTGCAAAACGCTTTAGACAGCTCTGGGGAAACGCTAACAATCCCACAAATTGTCATATGAAAAAACATACATTTCCACGTATTATTCCATATTATACTACTTACTTCTCAACCATTTGCAAATCAAAGCCGAATGCTTGCACCATAGATCGGCTGCTACGCGTTGATAGCATATAGACAGTAAAGTTTGATAGAGTAAAGTTAAACTCCTATGGTAAACTCGCGTCTGGGTCTGCTGGTTCTTCGCTTGCATGCATGCTTATTGGCGACGCGCATATATCGCCACCTATGGGTTGTTGAATATGTTTTATATGTTATGAATATTTTCCATACCTTCCAGGTACCCAACACTGTGCACAACCGATTCATTTTAATTGTTAATTAATTTCGTAAATCTAGCCAATTTAGTTAACATATATTCTAAAGTTTATATATAACTTATATTTACTAAATTATTGTGGTATGTCACTTTTTGACAAGGTAACGCAAGATATCATTATATAAATGTACATTTAAAAAAAAATTAAAAATAATATACATTTTGTGCGCGTGCCAAGCCAGCGAAACCTGCCAGTTGGCATATATAAGCAGGGGTTGTGACCACCGCGCGCAGAGCCGGTTGTTTTCAGTGTAGCAAGTGGACGTCCTATTCTACCAGCATTCCTGAGGTAAAGTACTTTTTACTTAACCGATTTAGGTACAATTACTTTTAAAACATACGAACCCCCTACAAAGGTAAATGACACTTAAAACTTTGAAGAAAGTAAATAATAAAATCTAAGTATAGCATTCTATAGGTAAAGATAGGCCCCTCAGGGTAATCAGATAAATGATAACTGCCACTTTCACCTAATGAACATTTTTTATTGTCTCAAAATTGATTAAATGTCTTTTCCAGTAAATGTACCACTACTTTTCACATAAACAATGGTTTTCCGGGTTTTTTTCCCCAGCGTCCACTAGTCACTATAATGAAATACCGTTAAATGCCGTTACATCTGTGACGTCATTTGGGATAACCTACTAGAGAAAATACGCTCATATTGAAATGAACTTTTCCGGTTCTTCAGTCATGTCCGTGATGTTATTGTTACTTTAAAATAAATAAAATATACAATTATTAATAATACTATCTTTACTTTGTATGGAAAGCACGTTGTCTCACAGGCTTGGCTGCGAGCGCGTGAGCGCTGGTGGTGTACGCAGCCAAGCCTGTGAGAGCGAGAGACGTGGCTTGTAGGCTAAAGATGAGATCAGATCTATAATGAAATCGGCCATCCGTCTGTCTGTCATATTATTAATACCACTACATTTAATAATATTTATAAATATTGTTTTATTAATAGCAATAATTATTATTATATTTTATTTCAATCATTATTGTTAACAGTGTTAATAATAATAATTATTATTAGTATTGCTACTACTTCTACTATTAATAATAATTAAACTCAATAATAAAGTTATTATTAGTATTAATACTATTCGTAATTATAATGACAATAATAGTTATATTATATTATTACCGTTAACAGTTTTAAAAATAATAATACTAATTAGTAGTAGTATTTTCAAGAAAGAAAATGTATTTTACTGACTTAATGTGGTTTCTTAGATGCATCAGATGCATTACTGCATTCTTCTCATGCATTTTTTCTCAGCCTTTATCTTTTGGAATTTATACCATGAAAATAATTATTCTCTTCTCTTTTTTTCAGTATATATTGCAGTCTGATTATTGTAAGTGATAAAGCAGATTAGTCTAAAATCATTGCCGAAACGTAATACATTTTAATTCGTACAGATATATCTTACTCATATTTAGATGTTTCTAATTTCTCTCCCCTTTCCTTGTGTGTCAACAGCAGCTAACTACACCCCAACGGCTCTTTTAAGAGCCCTAGCACAGTGCGACTTTGTCTTTGTAAGTATATGTTTTGAATGCCTACCAGATACATTCTTAGTATTTAAAAGTTATAAGTCAGATGTTGGCCTGGAGACTCATATAGATTTCATGATTCAATTTGATTCGCTCTTGCAGTTTCTGATCGCTTTTTCAATCCATGATACCAATGCATTTACCAAAACCAACCCAATGATTATCTTTTTTTTCAATTTATTAGATTTTACATCGTTTTCAAGTGCCTCCTCCACTGAGTTTATTTTCTTGCCATCTTTTATTTCAAGGTAAGTAATATTATTTAACCTCACTTCAAGCTTTGTTTATTATTTTTATTTTTTATGTAGTCATCTAAGACTTTTATGACTTTTATGTAGTCTAAAACTTATAAGTAACTTCATGTGTTTTTAATGATGGGTTACCATTTGCACAGTGAATTTTACACAGTAATCAAAATAAAGGGATTTCTATGCTCTGATTGTCTCTGACAGACATATTTCCCAGAATTTGCTTCTTGAATTTCTCTGGCAGCCCAGCAGCCACTGATCAAGGTAAGTGACAAATATTAAGAGTGGTGACCTTCATTAAATTGTTGTTAGAAAAACAGAAGCACATTCAGACATTACACTAAAATATTTACAGGCTTAACAATGAGTGAGGACAAAAGAGAACGTTCAAGGCAATATCTAAGATCCTGGAGAGCAACTAAACGTGTTCTTCAAAAGATATCTACACAAATTAACAACACTGAATTGGACAGTCTGGAAGAGTCCAAAACAGTCACAGAAGGTCAATGGGATGCAGGTGATACCTTAGGTTCCACGGAGAACACAATGAATCTATCATCTCCAATGTCCTCTGAAGCATTCTGGCCTTCAGAAGAAACTGACTGGGAGGATGACTTGGAGGAAGTCATGGACACTGCAGAAAAAAAACATTGGTACATCTGACCAGGAAGACAGCATGGCAAGCTTATCCCTGGAAACAGAACTGGCATCCTGGGCTTCTCAGTTTGAAGTAGAGAACAATGCTGTTGACCATCTGTTGAAGATTCTTCAGAAACATGGCCACCCTGATCTTCCATCCTCTGCTCGTACTCTGCTCAAAACGCCAAGGAAAATAACCACAATGCAGAAATGTGGCATGGAGTATTTGCATTACCCACTGCGTCAACAGTTGCTGGACAAACTGGATAAGTACCCTGTTGAAGAGATCCTGAACCATGACACAATTAATCTGTCATTCAACGTTGACGGTCTGCCATTGTTCAAGAGCTCAAGTAAAGTTATGTGGCCTGTGCTCTGTGCTGTCCACCTCAAGCCCATCATCGTTTTTCCAGTAACTTTGACATGTGGAAACAAGAAACCCACCGATCTGACTTTCCTAGATGATGTTATTGCAGACCTCAATGATCTGATGTCTCATGGCCTTCAGTATAAGGAGAGAAATTTCTCTATTAATGTTCTCTGCATTGTGTGTGATGCTCCAGCAAAAGCCTTTACGCGAGGCACAAAGCTGTGCTCTGGGTACTATGGATGTGATAAATGTGACCAGAAAGGTGAATGGTTTAATAAAGTAACATTTCCAGCCACAGAAAACCTCACCTTGCGCACTGATGATTCATTTAGGAGCCAAGTTCAGCCTGAGCATCACAATGCCAATACTCCACTCATCCAGCTGCCCATGGATATGGTCAAAAGCTTCCCAATCGACTACATGCATCAGGCATGCTTGGGGGAGATGAAGAGGCTTCTTGTCAGTTGGACCCGTGGAGAAAGAAGAGTCAGGCTCTCCACCACCCAAAAACAAGTAGTCAGCTCTAGGTTGCTTCAGCTTAGGAGTCAAATTCCTTCCATTTTTGCTCACACCCCTCGTGGCCTGGATGACCTGGAGAGATGGAAGGCAACAGAATTCCGTCAATTCATACTGTATACAGGCAAGCTTGTGTTGAAAGGAATTCTTGGGCATGACATGTACCTACATTTCTTGGCATTCAGTGTGGCAATGTGCATTTTAGTTTCCCCAACACTGGTCAAGAAGCACTCCGAATATGCAAGATGCTTGCTCAGCTACTTTGTCAGCAGAGGACGAGAGCTCTACGGAAATGAGTTCATAGTGTACAACATCCACTCAATGCTCCACATCACTGATGATGCTGTACAATTTAATGGTCTGGACAACTGCAGTGCATTTCAATTCGAAACATACCTGCATACGATCAAGAAGATGGTACGAAGTGGAACACACCCTCTTAGCCAGATTGCCAACAGGATTGAGGAAAGATGTGAATCCACAATTAAATACAACAAAGACAGGCAAACAAAGAAGAGCAAGGATAGAGCATTCATCCTAGACGATGACAATGGCTGCTAGATCACCAAGGATGAGGAGAAAGATGGACATGTTCTTTGCAGAATTTATCATAGTCCTGCACCATTGTTCATCGAGCCCTGCCACTCATTTCTTCTGGGGGTGTACAACTTCAGTAAAAAACAAACGACAATGAGGTGGATCTCCAAAAAACTAACTGAAAAGAGAGCAATCAAGATCAAAAATGGAGACACAGTGACATTCATGGCCATCTTACACCAGCAGTGAATCTTTTTTTTTTGTTTTTGTTTTTTTGTATTAGTATGTATGTCGTCGTTGAATTCACGGAGGAGTCGACAGTTGGCATTGTAGCCCAGTGCTGGACACACAGGGAAAATGGGGTACAAGAACATTTTCATAACCTTCCACATTAACAATATAATCTTAATCAAAAAAATAAAAATTAAGAAATGTATGTACATATTTTAACAATGTCTCTGACTTCACTGGACGCATTCTAGGAAAAAAAGAAGACGTTCCAGATGAGCAAAATTGGATTTCCAGGAAAATCCGTGTATTGGCAAATACTGGTAATGTTTAATTTATTTTGAGGATACTTTATCAGATTGTACATTATGATTAAATTTTAATTGTTTTACCATTGGCTTTATATTTTTAGACAATTTTGCAAAGGCCCTCAAGTGGTGGAAAGCAGCAGAATACCATTCTGCCGTGGAGAGTGATGTTGACACATACACAAAAAGGCCAAAAAGAAAACCTCTCCGGTATGATGACAGCAGCGATGGTATGCATTACTTTCAGTCTTTGAGTATTGTGTAGTCCAATAAGACCTTCTGATAGTGAAACAGAAAAAGTCATATCATTATCAACTTTCAAAGAATACGTTGCTAACTGCACATTAATAATGTGTGATCTATTTAGATGAGACACTGCGGGCGACCCCAAGAAAAAGAAAGCATCAAGGTACCATTGTATATACCATTCAACAAATGGCAATTTAAATTCAGGTTAAAGTAAATTAACATTTTTCATGCTATTTAGATGGACTATTTCCTAAAAAAACCCATCAATTGTTGAGAAAAGGCCAGACAAAGGTATAAGTATATGTGTATGCTCTTTTTAAACAACCAAATAAATTATTTAAAATTAATGTTTAAAATGAAAATCCCCCCCCTGAAAAATATCTGTTATTTTACATGTCTTTGATACAGCAACAGAGGCTACACTTCCCATCCCACCCCAACATAAACCAAGTACATTAGTACAAACACATCAAACAGTATAGTCCCATGAATACATAAAATATATTTTCTGCAATTACATGTAATTCTTTTTTGTCTTTGTATACTCAAAATAGAAAAAGTCAAAGAGTCTTCCCAGAATGCAACCTATGACCATTCAGATCCCAATACATCACATGATATATCTAAAGGTAGAATTGAATAAATGCTTTAACTCTATGGGGTGAATTCACTAAGAATTAATCGCGTTTTGTGTACAGTACACTGTCTGTGCTGGTTTATAGCCAAATTGATAAACTAACTATGCAAATGGAAATTATTATTGGATAAATTACTGCTGCCATGATCTATACAGAAACTTCATTTTAATAATTTTCACGATAAATGTATTATTTTAAATTATTTAAAAATATTTTGTCATATATAAATGTTGTACAGAACATAATGGCAATGACTTAATTAGATTGGAACTGCTTAAAACATTCTATTGGTGCTTAAGACAGGTTTTTATAGTAAAATATCACAGGCAAAAGTGGCACATCCATTTAGTGGATTCGTCTCAATGTTTTTCAAGGTTCAAGTTGACAACTGTGTTTTTATCATGCTTGAGATCTTGATGAATCACCCATATTTGATTCTGTGTCTGTGGCAGAATATATTACTGAAGGTAAAATTTAATTTTTATTCAACATCTGTAAACTTTATTTGAATTGATTTTAGATTGAATTGAAAGTAGCTGATGTTAGAAGTTAGATGAGGGAATGATAATAACATTGTGTATGCAACAAAATAACATTGTTAAATTGGTCATATCATGAGGAATCAAATTTCACAAGAGTGACTTTTCCCACACAGGATAATTCAAAGTTGAGTGCTTGTTGTATAACATTACTTAACTTTTTTAGAGGAGAGACAAACATCTGCAAGGGCTGACAACACAAAGACCCAACGACCCAATGACCCAACGAAGAGTGAACTTAAAGGTACAATGTTTGTATTGTAGTTAATATATTACACTAACATTAGGCTACTTTTTGGCTCACCGAGTGTGTAACTTGTCTAATTGCAGAAACACTGGAGGTTCTGCTACGAAAAGTAGACAGCCTGGCAGCCACCCAGAGAGAAATACTCATCCTACTGAGGAAACGCCAGGGTCATCAGAGAACGGAAGACATCCTGGAGCTCAATATCGCTCAGAGCAAAGAGGAGCTTGAGGCCCTTGACCACCGTCTCAAAGACTCTGATTTCAGAAAGAGAGTGGTGAGTATTTTGGTTATTTCCAGGGCGCATGATATTTTTAAAAAACTGTGTATTATATATTTATTTAAATATGATTTAACAATTACAAAAACACATTCATGGTTATGTCATTATTGTTTTTTAGCACTAATTTACAAGCAATGGAAAGTTGCATTAATATTATTTCAATTATTTTTATTAGTCATATATATTTTTACAAATGATTTAATGAATTTCTCCCTCATTCCTAATAAATAAAATCTATAAATCGGTGATACAATTCTATAGTATGTATTTATGTAGCAAATATGCACAATTACTTTATTAATATAAGCAATTACGTAAGTTTCTACTTTTACATATTCAACAACTAAATTGTGACAATGAGAAATGAACAACGACTATGAGTTTGTTGACTGTACTAACCTGTATGCCAAACCATGATGTTTAACAGATTCACCATCTCAGCCGTATTGGTGGGGCAAATCCAGGGGATTGTGTGAGGAGAGTGATGCGGGCAGTAGCGACAAACATCGTGTGGAGCCACTTTAGTTTGAAGGGGAAAAGGGAGAAATTGCCTCTGATTGACACAACTCTGTGTAAAGTCATCAAACGGGAGTCTGAAAAAATAAATAAAGTCAAGAATGAACATTTCTTTCCATTTCTGGAAACATTTACTCATGTCATTTAAAAATGGCATGGAGATGCTTTGCAGAATGTTAAGCCATTTAAAAGTAAATCACTGTGCACTTATTTGTGTTAAAAATATGAGCCATAACTTATTCACAATACTGCACTTGCCTCAAGTGCATTATTGCTTTTATAATTCTAATAATAACTTTTGTAAGTGAAATACCTTTACCAAACTTAAAATGATAGTATTATATTGATAAAGTGAATTTGAGCACATAATTAAATGGTAGGCTACTTACAATGTAATATTCATGATTTCTGTTTTGTTCCAGATGCTGTTATGAAATGCAAGTCTGATCTGGGAGAGAAGGACATAGAGTGTTACATTGCAGAGACACTGAAACATGTGCCAGCCCAACTAAAAAAACATGTTCAGGTATTGATGTTGAATATAGGAAAATAGGGGGAACAAAGTCAAAATATTTCATATTAATCAGACAATGGTTCGATTTGATTGAAACAATGGAGGGCAAAACAATACATATTTAAACACGCAAATAAATATATAAATAAATCCACAAAATTCTACATAATTAAATGTGCAAGAAAAAAGAAAAAAAAAACGAATGTTGGGGGAAAATGCAAAACGGAATGTTTTTTTGAATTTACAACACAAATAAATCTATCAAAACAAAGAAACTCATACAGGTTTGGAACAACTTGAGGGTGAGTAAATGATGACAGAATTTTCATTTTTGGGTGAACTATCCCTTTAATGATTAAGAAGCATAACGGACAATATAGTCATGAAGGCGCCCGCGCGGTCACTTGGATTGCACGTTAACTGGAGCGCAACTTATCCTAACTTTACAAAACTCAGTGTATGCCTCACACAGACATGAGAAATACATCAAATATACAAAGCTTGAAATGTCTTTAAACGAAATAATTCAAAACGAAAAAAGAAAAAGGCTACTCTCTGATTACGTAATCCATTATGTTCATTTCTCTCTAGGCGCGTTCACTGAGATGGCGATCGTCAACTTCATCTTTGCAGACGAGTCAGAAAACACTAGTTTATTAATAAAAATCAATGCACGTGTCACCGGATTTACAAATGCACATCTTGCTTGTTGCACGCACACATATGTCGAAATAACAAGACATGTTGAAATAACATTATAATTAATAATAGCCTACATAAAATATTTGATTGAATGCTGAATGTTGCTTGTTCAATTTAATAAAATTAAAACTTTAATAGTGATCATTAAAATAATTGAATATTAAATATTTAGTGGCCAAGTTTTGCGCAGCTCCCCCTTCAATGATCTAGTACCCCCTCAGCACATGCGTTAAAAATTCTCTGGCGCCGTCCCTACATGTAAAAATCTTTTTGTTCCGTTTTGAATCGCCGGAAAGGAATGACTTAAAATGAAAAGCATTTCATTTTTGCTTTTTCCAATCAATATTATTTATCAGGACTATAAAAACAAACATAAGATAACAACAATAAAATGTGTATAGTTACATTACCGGTCTGTAAACTTTTTTCTCCACAAATGTCCACATTAACATCTGTTTTAGATAGAACTTAATAGCTTTATTTTAAGCTAAGTTAAATCCAAAACACAATTTCCACGCTAGGCAACATTGTTGTTAGGAAAAAGTTACAAACTGCTTTCATCACCCTGGACAGCTCCCATAACTAAGCTCATGTGCAGGATTAAATATTATTAAACCTAATATTATCTCCTCGATTTAATTAGCAAAATCTCTGTAATTTATTTACCTTAAGCCTATGAGTTTCCTCACAATATGCAACATTTAATCAACAGACATAAATAATCACTGCAGTTTGCCTACCCACACGGATTAGGTTAAGTTAGATCAAAATCAGACTTACCTTTGTCTTTGAGAAGATTTTAAAATGGTATATTATTCCTGAATAATTAGCAGTAGCAAGAAACTGAACATTTCCTGCGAAGAGGGAAAACACGTTTCATGGGGAAAATGTCTTTTGCGGAGTCGTTACAACAGACGTTATTTTATATTTGAATATAATTAGACGCGGATAATAACAACCAATCAGCAATCGCTCCTTCGGAGTCATTTCTGATTTGTTTTACTGTTGCTGCGGGGTTAAGGCAGTTATGTCGGCTACTATCAGACAAATTCACGGTGCGTGAACAATAAGAGCTTGCAGTGAGAATGCAAAAAAAACAAAAACATTTTTTTAGCTAAGTGCCCTTCAAAGACATAATTTTGCCGTTTGGACCAAAAGAGTTTATAAATTGCGTTATTTGCAAAAAAATATATATAATATATAATGTGACAGTTTAAGTATCATATCCCTTATTTTGCCCTTTTTTTAGCCTAATACAACTCTTATTTAAAGGTTACAATGAAAACGACTAACCTGTTGTTTTGTTGTTGTGCTGTTTCTTTAGGATCGACTGCCAGTACCTGCAGAATTGGAGTAGTTCGCTTGTTCTCCTCGAAGTGTTCCCTGTTCAAAGTGTTCCTGTTCAAGTGTCTTTCATTCCTCGAAGTGTTCCCTTTTCGAAGTGTTCCCGTTCAAACAAATTAATGGTGTTACAATTATAATTAAAAAATGTTAATGTGTAGCTACTGTTGTTTTCCAAATAAATTAGCTGAATTTACCTAATTTTGAGTATGCATTCATCATTCAGCAGATTTAAATAGTCTTTAAATGAGGTGTGGTGTGGGCATAAGAGGACACAAACTGTCCGCCTTGAAAATGACATATTTAGTACCAGCACAGGACGTTGTCACAACGTCGTGCTTACTAACTGGTAACGTCACAAAGTTACGTTGTCACAACGTCGTGCTTACTAACTGGCAACGTCACAAAGTTACGTTGTAGCAACGTATCTGGGAATTTCACTTTTCCGGTTGCCACGACGCAACTAATTACGTCGCCACGACGAAAGTTTGGTCACCAGATTACGTTGCAGTTACATAACAGTTACGTATTTGTGTTAGCTGGGTACAAGCGCGCACTTTGGCAGAATTCAATTCAAATAGTCATCAACAGCCATTAGGTAAGGTTAAATTGAGCATCAGAATGGACAAATTTGTTTTTATTAAGGGAGAAAAAAAAAAAAAGTGAAATATGGCTGCGAATGAACACGTACAAACAAGAATAGTCGCAGTGTCAGTAGTGAAGGAGAAGTGCTGGATTTTCGGTTTTCCCCGCAACTCACTTGAAGAAGTTCAGGCAAATAACACCATATACTACGTAGCAATCCTTAATTAAAGAAATGTGGCAAAACATCTCTGGAGAGAACCTCATATTATTTCATTCGAAAGTGCTTTCCATTTTCGGACCAACATAGGCTACATTTGTAAACGCACATTGTCTGCAATGTTGCGCACAGGGGGAGGCCGCCGACAGACCAGGCTCTTGTCTTCATGACAACAATATCAACTTTTTTTTACACACCTTTTTTATACACCTACGCCTACTGATAAAGGACACCGTCAACAGTATTGACGGCAAAATAGACTATGTTTGACAGGTGCAATATTTGAAAATCGATAAATATTTATTTATTTTTTAAATTACATTTATATCTGAATTTATGTCAACCTATAGACTTTCAAACATCAAAATGTCATGAATTAATATGAATATGTTTACAAAATGACATATAAACATATTTTCCTATTATATTTTGCCTGGAAACGCTTCCAACACACTTGCGTGAAAAATAGGCGTCGGTTCTATTTGTAGCATGCACGCGTTTTCCTGAGACGGGCGTCTCACGCAGGCAATCATCCAGTGTGTTGCCGGCCTGAGTCCGCTATGGACCGCTAGGTAGGTGTGACGTAAAAATCGTCATTGGAGAGTGTGCAGGCAGAGTGAAGAAGCTCATTGCTACTCGAACCTGTACAATCCGTCAATAAAAGAATATAAAGACAGCGATGTGCAATAATTCTGGGCAATTGTTTGTTAACATGTTTGTTGCAGAGCGAACCATCAGCCTGCGCATTCAGAAGTATAAATTGAAGAAAACTGCGTCTGCGCTGGCCGTGTAAGCGTCCGGATTGCTCATCTGGAAAGTAGGCCTATAACACAGGCTTTACAATCGCAACTTCTTTGTGCTGTTACTCCTTTTGAGCTGAATCTCACATAATTGGTTAGCTCCCGACAGCATCAGGTGCTTTATTTATGGGGAAAGGAATTATTTATTTATTTCAATAAATGTAATAGATTAGAAATCATAATATTTAGGCTATAATATTATAAATCAGGTTGGTTTGTATTGGTGATGTAATATGTAAATTATATGCGTGCGGCCCGCGAGACTTGCACTGGACCATAGTGCGGCCCGCTGGAAAAAAAAAGGTTGAGAACCACTGCTGTAAACTAACTCAGTGCACATATATAATGATATTGAGTGAGTTCAATATAAAATGAATGCTAAATACATCAGGAAAGTATAAAAGAGAGAATATTAAGTTGGTTCATTCAACAACATTATGTTCATCAGGCTGTGTCATCTTATAACTAAAAAACTAAATAATCTAAAAAATGGTATGTTTAAAGTCCAAACAAAGATTTAAATGGATTTTTATTTTTATGTTCACATAACATTTTGTGGGAATGTACCTCTGTGGGAGGTACTTCTATCCATTCAGGACAAATTGGAGCAATCATCTGATGAACAGCAGGTGTTAGATAAGCCAAACCTTTAAAAGGTGTAATACTGTGGGTTGTTTAGAGCAAAACAAAAGAGTAAAAAGACTAAGGTCAAAACCCATCAACATGGGTAGACATAAAAAAGGAAAAGTAGTAAAAAGGACAGATGTATGGGCAGAAGCAGGAGGAAAAGAAGTTGTGTTTCAGTTTTTGAAAGCTGATATTTTAAACAGGGACCAGGGATATTCATATGGTCAGATGTATCCATTGCTTTGTTTGATGAGGACACAAGAAAAAATCGGCACTGGTTATGGATCATATGGACCAAAAACAGGAATGGTGTTAGGGACCAACTAACCATGAACAATCCAAGTGAGCAAACAACACTGGAGCCAGGAGACATTATGCCAAACGAAGGTAAATTGTTTTGTTTGCCTCTATGATTATGTCATCCAACAGCAATTGTATATAGTGGACCCACAACATATTAAGACAATTTAGCTGTGGCCCAACTTATTGTTAAACAATTATTAATTAATTGCTTTAAGAATCATACTATCAAACCAAATAGTATTCGGTCTAACCATAAACAAATGTTAACAGACTGTTCATAAAAGAAAACATTTTTTGCTTTCTTGTAAATAATAGCATCATATATTAATCATGGACAAAGATATTCAAACCACTGTTGATACCACACCAGACTTTTATTTCCATTTAATATGTGTACCAGCAATTATTTATTCTTATATTGTTCAGATTTAATCAAAACAAGTGCTGACCATAAATATCTAATTTTCATGTCGAAATGTTCAAGAATATACACTTACTGTTCAATCCGATCTACCATAGATATTGGTAATGAGTTGGAAAGAGGACACTGAGGTAGATATTGTCCAAAATAACATGGATTCACAGGAGGACACAGCAGACCTTGGAAGAGAGAGTGTAACTGAGGATAGTGATCTAAATAACATTGCCCCAGAGGATACCAGAGTGAACCTGGAAGGAACTAAAACGAGTGAGAATGCACCATTGGCAGTTTTCCATCACTCTTAACAGAAAGGAATGGAACAAAATAAGACCTTCGAAAGTTTCCACTAAATTAAGGCCACCCTGGATGCACCTGGATCTCTATAATGCATTTAAAAAAGAAAATCCCTGTTGCAATCTATCTTTTGAATATCAGAACATAAAATCTGCCCAAAGCAGGAAAACAAAATGTCCATATTTACACATTGTAGCAATTTGCACATTCTCATCATGCCAGGGAAAATACAACTTCAAACTGAAAACCAAGCCTGAAAGAATGTGCAAAATGGTAAAGATCCTGGTCAGTCAACATGGACAAATAAAACACCGAGTGGGTGAGAAAAGGTTTAGGCCAGCAACAAACCTCAAAAGAGGAGCACGAGCAAGAGCAATTAAACGTGGACCTAGTCATTATTTCTACTCCACACTCAAAACCACACCCAAAGAAGATCATTTGTGTGGAAATATGTCCAGCTGCCTCAACAGGAATGTGCTGAAGGTGATCCGCTCGGAAATTAGGAACAAAAAACTACTCCACACTGATGTGTTAATGGAAATTCATCTCATGAAAGGAATACGAAGAGGATGTGACACCAGATTTTTTAAATTACCAGGATACATACAGCATTTTAGCATGGACCCCTTTGGTGTTCATATGTACACTGGGCTTGGAATCAGTATTCTTGTCGACCATTTACGCAGTAGGCTTCCTGTGTCCCTTTATCTGGATGCCACTGGAGGAGTGGTCTCAAAAATTACAGATCAGCCAAAGCAAATCCTGTACTACTCACTCACACTTCCAGGAAGGGGTCGGGATGCTCCCCCTCTACCAATCTGTGAAATGCTATCAAATGAGCATTCGGTACCTGCAATCACATATTGGCTCATGCAATTCACATTGCATTTGTCCAAATACACACAAATGCACATACACCAGGTTGAGACGGACTATAGCTGGGCTCTCATGCAAAGTGTTCTGTTAGCTTTCAACACAGAGCACATCACTACTTACCTAGAAAGAGCTTTTGATATTACAAAAAAGCTCAGGATGACATGAAGTCTTACACGGAGCTGCACATATGTTCTGCTCACATCCTCAAAGCAGTCAGACAGGCAATATCAAAGAAAACTGATGACCAAGGCCTGAGAGACTTTGTCACATTTGCCTTTGCAAGACTGCAGAATGCCTGTTCACTAGATGAAACAAAATGTATCTTTAGTGCACTGTGTTCTGTACTGACCACTCCGTAAAGCAGTGAAAATCTCAAGGCAAGCCTGCAAATTCTTGAAAGTGCAATTGTTAAACCCCAAGAAGGCAAGCTTGATGAAGTGATGGAAATTGGAGACAGGGAAAAATGGGGCTGTGAAGACCCAAAGAATGCTACTACAATTATGGGTAGCTCACCCTTCATACCGTATTTCAGACGGATCTTTGAAGAAGCCAAGGAACACGCAGCAAGTGAAACCTCTTTCTCTAAGGACAACAATCCATACTTTTGTCCAAGTATCATCGACATGCTCTTTGACCACTATCTTGCCATTTTTCCTATGTGGGGTGGTTTGCTGTTAAGACATCTAGAATGTGCATCACATGATCAGAAGAACATAAAAACAAAATCACACAAAACAAGAGACACTAATTGCCATGTGGAAAGTTAGTTTGGAATTGTAAAGCATACCATCAAGAATTCGAAGAAAAAGCTTAGACCAGGAACTTTTCATCAGAAAAATGCATTGCTCCCTGCAATGAACATCAGTCATTCCCAGGAAACATGGATGAAGAGAAGGAAAACTATCAGGGGATTATCAGGGAAAAAATCCAAATACTTTTCAGCACCAAACAACATACCAGTTCCACATAAAAAACAAAGGACCCAGAAGTGTGGAAAGGACCTGGCAAAGAGCCAGGCAACAGGTTCAAATCTGGACCAGCATAATCTACCTGCAGAGATCCCGTCTGTAGAAGATGAGGTAATACTGTCATTAATGTAAACAATTAAAACTGAGCACTACATTTAATCAATGAATTTGAGGGAAAGTAATTCATAAGGCGGATGTTATTGTAGGTTGAAACCCTCCACAGATCTGGTTGTTGCCATTCTGAGGTCCCCTGATCACAAACAGGAGTACCTCTTTCATCACAGTGCATTTCAAACATTGCGGCCCCATGACTGGTTATTTGGAGAGGTATGTCTATCGGGAATGAAGTATGAATGGCCAATAGTGCACCATTTGGCAAATACACTCAGTGTAAATGTATGTTCAATTTACTAACAAATTAAGTTGTTAAATTACAATTTGTATGTGCGCTTTTTCAGACTATTGAATGCAATCTAAGAGCAATTCTTAAAGTGCATCTGCTAAACTCTACCGAGTCATTACACTACAGGTGTCATTTTAAACAGCACAAGAGAGCAATTGGCCCAACAAGGATTAAAAAAAGTGAGTGAAACTTTAATTATGATTCTAAATATTTAGCTCATACATACAACATTGATTATATTTTTGAATATCATACAGGTCAACTTTGAGTAATATGATGGCGTAATTGCTGCTGTGAATGCCGACAATGTACACTGGAAGTTTGTGGTAAGTAGAAAATAAATATCTTGTTAAAAATACATATTACACATGAAGACATTCCAATATTAACGTTTCTGCACATTTTATTTAATTATGTATTCTTTAGTCTTTTTAGTATGTCCATGCTGTATCAGAACAAATTTTTGTGCTTGACCCTCAATGTGGAAATAATGAAAAGGAGGCAGCTAAACGGGCCTGTAAAAAATTTGGGTACATTAGCTTTCTTTTCAAATGACTAATAATTTTTCTGCTCTGTCAGAACACTGTGGTGGTGTATTTGGGAGTGTGCAGAAGAACACCAAAATCACAGTGCATTGTTTTTGGCCAACAACAGGGAATTCTTCAAAATGAGCAGAAATCGGCATGGAAGAGAAGAAATGGCAGCCTGGCACAATAGACCATACATTTCAGAACGATGGTTACAGCTGTGGTGTGTTTGTGATGCAGGTAATAAAAATAGTTGTATAATTAAACTTTTATTTTCAAGTTTTTCCACATCAGACTGTTTTTCTAATATTAATAATTAATGCTTTTTGTGTAGATGGCCACGAAGGTTGTGGAAGACTTTCCAAAAATTCCGGAAAGCATTGACATAGATCCCAGCAAGGACAGGATGCGGAACTACAGGAGAAATACGGCAAAAGACATTCTACTATCATCAGGTATTATAGCTTTTTTAATGTCCTGTTTATTTGTTTGACCATTTATTAAAAGCATATCCCTATGTTCATTTTAATTATTGCAGTCTCAAGGGAAGAATATTGTTCCATCTGTGGGCAAAACCTGCACCCAAAAAGGACGAGATTTGGGTAATCAATATATCATGATTTTAGTAGGGACAAAATAGGAAGTGTATTTAAAAAAAAACACAAATCTAACACCATGTGTCCTTTTTGTTCTCCGAGTCAGTGTGAATTGTGCCAGAGGTGGTTTCATGTAAACTGCCTTAACATAGTGGTCCCACCAAAAGACCAATCATGGTTTTGTGTTTTGTGCATATAATTTATGTAGAGGTGTTCATTGTACCGGTGTTAGTAACTTTTCTTTTTATTTGTTCGGCTAAATGCATTAAAAAACTGTACATTTTCTGTCTGTAATGTTTATTATACCTTTGGCCTTCTGGCTCTATGTTTACATGAGTTTTTTGAAGGATAAACTTTTTTTTTTTTTTTTGCCTAATACGCTTTCGTGTGTGTGGGTTTTTATTTTATTTTGTAATTTTTATTTGTTTAATTATTGATTTGAAATGACTAAAACCTAATCACTAAAAATTGCTAAATAGTATCTTATCAGACCATTTAGGTAATCTCTGTAAAAGCAGCACCATGCAGAGAGGCAGCATTAACAGTGTAGTTATTTCTTCATGAAATGAGCATCATTAAATTTAATTATGATCATTTGAGCTCTAGTACACATCTATCTGTAGATGTCTATCTGTTTGTAGATGTATATCCAATCGGCTATATATGGCTGCATCGGTTAGGTTCCCAAATCTGTCCTGGAGTACCCCCAACACTGCACATTCTCTTTGTCTCCCTAATCAAACACATCTGATTCATCTCATCAGCTCATTAACCCATGTGATAATGAGCTGATGAGTTGAATCAGGTGTGTTTGATTAGGGAGACAAAAAAAACGTGCAATGTTGGGGGTACTCCAGGACAGATTTGGGAATGCAATACATGCAGAAGTGATGTAACAGTGTATTCATGTAACACACTGAACACTAGTGAAACACAAAAATTGTCATATCTTTAGGGTGTAGAACATGCAGATAATAAGCCTAGCATGGACAAATAAGTTGTTTTTTTTTACTCAGGATTTTCTAGTGACATTTCGTATTGGTTTTTTCAAGGACACATTAACCAGTTCAATAGCATTTTTTTTTTCTTCAATGAAGAAATATTTTGTTGAGATGCTCAGTTTCTACTAGCAGTGTGCTGTGTAGATTTTTCAATACATATCATCCAGTTCAATAGCTTTTCTTTGTATGGCTGAAGTGCTCTGAAACAAATTCGACTTTACGCAACAAACTACAGAACAGGGGCCTAATTTATAAAACTTTACGTAGAAATAATCCTAAAAGTGCACATACGCACGAAAGCTAGATTCTGCACAAAAGTGTTCAGATTTATAAAACCATGCGTACAATAGAAGCTATGCAAAAATCCTTTTACAAATCCCAGTTAGAGAAAGATTGTGCGTACGTGCATTACACCGTCTCCTCCCAGAAATCACCATATATGGAGCTTACAATGGCTAGTTTTACTATGCATAACCTTATCTGCATATTATTTCCATGCGTATTCTCCTTTACATCTTCTAAAGTAAGTAAGTTATGTTTTATATCTTCTAAAGTTGGTTTTGATTTTAGCATTTAAGTTTCAACATGTCTTAATTTTTTAGCGTTGATGTTTCAAACTTGCAGAACTGTCTATGGTACTGAACCCATCATATTATTAAAGATATTTCAAACAAGGTATACATGACATTAAACAGTATGTCTATAACTAACTTACATTTTGGACCATTCATCACAATTTGTTGAACCATGTATTGTGTGAATAAAGAAAACAATGCAACAGTTTGGGAAACGTAATTTATACAAAGCAAATAACTGTCCACTGAATAGTTGTAGTGTATTCTACAGGTTGAAATAAACGTATTCCACCATGTTCTGTAACAGTCCACAAGGCATTTTAAAAACTGTTGAACTGAATAATTTGTCATTTAGGAAATGAATGCAACAGGTTGAGAGTACTTGTTCACCATATGATGCAAATGATTGCAAAACAAAGAGTTGTAATACGTTTATTAGAATCAAATTAACATTTTCCAACATGTTCTGAAACAGTCCATTGAGCCTTTTGAAAGCTATAGAACTGGATGATAGAAGAATCAAATGCAACACACTGGCATAGTAAATTGACCACATAGAGCAAATAATAGTACATTGAAAAGCTGTAGTGTGTTATTTAATCTAAAATGAATATTATACGATGTGTACTGGGTAAGTCAGTGTCTTCCTTCAAAATACATCGAACTGGAAGAAACCCAAAGAAAACAATGATGGTAGAAATTGAACATCTAGAGTAAATAATAGCACATTAAAGACTTGTAGTATGTTCTTTAGGGTCAAATAAATATTTTACAACTTGTATTGGAGCCGTGTGGCTGTCTTTTCAAAGGTTATTGAATTTGGATGCTGTGCCACTGAAGAACCCCATAGAATACAGTGATGATAGAAATTGAACATCTAGAGTAAATAATAGCACATTAAAGACTTGTAGTATGTTCTTTAGGGTCAAATGAACATTTTCCACCATGTTTTAGAAAAGTCCATCAAGCTTTTTAAAATCTATTGAATTAAATGGTGTGTCATAGAAGAAACCGATACAACACATTATGAAGTAGTGGAAATTGACCACATAAGGAAAATTACTGCACAATAAAGAGCTGTACTGTGTTTATTAGAGTGAAGTTAAGATGTGTTTCCAATGTGTCCAGGACCAGTCCATCAAGCCTCTTAAAAGCTATCGACCTTAATAATGTGTCATTAAAGAAACCACAGTAATTAACACATTAATAGAAAAAAATAAATAAACAAAACAAAAAAACAAACAAAAAAAATACACTTGAAGCACAAACTGTTTATTAAATATATAAATCATAAATGTATCATATATCAACATGCTCTGGAACATTTTTAACAAAAAGCAATCAGTGCTTTACAGTTCAAATGAGTCTTAGCTACTTGCCAGAAAAGTAGTAATTTGTAGATGGTCCTTGTGGTGGAGATGACGTCACATGTTTTTAAGCCTTATAAAAACATCGACATCTGCAGAAAAATGGATTGTAGGTATTGCTTATAGTCAGTAATGAAAATTAATTGTAAGTATCCTTTTTAAATGCATATTAACAAAGTTATTGAACCCGGAAGTCCGAATGTTTGAACATGAAACCAACTTTACCGCAGTGGTAACTTTCGGGTTATGTAAGTTAATATAGCAAATGACTCACTGAGGATATGTTGCAGGGTTAGATTGTTTCAGAGAGGTTTCCAAGCATGGCATGCCCTTTTTATGAGGATCCTGTGGATGCAGAGGAACAGATTATATGAGTTTTTTTTTCGCCGTGAGAGGGATAAGACCACGCATAGATGTCTTTTCTTATCCGAGCGCTATTGTTTTTCTAGGGAGTCATTAATTTATTTAACAAACCTACTAAAACCACACATCTCAAACGTGACAAACCGCGGGTCAGCGCTTAGCGCCAAACAAATTCTTTGTATTGCTCTGCGCTTTTTTGCTACGGGGAGTTTGCTCTACAATGTGGCCGATACAGAGCATGTTTGAAAGGCAACAGTTAGTTAAGTATGGAGCGAATTTTGTGCCATAATTAAACAAACAAATCCAGCATTTTGCAAACAAACTCGATCTGCTTTGTAAAGGACTCGACTCGCAAACAAACAGAAAGCAATGTGCAAATACAAAGGTCAATTTTGAGCAAAAACGCAGTTGAGTAATATTGTGTTTTACAAATATACATAAATGAGCCTAAATTATATTTCACAAACAAATACAAACCATCCAACAAATTGCATGCAACCTTTAAACAACCTTTAAATTCCAAATCTAGTGCATACAAATGCATACCTGTCTGTTACGATTGTGAGACAGTTGGCGTTTTATGTGATTTCTCGGCTCGATTTTCTCATACGCACCCAGGCAGATTTTCTCACAAATGAAGTTACAAAATGAGTAACTTCCCCTTCCTAAACAGTAGATTGCGCCAAACTAGGGGATTAACCCAGCAAACAGGGGACTTCCCCTGGACGTTTTGAACATCAGTTTAGGTCAGCAGTAAGTCCGCTTTATAACGTTCACGAACGGATTTGGTCTGCTGTGTAATGTTAGCTGGCGGAGTACATTCGTCCGAGCCAGTTTGTGAACGACCCTCCCAGCTAAAAAAAAAAAGGTCCCCAGGACGTCCCCTAAATGGCCTCTGTGAAGACGTCCTCTGGTCATTCACGGGATGTTCACAGGACGTGAGGCGGCCAATAGGGACGTTTAAGGGACTTTCACTTTACATCTTCTGAATATCATTTTATTGTACTTTTAGGCTAATCAAAGACAACAGACACGTTGTATGAAGCAAAATACGTTTATTTTAACTGAACAATAGTAAAGTTGCAGTGCTCTTTTCGTGTGTGTGTGTGTGTGTGTGTTGGTGGATGGTGTGTCCGCGTGTCTCTGGTTGTCAGCTGTGGTTAGTCGATGGCATTTCTTCCCATTGTCTTCTAACCTAAAACAACAAAATGAACACATTTAGTAGTGTATGAATTTATTTGTCTAGGACTATCCTTTATCCATTGGAAAAATATTTTTAAAGACTGCTGACAGTTTAGATGAAGCGGTCCCAAATTTAGAGGACATATGCCTTTTTGCCGCATATAGGCGTCTCAATGTGTATTTTTGCCATGTGGAAATTCAATATTTAAGTTCAATATCTGTCAATATTACATACGTTTGATCATTTCAGCTTTACAGCTAACATTTTCAGTACATTCGTAAGACAGATGCAAGTGCCGTTATGCCGAAGTTTTATAAATACATAAAAGTGCAGAGAGTAATGTTATGCATTTGCCGCCTTCTCCTGCACTGTCGTTACCAAGCAACGGGGTACACAGCTGCTGGCTTGATGACGCAAGCGATCCGAACTCGGGTTCGGACCAGGCAAGTGAACCAAGTGTGAAAGCACCCTTAAATGCAATAACTAAAATAATATTTTTCCTAAATAACTTTTCTTGTTGGCTTACCAACAGTTTAATACATAAACAAAAATAATTAATTTATTTGTCTTACCTCTGTTATTTTCCACATTCTTTTCTTCATGTTTTCCTTGGCTGCATTCATCACTCTATAACATTCTTGTAGAGCTTCTGGGATGCAAACATATTTTCTTCATTCATGCATAAACCTAATTGTAGCTATATGTTCAATTATATTATTGACGGGCATCCACTCTGTTAAAACAAGCAACGCTCGATTTTTCGGGTCAGCAACAGGTGACCAAGACCGAGCTGAACACATTGATTGCAAGGTATGTTGTTGAAAACATGCTCCCCCTGTACCCCCCCCCCCCCCCCCCCCCCCGATAATATACACTCAGCATATGGGATAACACACAAAATCACAGCAACAGTGACAGATAATGGCTCTAATTTTGTTAAAGCATATAAGAGGTAGCAGCCACTTGAGGAAAGTGATTCTGAAGAAGTCGATGAAGATGAGGTGACGTTTACAGACATCAATGAAGCTCAACATGCAACTGATGATCATGATGGTGATGTTGTGATCACTTTGCCCCCTCACAAGAGATGTGCATCACACACACTAAACCTGATTTCATGCACAGATGTTGACAAGTGGCTGCTGTCAAAATCTGCAACAAAGGCTGTTTATAGAAGTGCTACTGCCAAATGTACTGCCCTATGGAACAAGACTAGTCGATCAGCTTTGGCTACTGAAACAGCTGATGAGTTGGTGTCAAAAACGCTGCTTGTACCTTGTACAACACGATGGAATTCGTTCTATGATGACCTGGCTCGAATCTGTGAAATATCCATGGTAGACCTTAACACCATTTCCTCCAAATTAGGACTGACAGCGATAACAGAAAGGGAACAACAGAGTACTGTACTGCAATGAAGCCCCTTACAGTTGCCTTGGATATACTTCAGGGAGAAGACAACTGTTTTCATGGTACACTCCTACCAACGATTGAGACATTAATGCTGAAGACAGAAGCCCTTAAAAGTGGCCTGCAAATACTGAGGGAAGATTTGAAATTCTCAGAAAGCGCTTAAGAGCCAGGCACACTTTTCTGACCGCTCTGCAAACAGTAGCCTTACTAATATCTTCTGCATCCCTGATGTTATACAGAAAACTACCATTTGCAAAGAAACGTAAGGCAATTCAAAGCATCTGCTTGGATTTAAGAGCACGGCTACGATGGCTGATGTTTCTGATGTAAGGATGGATTATGGATGTATCTTATTGACTGTAAAGAAAAACGGTACCGCTCAAATAAATAGCGGGATATGACAAAAAATCCACTCTGGGTGTCAAAATCCACTCCTCATGTAAAATTAACTCCCTTCGAATTAATACAGCCTCTTCATCGACAGGATCGTTCATAAAAGGACATGCCATTTCATTCCCTATAATGCTCTCTGTATAACTGAAATGTGTGCAATACATGAGGTGTTTAAACACCGCTTTCTGTTTAAAAAAGGGGGAGGAGACCGAAAGAAACTGGGTTTATCGAAGAAAACCTGCTCTAGACCTGGTTAGGTTCATAGAGTAAGTTACTACGGTAACTGAGTATAAGCTACCTCTCTTTCAGAAACGGGCTTGACCTACCCTGCTTTCTCAGGTTTGACAAACCTCCCATTCTGAAACAGAAAACCTAGAGTTTCCCTCATTTCAGGGTTAACATACTCAGAGTTTTCACTTAACCTCCTTTTTGTGAAACAGGCCCCAGGACTGGACTTTATTTTGTTTGTGCGCGGCAGTCGTCTGCGAGGGGCTGTCGTGTTGTTTTGTGTTTATTTTATTATTAAAACTTTATTTGAATTATTATATGAATGTCCGCCGGTTCTCGCCTCCTTCTTCCCGATGATTGTTTAGTTTGTAAACCATTACACAATACAGCAATGCAATCCAAAACTCTTTTAATCAGTTATATAAAAGAAAAAAAGGGAGGTTTACTTACCCAGTCTGTGCCATTTTCTGTTTCCCCACAGAAATGGCAAATGTCCTTAAGGTCATCTAGTCAACAGTCACTTTACAGTAGGAAATAGGTTTAATTTACACGCCAATCATTAATAGATAATTATAGAAATATTCCAAGACTTATTACCTGTGTTTTTTATTAGGTTGGTGGCT
This sequence comes from Carassius carassius, assembly GCF_963082965.1. NCBI lineage: Eukaryota > Metazoa > Chordata > Actinopteri > Cypriniformes > Cyprinidae > Carassius > Carassius carassius. Next base: position 29,095,583 of record NC_081780.1, read on the forward strand.
ATTTGCCATCCTGAGAGCTTTTACTCCATTTGGGGTTGTGGAGAATTTGATACGCTCCTCATTAAGAATGCATTCTGCAAACTATATACATACAATTTGTTAATGGTATTATGGTAATGTACAGGTGAATCTCAATAAATTAGAATGGAAAAGTTGATTTATTTCAGTAATTCAACTGAATTTATTTGAATGTTTGTGGCTTACCCTCCTTGTGAAGGGTGTCAATGATTGTCTTCCCCATGATTGTGTAGCCTAGTGAACCAAACTGAGAGACCATTTTGAAGGCTCAGGAAACCTTTGCAGGTGTTTTGAGTTAATTTGAATATTGGCATGTTATTGTATTCTAATTCGTTGAGATAGTGAATTGTTGGGTTTTTGTAAAATGTGAGCCTAAATCATCACAATTAAAAGAACCAAAGACTTAAAACTACTTCAGTCTGTGTGCATTGAATTTATTTAGCAATGAACTTTTCGACGATATTCTAATTTATTGAGATGCACCTGTGTATTCCATAAAATTTGTGTGATGTTTATAGTGTCTGCTTAGCTGACAAATGCTTTGCCATTGTAATGACATGGAATCACAATCTTGCCAATCAATTATGTTTGGAACCATATTTATTGAGTTTTTTTTAACAAGAATCAATCTCACAACCCCAAACTGCAGCAGCTACAGCAGTACTGTATAAATAATTTATATTTGTAGGGTACATTCATCTGTAGAAATGTGTTACATGTAAACTGAACATTCACAGTTGGTTGTTGAGGAAGAGCAATACGAAGATATGAAAGTATGTGGTGGTGTTAGAAGATGTGTGTAATGTCTTAAGTCAACGAACGTATTCACTTGATTTGGCTTTATAAAATTGTGTGCGTAATTGCATTAAATAAACTCTAAATAAGTTGTTCAGATGAACAAAGCACGAGGTTTTCTTGCATAATTACATTTTAATTGTTTAGTCAAAGTTCATATAGGCTATAATATTCACATTAATAAATCAGGGATTAAACGTGGAGTTATGTTCTGTATGCTAAATATAAAAACAAGCGCAGTAACTATAACTGCACTTTGTATCTGCTGATTAATGATCGAGATTGACATGCTAAATGGCCGACTAACCCACTATACTCATTCATTTCATTCACGAATGAGATGTATCAGTTCATTCGAACCAAGAGAACCAAGTTAAGATTAACAATTTAATTGAGGATCAACAAATAAAAAACAGAAGCAATATGGATAAACAAATGATAAAGCTTGGCTTATTGAATATCAGATCCCTTTCTACGAAAACACTTTTTGTAAATAATATGATCACTGATCATAATATAGATGTACTCTGTTTGACAGAAACCTGGCTAAAACCTGATGATTACATTATTTTAAATGAGTCCACCCCCCAAGATTACTGTTATAAACATGAGCCACGTCTAAAAGGCAAAGGTGGAGGTGTTGCTTCAATTTATAACAACGTTTTCAGGATTTCTCAGAGGGCAGGCTACAAGTATAACTCGTTTGAAGTAATGGTACTTCATATAACATTATCCAAAGAAACAAATGTTAATGATAAATCCCCTGTTATGTTTGTACTGGCTACTGTATACAGGCCACCAGGGCACCATACAGACTTTATTAAAGAGTTTGGTGATTTTACATCCGAGTTAGTTCTGGCTGCAGATAAAGTTTTAATAGTTGGTGATTTTAATATCCATGTTGATAATGAAAACGATGCATTGGGATCAGCATTTATAGACATTCTGAACTCTATTGGGGTTAGACAAAACGTTTCAGGACCTACTCATTGTCGAAATCATACTCTAGATTTAATACTGTCACATGGAATTGATGTTGATGGTGTTTAAATTATTCAGCCAAGTGATGATATTTCAGATCATTATTTAGTTCTTTGCAAAATTCATATAGCCAAAATTGTAAATTCTACTTCTTGTTACAAGTATGGAAGAATCATCACTTCTAACACAAAAGACTGCTTTTTAAGTTATCTTCCTGATGTATCCAAATTCCTTAGCATATCCAAAACCTCAGAACAACTTGATGATGTAACAGAAACTATGGACTCTCTCTTTTCTAGCACTTTAAATAAAGTTGCTCCTTTACGCTTAAGGAAGGTTAAGGAAAACAGTTTGACACCATGGTATAATGAGCATACTCGCACCCTAAAGAGAGCAGCCCGAAAAATGGAGCGCAGCTGGAGGAAAACAAAACTAGAGGTATTTCGTATTGCTTGGCGGGAAAGTAACATATCCTACAGAAAAGCATTAAAAACTGCTAGATCCGATTACTTTTCTTCTCTTTTAGAAGAAAACAAACATAACCCCAGGTATTTATTCAATACAGTGGCTAAATTAACGAAAAATAAAGCCTCAACAAGTGTTGACATTTCCCAACACCACAGCAGTAATGACTTTATGAACTACTTTACTTCTAAAATCGATACTATTAAAGATAAAATTGCAACCATTCAGACGTCAGCTACAGTATCACATCAGACTGTGCACTATAGACCCCCTGAGGAACAGTTCCACTCATTCTCTACCATAGGAGAGGAAGAATTGTATAAACTTGTTAAATCATCTAAACCAACAACATGTATGTTAGACCCTATACCATCTAAGCTCCTAAAAGAGGTGCTTCCAGAAGTCATAGATCCTCTTCTGACTATTATTAATTCCTCATTGTCATTAGGATATGTCCCCAAAACCTTCAAACTGGCTGTTATTAAGCCTCTCATCAAAAAATCACAACTTGACCCCAAAGAACTAGTTAATTATAGACCAATCTCGAATCTCCCTTTTCTGTCCAAGATACTAGAAAAGGTGGTATCCACACAATTATATTCCTTCTTAGAGAAAAATGGTATATGTGAGGATTTCCAGTCAGGATTTAGACCGTATCATAGTACTGAGACTGCTCTCCTTAGAGTTACAAATGATCTGCTCTTATCATCTGATCGTGGGTGTATCTCTCTATTAGTTTTATTGGATCTTAGTGCTGCGTTTGACACAATTGACCACAACATTCTTTTGCATAGACTTTAACACTTTGTTGGCATCAGTGGAAGTGCATTAGCATGGTTTAAATCGTACTTATATGACCGCCATCAGTTCGTAGCAGTGAATGAAGATGTATCCTATCGATCGCAAGTGCAGTATGGAGTACCTCAAGGCTCAGTACTAGGGCCGCTACTCTTCACGCTTTATATGTTACCCTTGGGAGATATCATCAGGAAACATGGTGTTAGCTTTCACTGTTATGCTGATGATACTCAGCTCTATATTTCTTCGCAGCCCGGTGAAACACACCAATTTGAAAAACTAATGGATTGCATAGTCGATATAAAAAACTGGATGACGAGTAATTTCTTACTGCTAAATTCTGAAAAAACAGAGGTGTTAATTATAGGACCTAAAAAGTCTGCTTGTAATAAACTAGAACACTGTCTAAGACTTGATGGTTGCTCTGTCAATTCTTCGTCATCAGTTAGGAACCTAGGTGTGCTATTTGATCGCAATCTTTCCTTAGAAAGCCACATTTCTAGCATTTGTAAAACTGCATTTTTCCATCTCAAAAATATATCTAAATTACGGCCTATGCTCTCAATGTCAAATGCAGAAAAGTTAATCCATGCATTTATGACCTCAAGGTTAGATTATTGTAATGCTTTATTGGGTGGTTGTTCTGCACGCTTAGTAAACAAACTACAGCTAGTCCAAAATGCAGCAGCAGTTCTTACTAGAACCAGGAAGTATGACCATATTAGCCCGGTCCTGTCAACACTGCACTGGCTCCCTATCAAGCATCGCATAGATTTTAAAATATTGCTTATTACTTATAAAGCCCTGAATGGTTTAGCACCTCAGTATTTGAATGAGCTCCTTTTACATTATAATCCTCTACGTCCGCTACGTTCTCAAAACTCAGGCAATTTGATAATACCTAGAATATCAAAATCAACTGCGGGCGGCAGATCCTTTTCCTATTTGGCGCCCAAACTCTGGAATAACCTACCTAACATTGTTCGGGAGGCAGACACACTCTTGCAGTTTAAATCTAGATTAAAGACCCATCTCTTTAACCTGGCATACACATAACATACTAATATGCTTTTATTATCCAAATCCGTTAAAGGATTTTTAGGCTGCATTAATTAGGTGAACCGGAAACACTTCCCATAACACCCTATGTACTTGTTACATCATTAGAAGAATGGCATCTACGCTAATATTTGTCTGTTTCTCTCTTGTTCCGAGGTCAACGTGGCCACCAGATCCAGTCTGTGTCCAGATCAGAGGGTCACTGCAGTCACCCGGATCCAGTACGTATCTAGACCAGATGCTGGATCAGCACCTAGAAAGGACCTCTACATCCCTGAAAGACAGTGGAGACAAGGACAACTAGAGCCCCAGATACAGATCCCCTGTAAAGACCTTGTCTCAGAGGAGCACCAGGACAAGACCACAGGAAACAGATGATTCTTCTGCACAATCTGACTTTGCTGCAGCCTGGAATTGAACTACTGGTTTCGTCTGGTCAGAGGAGAACTGGCCCCCCAACTGAGCCTGGTTTCTCCCAAGGTTTTTTTCTCCATTCTGTCACCGATGGAGTTTCGGTTCCTTGCCGCTGTCGCCTCTGGCTTGCTTAGTTGGGGACACTTCATCTACAGCGATATCGTTGACTTGATTGCAAATAAATGCACAGACACTATTTAACTGAACAGAGATGACATAACTGAATCCAATGATGAACTGCCTTTAACTATCATTTTTGCATTATTGACACTGTTTTCCTAATGAATGTTGTTCAGTTGCTTTGACGCAATGTATTTTGTTTAAAGCGCTATATAAATAAAGGTGACATTGACATTTAACAACGCTGTTTCAGTACTATGCAGTTTACGGAGGCCAGATTGGAGAGGTTCATAAAAGATTGTGCAAAGTAATATAAATATTTAACTGAGAGGCCACAATTCGCTCAAGTACTTTAGCCAAAAAAGGCAAATTGGATATGGGATGAAAATTATTGATGTTTACCTGGTCTACGTTGGGCTAAGCAATTTTGAGTGCAGCAGGTACAACACCCGTGTTCAGTGAGTCATTTATTATACTCAAGACGACTTTGCATAGTGATGCAAAACATGATTTAAACAGGCAGGTGGGTATCGGATCAACTATGGAAGTGGCAGCTTTCATAAGAGAGACAGGATCAAGTAAGCTAAAATTTGAGAAAAAAGTGCCGGGGAAATTGGGGATACTAGGAGCAGAAGCAGACACAAAAGATGTAATCAATTTGTGCGCATTAGCAATTTTACTAAAAATGAACTAAAATGATCAAGAAATCCATTACAAAGCTGATCTGAGGCAGGTACTGTACATTGGAGGAGCTGTTACCTTTGAACAGTTTGTTAATGGTACGAAACAATTTTTGGGGGTTATTTTGATTATTATCAATGATCAATGGATTTCCAATTGCGATAATTTAACAGTACTGAAAAGGGTAAATGTTAGTATACGACAATTCCATACAAAAAAGAATAGCAAAATGGTCAGACAATCCTAAATCCGTGACAAAAAAACTATGACAAGAATGATCCATGAGAGATAACCAGATCTAAGGTGTACCCCTTAATAACTGTGGAGCAATCCACGTTGCTTTAAATCAAAACATTTCAATAAAAACACAAGGTCCTTAGTCATTACAGAGTCCTTTGTGTCCATGTGGATGTTAAAGTCCCCTAGGATAAGAGTTCTATCGAGTCATGGATCCTCTTCTGACTATTATTAATTCCTCATTGTCATTAGGACAACTTGACCCCAAAGAACTAGTTTTTTTTTGTTACGAATATTGAACATTTGAAATTTAACAAATTGAAATGTTTTTATGGCTGAATTTTATAGACAAGGATTTTCAAACAGCTAATTTTTTTTGTTCTGAATTCTTATACTGCAAATATTCAGTTTACAAATTTTTAGATTCAAGTATTCAAGGTGAAGAAATTCGAATACGAACTTCAAATTCAGTTTTCTAAAATTCAATGTCAAAAATTCTAACTCAAAAATTCAGATCTTACAGAAAGTAGGTCACAGGTCATCCACAGAGAAGAGTAAACGATCTCAGAAAAGATTGGCCAATTGGGGACGCGGAAGTTTTCCAGCGGCAACGTGGTGGTGGTTCAAGAGGTTGCCACTCTCTGACTGATCATGAATCGCCCGGTGTCGTGTAATATTCGGTTCCCGTGAAAAACTGTTCCCTTGGGTGGAGTTAACATGAATATTAATTAGTTCCCTTATTGTGGGCGTGTCCTTGAAACAACGTGCAAACGAATGGAACTGAAAATATCAGTGCACGCTCATCAAAACTCTATTTGTTTTAATGGATTATTTTGAACAGGTAACTAAGTGTCAATGTTAAGCATTAATTAGCAGTAATTGCAACAGTGCAAAAACAATGGATAGTTTGTGTAATATGATAAATTGTCTTGCATGTTTTGCTTGATTGATTACAGGCACACAGAAAAACTATCAATAAGCTAATTTAACCTATTTTACCTAATGCAGTTTTCACTGTTTGGTGTATTTCGCTTTTTATATATTTCATTTGTGGGGCTTTGTTTTTAATAGTTTGCTTTGATTAGACTACCTAGTTGTCATTGGAGAGAGACTAGTACAATTTTTATACCGTATTTTCCGCACGATAAGGCGCACCTTTAATGAATGACCTATTTTAGAACTGTTTTCATATATAGGGAGCACCGGATTATAAGGCGCATAGAATAGAAGATACTGCAGTCAAACGTTTGACTGGGTTTGCGTTATGCATCCACTAGATGGAGCTGTGCTTAAAGGGAATATCAACATTTTGACAGAGCGCCTTGATCCATATACAGGTCCTTTTAAAAAAATTAGCATATTGTGATAAAGTTCATTATTTTCCATAATGTAATGATAAAAATTAAACTTTCATATATTTTAGATTCATTGCACACCAACTGAAATATTTCAGGTCTTTTATTGTTTTAATACTGATGATTTTGGCCTGATCTGGGCTACAGAGAAGCAGCACTGGACTTTTGGACAAATTTTGCATGTCATTCGGAAATCAAGGTGCCAGAGTCTGGAGGAAGACTGGGGAGAAGGAAATGCCAAAATACCTGAAGTCCAGTGTCAAGTACCCACAGTCAGTGATGGTCTGGGGTCCCATGGCAGCTGCTGGTGTTGGTCCACTGTGTTTTATCAAGGGCAGGGTCGATGCAGCTAGCTATCAGGAGATTTTGGAGCACTTCATGCTTCCATATGCTGAAAAGCTTTATGGAGAAGAAGATTTCGTTTTTCAGCACAACCTGGCACCTGCTCACAGTGCCAAAACCACTGGTAAATGGTTTACTGACCATGGTATTACTGTGCTCAATTGGCCTGCCAACTCTCCTGACCTGAACCCCATAGAGAATCTGTGGGATATTGTGAAGAGAAAGTTGAGAGACGCAAGACCCAACACTCTGGATGAGCTTAAGGCCGCTATCGAAGCATCCTGGGCCTCCATAACACCTCAGCAGTGCCACAGGCTGATTGCCTCCATGCCACGCCGCATTGAAGCAGTCATTTCTGCAAAAGGATTCCCGACCAAGTATTGAGTGCATAACTGAACATAATGATTTGAAGGTTGACTTTTTTTGTATTAAAAACACTTTTCTTTTATTGGTCGGATGAAATATGCAAATTTTTTGAGATAGGCGTTATGGGTTTTCATGAGCTGTATGCCAAAGTCATCAGTATTAAAACAATAAAAGACCTGAAATATTTCAGTTGGCGTGCAATGAATCTAAAATATATGAAAGTTTAATTTTTATCATTACATTATGGAAAATAATGAACTTTATCACAATATCAGAAAATTAAAGGCTTTTAAGTGCGCCTTATAGTGCGGAAAATACGGTACAAAACCTGAAACAAACCACTACAAATGTATCTGTGTCTTAATAAAATCGGTGTGAGCATCCTGTGTCATGCTTTCTTTAATCTTTTTTTTTTAATTTTTTATAACCAGTTTTTACCAGCCTTCACAGCCCCATCAGTGTATTTATTATTATAAATGCACATTTACTTCTGTCACATAGTTTATCCTATTACTAAGATTTTAAAATATCTTCTACAGAGTGAGTCATGCAACATTGTGTTACAACATGTGTTAATTTTTATATTTAAATGAACAGTCTTTTTAAAATGGACACATTTCTCTTTATTGCATTGAGTTAACAGTCAAATACAGAGCTTAACGGTTTAGACAATCTGAGAAAGAACTACTAATAAATATAATAATGAATATCATAAGCATACATTGTATACGTTGTGTCTGTTCTTAGACCATTGGCACTGAAAAACAACATCATCATGTCATGTTTAAGAATAGTGAATAGTGATCCATTGTGTAAATAATGTTTAACATTTGAAAATCTTATTCAAAATTGTTTTTCACATTTTACAACTATTACATACAATGAAAAACCCAAATGTTTCTTTGTCAGCCAAACTCTGTTCTCCTGTCGCTTACCGAAATTAATATCCTCTGAGATTCATTAAAGTTAATATTTCAATAATCTAACAACACTCTTTAATGTTGACAGTTCTCTGATGTGTATTAATAGTAACATGGCATGGAGGTTAACAAATAACATGTTATCTAAGTATGTTTATGGTTTAAAATTATACTCAACATATAAGGAAATCCACACACTATCTTAACTTGCAAATTACAATTTTAATCACACCAACGTTTCGGTCACACGACCTTCATCAGGAGTATGCAAATGTTCAAATTCATCTCTTTTAAAATAAACACATGACCAATTAACAGAGCTACATCTGCACAGAATTAAGCTCATTGGGAATACATAATTAGCACCACATCATAAACAGTAACACATTATTATAGTTCCAACAATCAAGATCCCCCTATAGGTTAACAAAATCATCCAAAAGACACATAATCAACACATCGTCATAAAATAGCATCAAATTGTAATTCTAAACAGTTATAACAATCAGTCAGGCTCCATAGTCACTCAAACTCATCGTGAATGCATAGTAAAAACAACACCTAATTCAAAACAATTGCATGACAATAGCCGGCAGCCATATCACCCTGGAGCCCAAGACCGGTTTCCCACTGAAGCTAAGCAGGGCTGAGCCTGGTCAGTACCTGGATGGGGGACCTCCTGTGAAAACTAGGTTGCTGCTGGAAGAGGTACTAGTGAGGCCAGTAGGGGGTGCTCACCCGGTGGTCTGTGTGGGTCCTAGCGCCCCAGTGTAGTGATGGGGACACTATACTGTCAACAAGCACCGTCCTTCGGATGAGACGTTAAACCGAGGTCCTGACTCTCTGTGGTCATGAAAAATCCCAGGATGTCTTTCGAAAAGAGTAGAGGTGTGACTTCGGCATCCTGGCTAAATTCGCCCATTGGCCTCTGATTATCATGGCCTCCTAACAATCCCTATATCTGCTGATTGGCGTCATCACTCTGTCTCCTCTCCACCAGTAAGCTGGTGTGTGGTGGGCGTTCTGGCGCAATATGGCTGCCGTCGCATCATCCAGGTGGATGCTGCACTCTGGTGGTGGATGAGGAGATACCCCCTGACAATGTAAGCGCTTTGAGTGCCTAGAAAAGCGCTATATAAATGTAATGAATTATTATTATTATAAAATTACATTAAATAAAGCTTCATCGTTCAAACCTATAGGTGATAAAGTTTGAAGGGTGTAAATCCAAAACAGTTCGCGTCTCTGTAGAAGTAATTCAATGTCTCCACCTCTAGGTGGCAAAGTTACTTTCTCAATCCCACAAAAGCGTAAAGAGGTTACATCGTGATTAAAAGTAAAAAAATGTGCCACAACTGGATAATTTAGATATTTTCTTCTGATCGAACTCTTATGTTCACTAATTCTTTGTTTCAGTTGACGTGACGTTTTTCCCACATAGCCTATACCACAAGGACAACGGATCAAATACACAACATGAGTGGAAACACAAGTAATCACAGATTTGATGCTATATTTTTTGCCAGTTCTAGGATGACAAAAAAATTATGTTTTAAAAGTATTTTTACACTGAGCACAATTCCCACGACGATAATTGCCCTTCTGTATAGGACTAAGTAAACTCTGAGATGCACGAGGACTAACGCTTTGAAAACGAGCATGTACCAAGCTGTCTTTTAAATTCCTAGCGCGTTTGTGTACAATCAAAGGAGGATGTCTAAAATTATCGCTCCGCTCCGAATCAGAAGACAGCAAATGCCAGTGTTTTTTAAAAATTTATTTTATCATGTAAGACTTAGGTGAATATGTTGTAATACAAGCAAAAGAATACTTTCTTGTTTTTCTTGTCTTCTTTTTTAGCAATTCAGACCGCGTCTTTTTAAAAGCTGTATTAAATCCTTAATCAACCCAATCTAAAGGGTAACCTCTGTTCAAAAATTTATTTTTCATGATTTTCGATTTCTCAATAAAGTCGGAATCTGAATAACAAATCCTCCTCAGTCTGTAGAACTGACTCTTAGGCAGTCCTTTTTTTTAAAAAAAAAAAGTCAGATGAAAACTGGTAGCAAGTAAAAGTGTGTTACGATCGGTCTCTTTTGTAAACAAAGTTTTAGTCAAACTGCCTTCGTTCTTCTGTATCCACATATCAAGGAAGTGTACTCTAGACGGATTAATTTCAGAAGTAAAATCCAAGTCGTCAACCAAGCTATTCAAATATGTCACAAATTCTCGAGCCTCATCGTGATCACCCAAAAAGACACAGAAAATATCGTCAATGTATCTATACCATTTGATGATCTTTGAATAGAAAGGATTATTTTCTGTATTAAATACATAACTCTCTTCAAAAAAAAACATAAATAGATTGGCATAGTTAGGGGCAAAATTTGAGCCCATTGCTGTCCCACTTATCTGAAGAAAAAATCCTTATCAAGACTAAAATAATTATATTTCAAAAGGTACGAAGCCATCTCAATGATAAAGTCTGATGGTGGACTAGAGTCCTCGCGTAACGAAAGATAATGTCTAAGGGCAATAAGTCCTTTTTCATGTGAAATGTTAGTATATAGACTTATGTCCAAAGTTAATAATAAAGAAATATCCGGTAAATCATATAACTCGGAAATCTTGTTGATAAAGTCAGTAGAATCTCGAATGTAAGTAGGTAACGAATAAACAAAAGGTTTTATAAAAAAAATCAACATACTGAGATAAAGGAGATAAGAGGGAATTAGTCTGTGCCACAATCGGACGACCTGGAGGGTCGATAAGTCTCTTATGAATTTTAGGAAGAGTATAAAAAAACAGGTCTAATCGGGTGTTGACAATACAAAAATTTAAACTCCGATTGAGATATACAACCTTCTGTTTTAGCATTTGTTAAAAATGACAATATCTCAGATTGATAAGTGTTGGTAGGATCACTGGGAAGTTTTTTATAAAACTTTTTTGTTATATTTTGTTTTGTTTATAAAAACGTTTTGGTATTTTTTCGTATCTTGGATTACAATAGCCCCTCCTTTATCAGCAGGTTTTATAATGATGCTTGGGTCACTTATCAATTTGGTCAAAGCTTTTTTCTCATTTAATTAAAGATTATGAGAATTTTTATTACTAGAAGAACAAGCTTCCATCACCTCTTGTTCAACCAAACGACAAAAAGTATGAATAGTGTGGTTAGACCCTTGATTGTTGGAACTATAATAATGTGTTACTGTTTATGATGTGGTGCTAATTATGTATTCCCAATGAGCTTAATTATGTGCAGATGTAGCTCTGTTAATTTGTCATGTGTTTATCTTAAAAGAGATGAATTTGAACATTTGTATACTCCTGATGAAGGTCGTGTGACCGAAACGTTGGTGTGATTAAAATTGTAATTTGCAAGTTAAGATAGTGTGTGGATTTCCTTATATGTTGACACGACCCACCTGGTCTTAATTTTCTATGCACCTATCACCTACAGGTGTGCGATGGAGTTCGTTCATTAAAATTATACTCAAAAAATGATATTGTAGATCACATAAATATTACATTCATTAAATGTTACTATGACAAGAGCCCTATTCGGACGGGACTAGTTTTCTAAACTACGTTTGAGTTTCGATTCTTAGCACCTGACGTCTGCGATTTTCATGTACCAATTCGGACGGGACTAACATCTCCGTGTTTATTACAGAGGTGGGAGGGTCTGATTTGTGCATCTGGGCGTCACAGAGATCACCCAGCTAACACAGTACACAGATAAGAGGGAATTAGTCTGTGCCACAATTGGACGACCTGGAGGGTCGATAAGTCTCTTTTGAATTTTAGGAAGAGTATAAAAAAACAGGTCTAATCGGGTGTTGACAATACAAAAATTTAAACTCCGATTGAGATATCCAACCTTCTGTTTTAGCATTTGTTAAAAATGACAATATCTCAGATTGATAAGTGTTGGTAGGATCACTGGGAAGTTTTTTATAAAACTTAATATTCTGTTATTGTGAGAATTTCGTGTTGGTATTTTTTCGTATCTTGGATTACAATAGCCCCTCCTTTATCAGCAGGTTTTATAATGATGCTTGGGTAACTTATCAATTCAGTCAAAGCTTTTTTCTCATTTAATTAAACATTATGAGAATTTTTATTACTAGAAGAACAAGCTTCCATCACCTCTTGTTCAACCAAACGACAAAAAGTATGAATAGTGTGGTTAGACACATTAGGGCAAAAATTACTTTAAGGTCTAAAAGGTGTCGTACATAAACCAGATTCTGATTTGGAGAAAAAAATACCGTAGTTTCATCTGTCTAAAACATTTAAACAGATCCACTTTTAGACCAAAACAATTAACACCACTAGTAGGTACAAAAGAAAGTCCTTTGGATAAAACCACAGTTTGATCATCAGAAAGTTCCTTTTCAGAAATATTAATTACCGTCTCTTTGAGTAGCTGTGAGTCCACGGTCGTAAACTTCTTTGAGGCTCTTGAACCTCTTCAACATTTCTTTTGTAGTCTCCGTGGAGGGGCTCGTCTGTCCAAAAAAGAAGTCGAAGCATGTGCACTCGAATCACTGTCGATGGTAAACTCACTCTCAGTGGAATCACTCTGTCCATTGAAAAAGGTCGATCCATTTCTTCTTATCCTATTACGAAATCGAGCTCCAGATGATCCACGGACTGGTGCGTTGGCCTCTCGGGTGACACTGTCTCTCATGTCAGGCATAGTGGCTGGTCTAATATCCCATGGGTAAACTTCATTCCGAAGGTAATCCTCTGTATCTCTTTTGTATTTTTTCAACTTGATATCTTTCAAATAATCTCGGTATTTCTCAGTAGACGACTTGATTGAGGAAGACAAGGAGTCGAAGTCAATTTGGGAAGTAGAACAGGAAAAACGTCACATCAATTGAAACAAAGAATTAGTGAACATAAGAGTTCGATCAGAAGAAAATATCTAAATTATCCAGTTGTGGCAAATTTTTTAACTTTAAATCACGATGTAACCTCTTTACGCTTTTGGGGGATTGAGAAAGTAACTTTGCCACCTAGAGGTGGAGACATTGAATTACTTCTACAGAGACGCGAACTGTTTTGGATTTACACCCTTCAAACTTTATCACCTATGGGTTTGAACGATGAAGCTTTATTTAATGTAATGTTATAGTCATGCAATTGTTTTGAATTAGGTGTTGTTTTTACTATGCATTCACGATGAGTTTGAGTGACTATGGAGCCTGACTGATTGTTATAACTGTTTAGAATTACAATTTGATGCTGTTTTATGACGATGTGTTGATTATGTGTCTTTTGGATGATTTTGTTAACCTATAGGGGGATCTTGATTGTTGGAACTATAATAATGTGTTACTGTTTATGATGTGGTGCTAATTATGTATTCCCAATGAGCTTAATTCTGTGCAGATGTAGCTCTGTTAATTGGTCATGTGTTTATCTTAAAAGAGATGAATTTGAACATTTGTATACTCCTGATGAAGGTCGTGTGACCGAAACGCTGGTGTGATTAAAATTGTAATTTGCAAGTTAAGATAGTGTGCGGATTTCCTTATATGTTGACACGCCCCCTCTGTCTTAATTTTCTATGCACCTATCACTTACAGGTGTGCGATGGAGTTCGTTCATTAAAATTATACTCAAAAAATGATATTGTAGATCACATAAATATTACATTCATTAAATGTTACTATGACAAGAGCCCTATTCGGACGGGACTAGTTTTCTAAACTACGTTTGAGTTTCGATTCTTACCACTTGACGTCTGCGATTTTTCATGTACCAATTCGGACGGGACTAACATCTCCGTGTTTATTACAGAGGTGGGAGGGTCTGATTTGTGCATCTGGGCGTCACAGAGATCACCCAGCTAACACAGTACGTTGTGACAACGTCGTCAGTTAGTCGGCATTTGGTCAGCGTGACATTACTTTATGACAACGTTGTGAGGACGTCGTGGTAACGTTCCAGAAACGTCCTGGGCACGTCCTCAAAAGACATCGCTAGTTTATCCCATGGAAAACGTTGTAGAGACGTGGTCAACTGGTCACCAGATAACTTAATAAAATCTTTAATTAATTAAGTAGGCTACCTTTCCCATATATCCAAATGGCATACATCACTGTACACAATTTTCTGGAAAGTTATCTGGTGACCAGTTGGCCACGTCTCTACAACATTCTCATGGGATAAACTAGCGACGTCTTTTGAGGACGTGCCCACGACGTTTCTGGAACATTATCCAAGATTATAAAAAAATGGAACTTTACCACAACATCCTCACGACGTTGTCATAAAGTAATAACTAAATAAGGCATGTGCTGAGTGGGTGCTATAGATCATTGACGGGGAGCTGCACAAAACTTGGCCACTAAATATTTAATATTCAGTTATGTTAATGATCACAATTAAAGTTTTAATTTTATTAAATTGAACAAGCGCAACATTCAGCATTCAATCAAATATATATTTTACAAGATGTATAGGCTATTATTAATAATAATGTTATTTCACCACAATATCTCGTTATTTCAAAATAATATGTGTGCGTGCATCTGTAAATCCGGTGACGCATGTATTGATTTTTATTAATAAACAAGTGTTTTCTCTAAAAGTGTCGACTCGGCTGCAAAGATGAAGTTGACGATCGCCATCTCCGTGTGAACGCGCTTATAGAAAGAAATGCACATAAATAAGCCTAATGGATTACATGTACAGAGAGTAGCCTTTTTCTATTTTCGTTTTGAATTATTTCGCTTAAAGACATTTCAAGCTTTGTGTATTTGATGTATTTGTCATGTCTGTGTGAGGCATACACTGAGTTTCGTTAAGTTAGGATGTGCTTTAGTTCTCATGCAATGCAAGTGAGCGCGCGGGCACCTCCGTTATATTTGTTTTGTAGGCCTATTCAATAAATACAGGCAATTGGTTGATGAAAAATTTATTAAAATTAAGATACAATTTATACAAAACAAAATTCACTTTAAAGAAAGACTTTCTGCAAAACAACTTCAACGGTCAAAATCATGTCTGACCGGCTCCATGTCTCATATTGCGCATCCTTACTCGGTCGTGCTGTTCACTTTAAATCAACATAAATGGAAAAAAATAACATTAAACAAATATAAAACTAAATGCGCTTTTTTAATGGCTACAACTCTATTTGTACACATTTCTGCACATTAATTTAATTCTGCATTTTGCACACACAAGTTGAAAGGCATTTGTTCAAATCAAGTTCACGGATAATTGTGCGTGCATTTATTAATCATTATGATACTAAAATCCTAACAAGGCTATGCTATACAAACTGCTATACAAACTACACAAACAGGCTTAAAAATTTTTTTTATTATTTTATTAAAATAGGAATAACAGAACAGAACAAAGATATTTACAACATTAAAAAATAAATAACTGTTAAAATAGTTTTAAAAGCAGGACCAATAAGAGATTGAGAGAGAGAGAAAGGTTTATTTATTTTTTTTATTAGTTTTTTCGTTCTGTTCATATAACTGTTTTATTATGTTTGTATATATATTACGTATATATATATATATATATATATTTTTTTTTTTTGTATATTTTATATGCTTTGGCAACATTGTTTCAAAAACGTTCATGCCAATACAGAATTGCCCTTTGAATTGAATTGAAAATTGAATTGAGAGAGAGAAGTGGGAATAAACTATTTTGGAGTAAAACACTCTTGTGTGTGTCATTCATATTTCACCAATCTGTGTCTTTCTTGTAATGCTGGTCCTTCCAAATCAGCCGAATGAGGACATCTTTAAACGAACACCTGTAAAATAATGATCGGAAATGAAATTAATAAGGACAATAATAATTATCATTATGCGCAAAATACATGCGCTTCTCCAGTCCGAAGATACAGACTAAACATTTTTTTTCTAAGGTAAGTTTCACTTCACGGCCTGTCCACATTGCATCTCATCCTTACATGACTGTTAAAGTTAATTCAAATTTTCGTTAACCTTAATCTGTGCTCTGAAAACCTTCATTATTGCATGACTGTGTCATGCAAGATCATTGTAAAATCAAGAGACTTCGAGGTGGTCAGGGTGGTAGGCAGTTGAGACAGTATCAAAAATGTACCAGAGCCGAGTGATAACAGAACGCTTTGGAGTGGAAGTGCTTTTGCTCCACTCCAGGCTTTGGTCACTCTCCACAACAGGGTGAATAGCCTACACCATCTTAAATTAAGACGTATTCAAACTAAAATTAAGACATTTATTCATTTAAATGTATGAAAAGTGACTGGCAACTAACAGAAATCCGTCGTAGCGACGGAAACCTTTAATTCCTGCATTATACTCCCTAGTAGCTACTGTCACAATTTACATTCTTACTCGCGTGCCAAGCACGCACAACCTGCCAGCTGGCATATATAAGGTGGGTTCTACGACTACCGCGCGCAGTAGTATTTTTTTTATTTTTTTTAAGGTAAATTACTTTTAAAACGTATAAGCCCATTAGGTAAATGGTATTTAACAATGAAGAAAGTAAAATAATACGATATAGACTAATACAGCCAACTAACGTTATACTCCGTAACCAGATGAATGAGAGTCAAAGTCCCTAGTCTTTGCTAGAGATAAATAAATGCCGCTTTCACCTGATGAACCTCTTATAAAATGGTGTATTTTCCAGTAAATGTAGTCTACCACTACTGTTCAGATAACAATGATGTCTTTGTCTTTTTCTTTTAAAATATATTTTTTCCCCTAAGTTACTGTCCACTTGTCAGCACCATTATAACTTAAGGGATAATCTATAGCGAGGTTATAGCGAATACAACCCCAACAGCTGATCGGGACCCTGACGTGAAGCGCTTATTAAATGCCTACCAAATAAATCAATTTGACACAAAATATTGATGTAAAAAAGACTTTTTTTTAATTTAGAAACTATTATATTGCCAGAGTGGACAGGACTGCGTCCATAGCAACGCTTTGTTTTTCATGGCAACGGTGTTATACTTAGTTATACCGTTACGTTTGATTTTTTGAATCAAGCTGCTGAGCTTGTTGCTGCTATCAGTTGCGTGGATACAATGTCCTCGCGCAGTCTTCACTCGGACGCCGCTTTAATCCACTGCACACGTTTGCGGCGCATTACGGGTGCGACACGGCTACTGGAGTTGATCGCGCCCATTCTAGTCAATGCTTGTGTGGGTTTCAGAAGCGGCTCTCTGTGCTGCTTCGCTAAAGATAGGCGCCTAGTCTATTTTGGACGGATTCCGCGTCCAAGCCGCACCGTAAATACAAAATAAAAGTAAAAAAAACATTGTCAAATTCAAAATACACACCCTGTGCAAACTCCCAATTGTATTACACACCAATATCCTTGTTAGAAACCATAGAATGTATGGTAGAAACTCAAAAAACAAGAAAAACCACGTCGGACAGGCAAATCACGTGGTCTCGCTCATCCAGTCGCCCGTGTCCCTTCTTGACATGCAACCACTGATGCACATATTCGTTTTTGGTAAATAAATAAATACATAAATATTAACGTAAAACATTCTCAGCACTAACAATGCTAATAGTAACAACAAACGAATCCCGATGTACTATTGCAAGTGATTTCTGGATATAGTGTTATGCTATATTATTATTATTGTACACATAGGCCTATTGTAGGCTACAAAGCATTTTATTAGACAAAAGCCTTTATTAACTTTTGCATTATGTATACCATAAAATGAATTCTCTTTTCTTTTCCAGTATCAATTATTCAATTATTCCATCTGATTATTGTAAGTGAGCAAGCAGTATATCAAGCAGTCATCCTGTTTAATCAAATATCATTGATGAAAACAATGCATTTTAAAAAATACAGTTATATCTCACTCATGTTACGTTTTTTTTCTCCCCTTTCCTTGTGTCAACAGCAGCTAACTACACCCCAAAGGCTCTTTTAAGAGCCCCAACACTGATCATCTTTGGATTTGTAAGAATATGTTTGACTAACAATCAGACAAATTTTCTGAATTCTTCTATTTAATGGCATTTAAAATTTCTCTGGCACATCTATCAATTCAGTCTCATGTATTATCTGATACTGAAATATTCATAGTCACTAAACAGTTAATTTCTCTTTTTCTTTGTCTGCAAACAGACATCCTTGATTTCTTTAATTTTATATCATCCGCCATTGCTGCCTGTTCTCAGTATTTTCTTTTATTTCAAG
Organism: Carassius carassius; assembly: GCF_963082965.1. Taxonomy (NCBI): domain Eukaryota; kingdom Metazoa; phylum Chordata; class Actinopteri; order Cypriniformes; family Cyprinidae; genus Carassius; species Carassius carassius. Next base: position 29,114,343 of record NC_081780.1, read on the forward strand.
GCAAGTAATTTCCTTAGTTTCACTTAAATGTGTTCTCCATAATTTAAACAAACCTCCAACTTGATAAAGATTGTTTTTATATATTTGCAATTTAATTTCATGTTAATTGTTCAATATATAGCAAAGTAACATTACAAGTGCCTACAAATAACAAGTCATTCACATTGATGTGTTGCAGTTTTTATCCACTAGTTCTTTCATTTCGCCTTCAACACTACAAGGTAAGATATTTACAAATTTACATTAACATGTTCTCTCTAGTAGGATTAGTTTTTAGTGTAGAAAGATCACAAAAGGACCAAAAAAAATAATAATTAAATAAAATCTGTTAATCGGTGGTCCATAAAAATATTTCTAAAAAATAAGCTTGCCATTAATTTCACTGACTTGAAAGCTCAGATTTGGTATATAACAAAATGGTGTACAAATTAAATCTAAATTAAATAAATGCTACTCTCCTAGAATGAGCTCTGAAAAGAGAGAAATACACAGGAAATATGTGCATGCTTGGAGAACCACAAGGCAGGCATTGTCCAGATCCCCATCTCACCTGGACACTAATCCAGCCGTTGAAGTACAATCACTTGATCTTCCAGTCAGTTGATATGGAGCAGAATTGTGGGGAAAATGCATCTGACACTGAACACCATTTGCACTCTGAAAATGCAAGAGAACAGCCAATAGAAACAACATGGGAGGTAATTAACAGCTTAAATGAATCCCTGGCCTTTTACCTTGAAGACAACGACAGTAAGGACATGTCACTGGCAGAAGAGCTGTCCACTTGGGCCATAGAACACCAAATAAAACATAATGCAATTGACAACCTTCTTAAAATGTTAAAAAGGCATGGACACAGTGAATTACCTGTGAATTACTGCCCGGACCCTTCTGCACACTCCCCGGCAACTTGACACACAGCAAACATCTGGAATGGAATATGTTTACTTTCCAATTAAACAGAAACTACAAGAAACTTTAGAAAGTTACCCACTTGATGAAGTAGTTAAACTACACACTGTTGATTTATTCCTGAACGTTGATGGATTGCCGCTGTACAAAAGCTCCAAAACATCTATGTGGCCAGTCCTTTGCGCAGTCATGCTAGATCCTGTTACCATTTTCCCCACGGCTCTGACATGTGGTGCAAGTTGACCAACAGATCTTGGCTTTTTGGAAGACACAGTAAGGGACCTGGGTCATCTGATGAATGATGGGATTTCCTTTATGGGAAGAAAAATAAAAGTCAATCTTAGGTGCTTTGTGTGTGATGCTCCAGCTCGTGCATTAGTGAAAAATATAAAGCAGTATTCCGGGTACTTTGGCTGTGACCGATGTGAGCAAAAAGGTGTGTGGTTAAACAGTCACATACCAAGAGACTGCTGACCTCATACTCCGGACAGATGAAGCATTCAGAAATCAAACACAATTTCAGCATCACCATGGGAACACACCTGTGTCTCACCTCCCCATAGACATGGTCAGGTGCTTTCCCATTGATTACATGCACCAGGCTTGTCTCGGTGTAATGAAGAGGCTCCTGCTCATCTGGACCAGAGGAGACAGAGCTGTGAGGGTTTCAGCCAGCCAAAACAAAGAAATGAGTGCAAGACTGCTGTCTCTTCAGGACTGCATACCATCTGCATTTGTGCGAAGGCCTAGGGGTCTTGAGGAGCTGGACAGATGGAAAGCAACCGAGTTTCGTCAGTTCCTTTTGTACACAGGAAAGATTGTGTTAAAGGGAATACTGCCAGATGACGTGTACTTACACTTCCTTTCTTTCAATGTGGCCATGGCAATCCTAGTATGTCCAAGTCTTGTGCATGAACATTCCAAATATGCCAATGAACTGCTGCAGTACTTTGTGGAAAAAGGTAGGACACTCTATGGACAGGAGTTCCTCGTGTACAACACCCATACCATGCTGCACATAGCAAGTGATGCAGAAAACTTTGGTTGTCTGGAAAATTGTAGTGCCTTCATGTTTGAAAACTACCTGCAGTCACTGAAGAAGATGGTGCGTTCTGGCAGACACCCACTGATTCAGGTTTCTAAGAGACTGGAAGAGATGAGCAAACAGAAAAAAACTCCAAACAAAACAAATGTACAGAAAATCTCTACAAAGGCCAGAGACTGTGCATACATCCTCAGTGGGGGCCGATGCTGTGAGATTCTTCAAGTGGCAGACAAGGAAGAAAGAGTTCTTTGCCGTGTGTACAGTACACCGTACCCACTGTTCCACAGCCCATGCACGTCAGTTTTGATTGGAGCCTACACGTACAACCAAAAAAACAACACAATCAAATGGATTTCAACATCAGAACTCACAAATCATGCGATAAAGATGATTACAGAAGACAGGAGGGTGATTTTTCTGTCTTTGCTCCATAAGTTATAATCAAAGGTAATAGGTTGTTGTATGATTGTGACGAGTGGGGCGGGGCCGAGGGACGTGGGAGCGAGGCCGGTGGAGTGATTGGAGATGAGCTACACCTGTTCGACCCGCCGGTCTCGAGGCCCATGGAGGAGATGGAAGGATATAAAACTGGAGCGACGACAGTGACGGACGAGAGAGGACCAGGCCTGGGCTTTTAGTTGTGTTTTGATTTTTATTTTGGGCGCGTCAGTCGCCGTGAGGGGCTGATGCGCTGTTTTGTCTTTAATTTGTATTATTAAAATGTCCTTTGATTGTCCGCCGGTTCCCGCCTCCTTCTTCCGGATGAATACGAAGGTTAATTCATTACAATGATGTTATGAGGTGATTGGTAAATATAATCAGCTCCTTTTCCATTTATAATTATTTTTCTTGCTTCTTACAGAATGTATGCAATAGTTGAATTTTTAGAGGAGGGGACTTGTGATTTGGTTCTACAGACCTGGCTTTTTGAAGAAGACGAGGTATTAAATCTAACTTGTATCAACAACATACATTAACAAATATATCAACAACATACATTATCAAATATCTTTACAGTCACCATGAAAATCAAAATTGAAAATTATTTCTTAATACATAAGTGCATTTATAAAATTATTCATGCAGTTTTTGTGTAAAGCCCTTTTAATCTTTTTTTTTTAGAAAAATTAATGGCAAAATTTTCACGCCCTCCGCCTCCTCTCTTTTTAAATTTAACCCATTGTTCTCCCAACAAATGTCAGTTCCATTTAGCATGTTTTGAGTACAATTCCCAATTATTAACATTTATATTTAACTTTTTACTTACTCTTGCTTTCATATTTTAGTTTGAATTTATTTTCTACTTCTACAATATTTATTTCATAATTGAATTGTACTATTTTAATGCAAGTACAATACTGTTACTGGCCACCAATTAATGTGACCAAAAAAATTAAAAGACTTCAACATTCAAGGATCATTCAAACAAAATGTTAGTGCAACTACTGTTACTGAATGCTAAATTATACTCAGTGTATTTGTACCTCAGGTGACTATGAACAGGCTAAAAAGTGGTCCAAAAGAGCAGCTGTGCAGTCTTCTGTGGAGAGCTCTGATGACGTTCCCAAGAGGAAAAAACGTCCAGTGTGTCTCAGCAGCTCTGATGAAGGTATGAACCTGAGAATGGGAAATAAGTTTACAAGTAAACAATTAAAGTAATTCTAGAATCATTTTGTAAGCATGTTTTTTTTTTTTTTTTACAGATACTTCAGTACCTCACCCCAAAAAGAAGAGCCGGGTGAACTGTACATTTTCATATTAAAAGGGTTTTCCAGAATACCACAATTTCATTAGTTGATTTAATCCAATAACGGTACATTTTTAGCTATACGTTTGTTCCTTTTTTTTAGTAATTAACTTCTAATTTACAGTGGAACCTCAGCTGCCATGTCCCCCAGCATTTAAACCTAACAAACCAGCAACAACACTAACGCCTTCAAGACCTGAAGGTTCAGCATCAATTCTTGATGCAACATTAAGACCTGCGCCTCCTAGAGAAACCCAAAAGAATGGTAAATGCAAAACATAATTTGAAACTTAGTTTTTACCTTTATTTGAATGAATCAATATTGATTCTCACAGATCACCTCCTGAGCCTACTCACTCAGAGGATCATCAGCATAGAGAGTGAGATGAAGGCAATGAGGGCCTCAACAGCAGCCCTGTATGAACTCTATGCTCGTGCCCTGGGTGATGGGACTAGTCAGCGGGTGGAGGACATGAACCAGGATGTGTGTGGCACTATGGAGGAACTCCTCTCTCTTGAGGAAAAAAGAGGAGACATTTCGGAATATGGAGTGGTATGTTAATAATGAACTATCCGTGAAATGCCCCCCAAAAAAAGTTAGAAGTTAAATAAAAGTTATTACCATTTTGAAAATGTATTCCATCTTGTAGACACAACATTTAAGTCTTGTTGGAGGTCCAAACCCTGGGGAAAACACACAGCGGGTGATGCGGGCACTGGCCTCCTACAGTGTTTGGAAGGGATTTAGTCTGAAAGGGAAGAGACCACTACTAAACATGAACATTATGAAGGTCATAAAAAGTAAGTGCAATATGTTAGTGACTCAAAAAACCTGTATTGCCAGTACTTTTTAACCCATTGCTGTATATTTATGGTATTTAATTTTACAGAGGCAGTGATGAGGTCCAACCCCAAAATCCAGCAAGCAACAGTGGAGGACATTGTGGCAGACACACTTAAGCATGCTCCAGCAAGGTGTCAGGATGTAAGCTCCTTTGGTGCAGTTTTCTGTAAAATAGTTGTTATTAGGGACGTCAATTTTCACAAATTCCCATGATCGATCGTCGTTTAAATGAACAATTAACGATCGATTAATCGATTAATCGTTAGCCTTAATACTGCGATATGCGTCTACTGCAGTGGCATAGTCTGGCCAACACCATGACAGTCTGCAAATGCTGCTCAAAGCTATGTAACTAAACGTTACATCATATCTTGGCCACAACATATCACGTTCCCACGATTTAATATGTAGCCCACGATACGTGAACTGAACATACCCTCCTGTTCAACGTTGTGATAAACGCTTAACAGTGATGAAGTCTAATAAAGCCAAACATGATCTCGTGCTATAAGCTAACATGATTAGCGCATCTCACCCATAGACAGTACAGTAGATCTCACCTCGGCATAATTTACATGATGTAGTTGACATCTGACATTAATAGTAACAAATAAAAATATTAAAATGAAATATATGATTCATGGTTACTCACATAGAGCGCAGCTGCAGTTTTTTCTTGTTTCGTTCACCAACAACTGCCGAACAACCGTCCGTTCTTCTTCATTTGGTTTAATCAGGGTTTTATGACAGGTTGCGAACCATGTTATCATTAGGTGCATGCCGCCACCTACTGTTATGAAGTGTGAAGATAACTGGTTTAGTCGAGTAGTCTATTTTTTTTACAGTCTATGGTTGTCTCACGTAATCCCTATATCCTATTTTAAAATTTGCATTTTTCGATGTATTTATTAAGATTAATTAATTTATTTAATTATTAGTGATGGATTTATAGTTATCTTACATGATTAATATAATTAAACCATCATATTTTAAATCAATTATATTGACCAGCTGAATCATTTAATTTCAACAAATGTAAAAGTCAAATGAAAAAAAAGTGCAATTACTTGTATACAACTGAAATATACTTTTCATTTTGCAGCAGCAGGACCAGAGAAGAGGTGTGCAGCAGCATGATGACGATGATGATGAAACACTCTTACTTTTTGAAGACGAATAAGACTTTTTGATTCAGTAGAAATTTGTTTTCTTTTTTTTTCCAAGATCAAATTAAAATTAATGCCAAATTGTCACTTCTCAATAACTTTGTTAACTTTTAAAATATATATATGGTAAAAAGGTATTTTAATTGTTTATTATCTGGAAAATGTCATTAACTAACTGCTGATTAATAAATTATATAAATGTTTTCTAGTTGATTGATTCTTGATGCACACGTGTGTGACACATTGATCCATACACAATAGTACAGGTAACACACTGAATAAATGCTGATTAAATATAGGCCTATGCAGTGTATTTTGGTCGTTTAATATGGTCCTTTGATGTAACGTCCTCGCAACATACCAGTTTGGTCATTGAGACGTCCTCATCACGTTCTTGTGACGTACCACTATAACGTCGCCACGACGAATACAGGAATCACAAAGTTACGTCGCTGGAACGTTATGTGGCATGTCGCTATGACGAATATGGTCTGGTCCGGTTACGTCTTCACAACGTAACTGTGTTAGCTGGGCAGGCGCTCTGTATGCGTGCATTGCATTCATTCAGAATGATTGCCATTAGTATTATTACACAATAAATACTAAATAGCTAGTATAACAAAACCATGTTAATGTGTGGTTCCTTTAGTTTAACTTGGTTTCCTTTTTGTGTGTGTGTGGTAGGCTAAACCTACCGTATGTTTCATTTTCATAAAGGTACATATGTAATTAAAACAATATGTAACTGAGTGCATAAATGAACTTGAGTAATCTTACCTGATTCTGATATTACAATAGCCGATATTAACAGTTTACGTGATCTTGCTCTTGATTTTATTATTTTTATTATTTATTATTATTTCTTTGCCGGTAAGCAAATATATCAAACATGCGTGTGGTGAGAGCATCTACAGTAAATCACATTGGCCAAAACACAAAAGGAAACGCGTTGTGAAATAAAATATCGCCGGCAATCACGGACATTTGCATTCGGACGGGGATCGTTTTGGCTGAGGGGAAGTTTCATAACTTTATAAGCTATTTAACTTTACCGATGTATGGTTAGACTAGAGCGCTGACTTTGTATGTTTAACTGAATTGTTTGCTTTATTTGTATAGCTTCTTATACCTTTTACTTATACTTTTATAATGGCTAATATTGATAAAACTGAAATTCAACAAAAAGAGACTGGGTTGAGTTTTGTCATTTTAAATTTTAATACAACGAAGATGATCTGTAATGTTGTTTACTGCAAAATCTGTTGTTTAGTACAAATGCACATATTGCCTGGACCATAAAATTTTTAATATTTTTATATTATATTTAAAATGAAAAGATGCAGGTTTGTGTGTTATATTTTGTTTTTTCATAAATAGGCAAACGTTATGTGTAGTTGAATATAATCAATATGCGTTGCCTGAACCACATTTGTGTGGCTATAATGTTTAAGATTTCTTTTAATGAAAATGAAAGTAGTTAGTATGGTGTTTTATAACATATTTCGTTGTCTAAAATATACACAGAGATAACCGAATTTGCAGAGCGAGCTGAGTGAAGCGCGCTGCGTCAGAAGGTGGACGGGGTTAGGATTTCCCAAGATTTTCCAAGATGGCGCAGCCCATACCCCCCATAAACGGCTTCAAACCCGTTCTTCAGAAAGTCTATGGGTGACGTCACAGATGCTTTGTCCATATTTTTTACAGTCTATGCTTAAGACACAACATAGACAGAAAATCAGCAAATTCAGTTAAAAAGTATTCAGCAGTCTTAGGTCTGTTGACTACGGATATGACAGTTGAGATGGGTGCAGAGACACTCAGCACAAGACATTCAAATGAATTAAACTGAGGAGTGACCATAGGACTTATAGTGAATTGTTGATTATACAACACAATAAATCCCCCCACCCCTGCCAGAGGGTCACAGGGAATTGAACAATCCATAGCCAGATGCAATAAGTTCATTAAGCACAAGCCCATCAGATTGTCTATGCCATGTTTCCGTCAAGCAGACCAAGTCCAGTTGGTTTCCGATGATAATATCTGATAAACATCATGGATAAACTTGTGCCTTGACGCTCGGTGTATGTATCGCGGTGGTCAAAGAATTCCAACATTACAGCAAAGTTCATGGGTGTATGTCGCTAAATAATAGTTTCCTTTTTAGGCTCAGCAGATTGCAAGCAGCCTACCTTAAAGCCATGAGGGAAGGATCCACACCAACGGCAATCTTGTGATAACGTGTATCGTGATCCCGGCAACAGAAGAGTTGATTCCAGCTGATATGGTTCAAAAATAAATCAACAAGCCGAAGATTAAAATGTAGTTCCACATAGCAATTGAGTGTATATTAAGAGGGAACTTCCAGAGCTCAAAAACTCTCTTTTAACACTCAGTCCAATAAACATTAAAATCAATAAAACCGGAGATAGGAGCGGCAGCCAGACGCGCCAGCGTTCCCAATCATTGGCTCTGCCCAGGAATTTTGACAGACTTTTTAATTTTAATTTACTACTGATCACAGAACCATGCTTCACTGACAGCTTTTGCCTAATCGCAATTTCATTGCAATTTATTGTGCAGTCCTACTGCTGTTAGGCACCTTTGGGAGTGCTGGGAATTTCAGAGTGTAATTAGAACATAGACAGTACTCTCCTCCCTCCCAAGGGTCCCCTGCTCCCCAGGGGTATCACATCTCTTTCTGTCTTATTAGTATCCCTTCCTATTGGCAAGTAGCTTCGGGAGTGCTGAGTGCTAGTCTTTGCCTACACTTTAAAAAATGAAAGGTTGAAAACTTCAAATTTCTTCAACTTGGTGCACAACTCTTTTAAATTTACTCAACTATGGACTAAGTCACTGAGTAAGGTCACGTCTCTTTTTTTGTTCAGCTAAAACAGTTTTGTTAGTTAAAAAACTTGAAATGCTTTTTACAATGTGTCTCAATAAATTATGTTCTGTCAACTATTTGTCTGCAAGTTTTACTGACAAAGATGTTTTGTTCTAGTTAGCATTTAGACAATGTTATAAAATAAAACTATAACTGCAGGCTTCAGGTTTTGTTTATTATCTTGAATATAGAAAGAAATACAAACAAGGTCAAATAATACTCCCCAACAGAAAGAAAATGACAGAAATCCTGGAAAAAATGTCAAATCAATAAAAAAAAAATGAAGATGCATACATGAAGATTCACTTTTAACCTTTTAACATTATAAAGGCTTTGACTATTCCTTAAATGTTTAAAACATTAAAACACAAGGAAACGTAAAATACAGATTTTTTAGAACTACAGCTTTAAAACACAGCAGTTCAACACTGGATGGTCTGCCCACCTTTCAACAGAGTAACATATTCCTTACAAAATACACTGCAATCAGCATAAAAATACAAATGCACAAATACAAATAAAATAAAATGCCACAATTAATAAAGAATCTGGTAAGATGACAAATGAACGCACATTCAACTAAACAATAAAATAACAAAAAATGTGAATATAATTGTTTAAAATCTTTTTGAATAATTATCGTTTTATCATGAAGATGCTAACATTTGTTTAATTCAAAGATGTTCACACCAAGAGTTTAGTTTTCAGGGACTGTACTCTTGCAGAGCAGTGAGCGCCCATTTCCATAAACACCTTCTCAATTACATCAAAAGTATATTCGAGTTCTTTGGGTATTGAAAATCCAAGATGAAGAACATTTTGCTTATCCTGCATGTGGATGCAAATGCAATATACAATATAAGGTTATGTGGCAGGATGATTTATATATGCAGAAGAATTGATGAAACTCCTTTAAAAGACATCCTTTTTAATCTTTGTAGAAATGTTTTATTCTAAATTCAGCCTTTAGTTTTATCGGCCCATGTTCACTTGAGAAATACACAATCAGTTTCCTCCTGAAAACAGTGAGACAATGCTTTTTTCTGCTGATAAAACACAACAGGGCTCTGATAAATCCTACAGTTTAGAGGTTACACATGGTTGTCATCAACATGATACCTGTTGATCAAGCTTATTAAGATCTTCAATCTCTCTCTTAAGATCATCCCACCGCCTTTTTTTTTGTTTTGCACTGTGTAATTTTAGTGAAAATTGAACACTTTTTAATCAAGTTAATGTACCACAATTTAACTTTTTTTTTTTTTTTTTTACATAAGTACCGTAATTTAAAGTAGTTGTAATTAGTTATTTTTCCATCACTGGTTTTGACCTGGAACTGTCAGAACTAACGCATGCTTTTATTACGTGCTGGAACAGTCACAGCTCATTCCTTTTTGGTATTTAAAATCAAAAAGTGCAAATAAAGATATTCTACCAAATCTGTGCTTATAAAGTGGTCTTAAACAATCGTGCATATGTATCTTAGTATATTTGTGCGTATATATATATTTTTTTGTATTATTGGTTGCTTAAATCTACCCTTAAATTAAGAAGAAGAAAAATACTGAAGGTAAACCCTTCAGTTAACATATAATGGAGAATTACACTGAATAAAATATTATAAAGAAGGACAAGATTTCCTTAAGTGTCCACACACAGCCTCTCATTGTCAGGACAGCAGGAACCTGGGAAGAATCTCTAAACAGAATTCCAGAAGAACGAATGGACTTCTCCACGATCTCTCTCTCTTTATCAGGCATGGTTCATGCAGGAATCTCACATTTTTGGATTGATTCTGTTCTGCAGAAGCACATCGTAGGTTATTCCTGTCTTTTCACATGGCTTCACACTGTTCATGCTTGTTTCATGATGAGAGATGATGCCACCTGCCATCCACTGAGTAACTCCTCCATCCATCTGTGCCCAACCAGGCCTTTTCATCCGGATACTTATCCAGAACCTTAATGGCAATATGTTTCCACCCAAAGTGGCGTTTGTACGGATCCTTCACATTAATGCACGTTGAGTCATCCTTTAAACCTGTGTAATCATAGTCAGATCTTGGGTCTAGAAAAGTCATCTATATCCATAAACATCCTTTGTTTCTTCTGAAAGGAGATTCACACAAGCACCTGTGGAGTTGAAGAGTGCCTGCAGAACAATGCTGCTGTTCACTAGAGGAATACTTCAGTTGTGGGTCAATGATCAGACATCAATGAATAGACAAAAATATCTGCTCAGTCAAAATGCAAACCATGCAATTTATACCAACTCAAATATGATGAAATTAAGTGGTTCCTTGCAATTTCAGGTGATTGCGATTTAGTGAAGCTTAACTGTATTAATGTTGCTTCTACTAAATTGGCAAGGCATTCTGCAATTGATCAGTCGTCAACATTTTCCAAAAATAAAAAAACAAGAAATTTAATATATATCATGCTAACCGGAATATGTTAGTTGGGGGAAGGGTTATGGAGTGTGGGCATCCTTAAACTTTTGGATATGCAAATATGGCCACTGAGGGAACGGACTTTATTTGAAAGTGATTTTGGTAAGACATTTTATGAAATGCAGGCAGAGACTGGATTGGTGCAGAATCTTGCCACTTTACTCCAGTTTAATCAAGGATAACATATCAGTGTCAAACCAAAACAAGTCCCATGCTGGTGGGAGAAACTTATAAGAAGATTATATTGAGATTGTGTTGTTAATATGGTTGGCCAAATACATGAGAGTTAGTAACCCTGCAGAGGCCAGTGTAGTAAAGTACCGTATTTTTCGGACTATAAGTCGCATCAGTCCAAAAATACGTCATGATGAGGAAAAAAACATATATAAGTCACACTGGACTATAAGTCGCATTTATTTAGAACCAAGAGAAATGAACTAAGAGACATGAACCAAGAGAAAACATTACCGTCTACAGCCACGAGAGGGCGCTCTATGTCTTCAGTGTAGACTACAGGAGCACTGAGCAGCATAGAGCGCCCTCTCGCGGCTGTAGACGGTAATGTTTTCTCTTGGTTCATGTCTCTTAGTTCATGTCAAATTAATTTTGATAAATAAGTCGCACCTGACTATAAGTCGCAGGACCAGCCAAACTATGAAAAAAAGTCCGGAAAATACGGTAGTTAAAAACATGATCCAGGGCTGAAACCTGTCTGTATCTTGAAGAATGCAAAGGATTTACATATATATATATATATATATATATATCCAGGATTTTGTAATTGCTGAATTTTTGCAAAATCAAGCAAACGCCACAATTTTAAAGTTCACATTTTCATAATTGCTGCAAATTTTCAGAAGAATTTGGGATTAGACGCGTCCCGTGACATCATCTCAATGTTCATTCAGTCAAAGAAAGGTTGTTTCTCGGTTCTAAAAATGGAATGAACAGCCTTGTGTTCTCATCATGACTGATTTAAAAGAGCTATACTGGATAAACAAACCAAAAGTGGAACGAATCCACACTACTAGTTCGGGCTACGCAGCGCAGACTGTTTATCTGCTCGAGCCAGAGTCTCTGGCTGATCTCGATCACGTGACACTGATATACAAAGCACTGGGAGATACAGTTACGAAAGCAGTCAAATTCACCACAGAATCAACATCGCTGTTAAATCTTGTGAGAAGCATTCAAACTGAGCGAAGAATTCTGTTAAAGCTGATATCAAAACAAACGCCACTGATGTGGAAACCAGGAAAAACATTGTTCAATAAACCCAGATCTCCACCGCCGTTCACCAAGAATTTAACAGTAAACTACAGGAATTTGTGGCAGAAATTGTCTAATGTTTTTGAGTGATTTTAAATGCTTCACACAACTTTTCCCAGCACTTTAATGCTTAAGTATTACCGAATTTGAAAGTTATTATTAATGTGATGATATTTGTAAATCCTTCATAGGTTTCCCCCATGTATAAAACTAAAAGTTTCATAAGTTTGCATAGGAAAGCAAACAATTATTTAAAAATAAGAAATATATTAAATTACCATTTGTGGATGGCTGCAGAGAAGTACTTATAGGCCACTCCCTAATATATATATTTTTGTATTCATTAAATGATATTTAGACATTATGAATGACTCTACATTTTATCAGATGTAATACGTTTATTTCATCTGTAAGACGTTTGCTAAAGATCTGGGAATCTACTGCTGTGTAATCTGATAAAGGTCTCAGAAGCAGTTTTACATCTATTCTAATAAATGTCTATTTGACATCTGACAGGAAACATCTTAAAGACGTACTGCAGATGAACAAGCCCTCTTAAAAAATACATCTTGCATATGTAAATGCAGACATTAGATGTCTCTGAGATGTACATGTGTGATTAGTGTTCGTGTTTTACTGTCAGGTGCCGGAGCCTCCTTCTGTAGATCTTAATGGCTCTAGTACTCGTGTCCTCAAACATTAGTCTGAAGACCTACAGTGGTTTTTGAAGTCGGAAAAGTCATACCAGTGATAGAGGAATGTTGTCTGTGGTATATTTTCACTGCAAAACAAAAAGAAATCCCACAAATATCACCGGAAAATTTGAGAAAAGTTGCTGCAAAATCTGTCATTTTAGGCCGCAAAAATCAGAAAAAAAGTTAAACGAAATCCTGGAGGGACTGATATATATATAGTTTTGTGCATGAAATGGATGCTGACATTCAAAAGTGCAGATAAAGAAGAGTCATGGTCAGGCAGATGAGGAAGCAGCTATTAATACTTTAATTTCAAAACAAAACAAAGGAAACCCACAAAGACGAAAAAATGTCACTCTTTCAGTGAATGAAAAAGTTGGTGTTTGGAAACCTCATCACACTGAGGAACATGGCAATGTCACAGAAAGAGCTTGTACATGATAGATTTGACACTGGATACACATTAAGGTCTCTCTCCAGTGTGAAGCTTCATGTGAAGCTTAAGTTTTCCTTTAGGTTTGCAACTCTTTCCACACACGGGGCAGATGAAAGACCTTTCTTTACTGTGAACGCTCATGTGAGTCTGAAAGTTCTCTTTAAACTTGAAACTCTTTCCACACTCAAGGCAGTCGAAAGGTTTCTCTCCAGTGTGAATTACCATGTGAACCTTGAGGGATCGATTGTCCGTGAAACCCTTTCCACAGTGTTCGCACATGTAAGGCTCGTCTCCAGTGTGAGTTATTACATGATTCCTGAGGTGATTCGGGTCTGTGTAACTCATTCCACACTGACGACATGAAAAACGCTCCAATCTTGAATGAATCTTCCTGTGATTATCAACGGCTGCTTTATGTCTGAAGCGCTTTCCACACTGATCACATGAAAACGCCCTATCGGCGGTGTGACTGTTCATGTGAAAGTCGAGGCTAAGTTGTGCAGTGAAGCTCTTTCCACACAGTTCACAGCTGTAAGGCTTCTCTTCGGTGTGAACTCTCATGTGTCGATCAAAGTTTCCTTGCTGAGTGAAACTGATGTCACACTGAGGGCAGGTGAAAGGCTTCTCTCCAGTGTGAACCCTCATGTGGACTTTAAGGTTTCCTTGATGACTGAAACACTTTCCACACTCTGAGCAGATGACAGGATTTCTAATTCGAGTCTTACGAGCTTTTTTTTGTAATGAATTCTCTTCAGTCTGTGAACAACTTAAAGAGTTTTCTCCAGTACTGCAATCAAGTTTCTTATACCGATCTCTACTCTCCTCTATCAGCACCATCAGGTCTAGGATAAAAAGAGACAGATACAAGTTAAACCCTGTTTAAAAGCAGCAGAAGAGAGTAACAATGGTAAAATTAGCCCAGCCATTTATTAAGGAAGGTCAAATTCAGCTTGTGGACGGTCACAGTCCTGCAGAGTTTAGATTCAACCTGCTCCAACCTACCTGTAGTTTATTCAGTCATTTTTTAAGACCTTGATTCAGTTGGGGTTGGAGCTAAAAACTGTGGCTTTGGGCTATCCCTGGTCTTAAATATTAGAAAAAAAAATATTGTTCTTTAAACAAAGTTCAGTCTTACAGATGTCCTGATATCAGTCAGGATCTAAGCCCCATTGTAAACCAGTAACTGATCTTACTTAAGTTATATTTCTTCTAGAGCTATTAGATCTTTGACAGCATAGATCACAACACTCTCATGTTTAGCTTGAGACTTACTAGACATTCCTGGACAAGAAATGAATGTGGTTTATGTCCAAATATGACTATGACAGCGTTTGTGTAAATGAAGAGAGTCATCAAGCAAAAGTATGGAGTGCCGCAAGGCTCAATATCAGGCCCTCTGCTATTCTCCTTGTCTATGTTTTCCCTTTGAGACATTATCATTAGATCTCACTGTTACGCCAATCAGGGCCGTTGCTGGGGTTTGCGGGGCCCCGGTGAAGGTTGTACCAGTGGGCCCTGTTTGAAATTGTTTAGTTTGTATGTTCGTTCATTTGTATTTATTTGTGCTATTTACACAATATTTAAGTTTTTTTCAAGTTTGGTCAAATAGGTGTCCAGGTACAGAAACGAATAATTAAATGTAAAATAGCACTGGATAGTCTTCAATGTAAAATGAAATATACAATCAAACCAAAATTTATTCAGACACCTTCAACATTTCTCACATTACTACAGTTTGATTTGCTTTTGGTTCTAAAATGGTTATAAAATATGACAAGAACTTATAGTTAAACTGTGTCAGAACAAATTAGTCTTGATAATGTCATAACTTTGATAGGAATGTATTTAATGCATTACAATCAACCAAAACTACAGACAACTGTTATTATGACAATATTTATACAACTATCAATATTTTTTGACCAATTACCAAGCAATGCTTCATTTTGTTCAGAATGTGGTGTGAGGTTGCATTAGCAATTCAGAAAAAAAACACATAAGCAATACATGGTGCTTTATAAGGTGCTGTTTTTAAGGTTATCATTTATGGTCCCAATTTTATATATATAACATTTTTATCAATTTCATTTTTATGAAGATTCTTTTGGTATAATATATCACAGTTCGCTTAATTTTGCTATAGCCTACTCACTTACATAAATGTATTACAGTGTCCTGTAGGCTACTAGTAAAAAAATAAATAAAAATTATATATATATATATATATATATATATATATATATATATATATATAAATTATATCTGGTGTCTGAATAATTTTTGGTTTGACTGTGCATAAATTCTTGTTAAAACTACAAAGTAATTCAGTCAAGAGCAGTGAGTTATTTTCTTTCATTTTCTTGGATCAACATTACAGCAGCTAGTAGCTAAATTAGGCGCGGCCACTGTAAGAGACGATGAACGCATCCAAAATATTTTTTTTCCTCAACTGTTTACTTTCACTCAAGACATAACCGACAGTTTTTTCGAGCATACTTTCCAAGGTGGGTATTTTGACATATTTTCTATGTATTTGTCAGTACAAGAGCAAAAAGAAGCAAACTCGGTGTTCAAGTGTTTTGAGACGCCTCTGCGTGAGCCCTGAACAACGGAACACCGCGGTACTGAATTGGGCTCTTTCACATCTTTTTGTTTGTTCAAACTGCGATTTGTATTTGTTCGTTCAGGTGCAGGAGGGACTTTGAGGAGAACTTCGCAGAAGAGAGCTCGGTCGATCTCTCTCGTGCGCACCGAACACAGCGCGCGAGTAACCAGCTACTCTGTTCAGCTTTTCCGCCTCTTGTGTTTGGATGCTTTAATGTTTTAATCGACGATTGGTAAGGCTTAAAAACACGTGAAAAAGAAAAGCTTTCGTGACGACCGAATTGTCACCATCTTTAACCCCACTAGCGACGGCCCAATCAAAATGAGATGGTTAGTCATTTTCTTGCATTAGATTCTTTGAACTAAATTCAAAAATGTTATTTACCACACAATCCTACTGCTAGCACATGTTAAACTGTTTTTCAAATGTGTAACCATACATTAAAGACACATAATAAGTGGGATTACACCACATATTTCTAGGATCTAGCCAGCAAGGTGGTTTCCTAGAGAACCAATGTCTCCCTCGGGCCATTTTCCTGGTTACACCGGCAGCAGGAACTCAAGTTAACAACTGTTGGATGGAGGATACCATGATCTGAGGTGTTTCTGTTGTGTGTAGTGGTTTTGTGATAATGGAGATAGTATGTAAAAACAATTAACGCGACTGAAAGAGCAAAAAGTTGTGCTAAGAGATCCAATTTTCTATGGCAACTTGCAGTGTCAAATCATTGAGGCTGTGAGAAGAATGCAAATAAAGTGATTATCCTTCATGAGCCTAACATCTAGCCAGATAGAAAAAACATCCTGAGTGAAGACGTGATCAAAAAGACAAGTTGTCTGTCACTATTTAAAGTTAATATTGTTAAATAGAAAAAAATACACAATCTATAAACGGAATAAGTAATAATAAAAAAATAAAAATAATAATAAAAAAAATGCGCAGGATATATTAAAAGTAATCGCAAGCTTCAGTCAGTGATGTGATTTTACACTGTAAATCTGTGGTGAAATGTGGAACTGCAGCACATTTTAATCAGGAGCTATTTGGGCATTTTTGAGACTGCCCCACTCATTTTAACATTACCTAATCTCTATCCAGACCAAGATCATATCAGTCAGCTTTAGCTGTATGTGTCTGCATCAGGTCAGTTTGGCATTTCTGTTTGTCCTATGTGCAGTAGTGGTTTAAGTAAGGGATAATCAATGGTTTGCCGTGCATTAAAGGATTTCAAATGCATGACATGGAGGCCAAGAACCACCCGACGCAAAGCTGAGCAATAAATGTATGTAAATATAAATAAACAATTTAATGTACGGCAAGCTGTTGATTATCCCACTTATTTAATGGTCACTTGCCAAGTTATAGAGAAGTTAAAACTAGTGTTGCTCTTCGTGAATCAATATTTTACCGAATGGGTAATTTAAAAAGTGATTTTCATCAGTTACGTCTAATGAGTGCTCGCATTATGTCGTCTTCAAATCGGACACAGAGATTAAATGAAAGTGTGGGGAGATCACATTTATTTAAATTAATTCTAGCATTTTTTTAAATTAATTATCAATCGAGAGTGAGGTGCATTACCTGCGACTTGCTCTACAATTAGTTAGGCTACTTAAAAAAACAGTGATTTTACCACCTCGTTGGCTAATATAATCTATCAAATTTATATCTAGGTTATTTTAATAATAAAAAATGCGAGGAAGCATTGACAACAAGTTTATGTGTGCAAAGCACAATTTGGAATCTCCGACTTCACTTTCTCGAAGCGTGTGAGTGATTTGTGTTGGTTAGTGTGCATTAATTAAAGCAGCACATTAATATGTAACGGGAATTAATCTGACGGAACTACCTGTGAATTAAATAAACACTCTACTTTTTTGGAAATAGACTCACTCTCAAACTCCCCAAAAGTTAATAAATTGAGTCTTACTGTTTTTGAATCCATTCAACCGATCTCCGGCTCCGGCAATAGCACTTTTAGCATAGCTAAGCATACATAATTGAATCCTATTAGACCAGTAGAATAGTGTTCAAAAATGACCAAAGAGTTTCGATATTTTTCCTATTTAAGACTTGAGTCTTCTGTAGTTATATTGTGTACTAAGACCAGCGAAAAATAAAAAGTTGCGATTTTCTAGGCCGATATGATTAAGACCTATTTTTTAATTCCGGCGTAATAACTGCGGCAGCACAGTTCCTTGATTATTATGCCGGAATTGAAATATATATAAAATGCACTTTCTATTTTTAAAAACCGTGATCTGAGCACATTTAGGAAAAAACAAGCTTACAATGGCAGGTGTGTGCGCTAGAGACAATCGCGGTGCGATTCAGTGCACATATGCACGCTGTGAGATGTGTGTGTATTGGTTAACGTGTGCCTCCACCCACCGCTATTTCACTGTTTTACTTTAGTTATCCTTTAATTTCTGCATTAGGAGTGCAGTACGCATTAGATGCAGGAACTCACGCACTAACAGACTTTTTTTGATTTCTTGATTTCCT
Organism: Carassius carassius; assembly: GCF_963082965.1. NCBI lineage: Eukaryota > Metazoa > Chordata > Actinopteri > Cypriniformes > Cyprinidae > Carassius > Carassius carassius. Next base: position 29,132,906 of record NC_081780.1, read on the forward strand.
AAAACTCAGGGGCGGTTCTAGAGGCGGGGCCCTGGCCCCTGCTGAAATCTGATTGGCTCCTGACTGGCCCCCGTTCCATCAATCGTTGACGAGAAGAGCAACCGGAGAATTCTTTACAACGATCACAGATGCAATTCCACCCCCAAACAATTGGCGGCACTCGCGACGGTAATGTGTCGATGCAACTTAGGAGAAGAAGTAGAGGTCTTGGCTTTATATTATCTTTGCTTGAAACTTTTGGCAATCTTAGAGTGAGGAGTTGTCGTCATAGCACAGAGCCCCTCCCCTCGATATCACAGTCTACGCCATGTTGGCAGGACACCGGCGGCAAAACATGATTGTTTACGTGTGTTGTTAACTCGGTAGTACAGGAAATTCTCACAATTCCGCACTGTTTTACCATGCATGAAAGTTACTGCTGAGTTAAAAAACTGCTCCAGTACCTCACACGATACATATGGAAAACATAGGAACAATGGAATAGTTTTTTTTAGGTTACACCAAGCGCAAAACAGCGGTATTTGGAGAAGCTCTCGGGCATCCAAAATATCGACCCATACGAGCTAGGGGTGTGCACGGATAGTCGAAACTTCGAATATTCGTTCTGCTCTAATTATTCGATAAATAAAAATGATATTCGAATTTCGCAAAAAAAAAAAGTTCACAATAAAACCTAATTTGGTCACTTTCTGTGATTCTCCACGGCATATTTGAAGGTGTATGCAAGCAAAAAATAATTAATGAATGATTAAGGGGCCATTCACATATCGCGCCTAATAACGCTTGGAAAAGGCTATGCGCGCCGCTTTCTCCTTCTTTCCAAAGCGCTCGGGCAGAAGCGCTCCTGAGGCTAAGCAACAATGACGCGCTTTCTCCATGAAGACGCGGAAATTTCAGCAAAGGATAAATGGATTTGCAGCACAAAAAAAATCACTTTCAGTAGCTCTGCTACTAAATTTATTTCAAAATGGCAATCCATATACAGCTATGATCAGCTGTTCCTTCATCTTGGCTGAGCTTTCAACGTTGTTACGGGAGGATGAAGCTGATTGGTTAGTTCTTGTCACATGACCCGCGGTGCGCTTGTGGCATTCTGAAAGTTGAGATGTTTTTAACTCGATGCAGTGCGGACGCGCCTGGAAAAAACAGGACCGCGTCCCACCGCGTGCGCATCGCGACCGCGTCGCTTCCATTATGAGCGCGCATACCGCGCGCCTACATTGGAAATAACGAACTTGAGCATGCAAAAGACGCAATATGTGAACGCCCCCTAAGAACTGCGGTCTTCTACAGTACTTCAAATATGCCGTGGAGAATCACAGAAAGTGACCGAATTGAAGAACATTGTTGCGGCATCTCTCAAGCAACGAAGCCCACCGCTAACTTAGAGAATGCAGTGAAAACTTCTCTACTCGCGTCTGCCCTAGACCCTCGGCACAAACATCTCAGGTTTCTCGATGAAAACACGAGAGAAGTAAGAAAAAAAAACTTTTTTGAACATTATCAGAACATTTTGCTTGATGCGAGTGGTGCGGATGAAGAGGATGCAATGCCCACTCGTCGGGAAAAGGCTGAGCCAGTTCTTCAGCGATGATTACAGAGAGTCCAGCCGAGACGAGTGGGAACAGTTCTTGCTGGAGCCATGTATTCCACCAGATGAGGATCCCATTCAGTGGTGAAACGAAAACACGAAGCGCTTCACAAAACTTATTCGCTTAGCACACCGTTATTTGTGAGTCCCGCCAATGTCTGTGCCGTCAGAGCGCATTTTCTCCGCAGTCGGCCTTATTGTTAACAGACTAAGGAGCTGACTTTCCCCTGATCATGTTTACATGACCATATTTCTTAACAAGAAACATTTCAAACAATAGAAAAAAAAGCAAAAAAGATTTGCAGACAGTTTAAAAGTTAAGTGTAAGCTACATTCTGTACAATAGCCTAATTGCTGCAGGCTGCTTTACGTTTTTTCTTTGTTCACTTTTTTTTTTTTACTTTTAATCTGTACTTTTGTTTGTTTGCACGCATTGTTAAAGGTTTTCAGCTACAAAACACGATGTGTAATGTTCAAGCTTATTGTGTGTAAGCTTGTTTAAAATGACGAAAACAAATGTTGCTGAAAAATAATGTCTGACTCATTAAACTTAATTTAAATAAACGAATATTCAAATATTCGTTTTTTTTGTGAGCTCAAACATTCGAATGTGATATTTGTGGAAAACGCCCATCCCTAATACGAGTTCCCTGCAGCGGAACAGAGACCTGGACCATTTACCCCCATGCACATATATGGACATTGTGAATTATCTCGTTTTTGGTGTAAGTTACTTCACAATGCAGGAGTTTAAAAAGCCACAAGTCTTTGGAAAGTTACGAGGCTTTCTGCTGTGGCTGGGTCCATCTACAAGCCTCCAGGTGATGAAAACTGCATTGTACTGGCCAAAGTAAGTTTATTCACATGCGTTTTAGCGTGTTGTAATTACATTGCATTTAGCAGACACTACTTGACCAAAATGACAAAGTAACTTAAATAACTGCCACTGTTTCATAAACACTAGATTGTAACGAGATGTTCAATGTACAGTTACATCTCGGGCAGTTAAATGTGTGATTGCAAGATGTAAATGTCCTGGTTAGATTAAAGCCATTAACAGCGTGAATGCAAGGTGGCTTACATCGTAAACAATATAATTCACAATGTCCATATGTGTGCACGGAGGTAAATGGTCCAGGTCTCTGTGCCTCTGCAGGGAGCTCGTATGGGTCGATATTTTGGATGCCTGAGAACTTCTCCAAATACCGCTGTTTTGCGCTTGGTGTGAGCTTGTTCCTGTAAGGTCCCCTTTCTTTCGCCTTATCTTTTTGCATTATTTTACTTTATTCCTTTTGTTTCTCGTATTCGTAGATCAGTCTCTGTTCCGCCGACTTAATAAATGCGCAAAAATTAAAGAGCTCGGGAATGTTTAATTGCGCCTCTGTGAAGTTCTGAAGGCGTTGTCCCTGGCAACCGATAGCGTGTCCCACCATCATGGCCGACCGGCTCAGACCCCTCCCAAATCTATGAGGATTACTTACATAATTGTTTAACTGTCATATTGTCATTGTTTAATGAGCTGCTTCCGATAACAAGTCAAAAAATCTTGGTGCAGTCATTGTATTCGAAAATTAAGCGTACAAAAATAAATCGAATTTTCCTGTTCCAGTGTACCCCAAATAAGTGATTCAATGGCTGGTGAGTTGCAAAGACGGTTCTCTAAACCCAACTGCAAAATTATGAAGGGAATTTAAGCACTTCATCCACAAAGTGTTACCTTTTTACATGAAGAGGCTCGACTTGTCAAATGAGCTGTCTCAGATCAAGAGAAAAGTGGAATGCAGAGATTGACCACGCTCCTCGAGTTTGTTGCTTTTCTGGAGCCTTTCAAAGAGGTTTTCCATGAGCTTTTCAGGCTTTGCAAGGTTGCTGTAGTAATACCGGTAAGCAGTGCTTCTTGTGAGAGAAGCTTTTCAGCTCTAGCACTAATTAAAAACCAATTGAGGACAACCATGGGTGATGCCCATTTGAGTCACTTGGGTGTCTTAAGCGTTGAATCACGACGGGCCAGGTCATTAGATTTGGATGAATTTGTCAGGCGTTTCAGCTCCAAGCATAGCAATCGGAGAATTCTTCTTTTTTGAGGTGTATGTGTGAATGAGCAAGTGAAAGAAATGGAGTGAGAGAAAGATAGAGAGAGAGAGAGAGATGTTTAAGCTGGGAGGTGCAAGTTGTTGCTCCTACAGTATGTTAATGCTGCTTTGCATGTTCAAAATAGTTTCTCTCATCAAAAAGGGCTTAAATTGCAATTAGTTTTTCTGACAATATGTGAAAAAGATGAGAAATAAGAAACAAATGTTTAGGTAAATGTATCCACACTGTAAATTGTATTGTATTTGGAAACAGTGTTATGGTAACGAACGTACATGTTTGTTCTGAATTTGGTGTGCTCTGCTGCACTTTATCTCATTAGAGATAAAAAGCAATGACTGCCGAGATGTATTTGCACCGTACTGAATAAATTATTTTGTGCGCTTGAATGTACCCTGTACTTGGCCCCTGAATGTAACATGTGGACCCTTAATGGTAGGGCTGCAACTAACGATTATTTTGATAATCGATTAATCTGTCGATTATTTTTACGATTAATCGGTTTATGTACTTATATTTTAGTTTTGCCCATTTTCCCCCAAGTAAATTATTAATAAAGGGTATATATCATTCAGCATAGATTTTTAAGAGATTTTAACCATTTTGCATTGTCATATCCTCATCAAAAATATACCTGGAGTTGTTTTATTGTGTTAGTAATCCTTTGTTGAACTCTTCTGCAATCAGAACACTGACCCATACTCCAGCAAATTTCACAAGGAGATTTCAAATAATGTTTTCACCATGGCAGTCCTTAGAGCTCCTAAAGTAGTTTAACATCCTGAACAAAGCTTATTAAGGAATCTTTCAGAACATATTTTCACGAAGAATAAGGATAAATTTGCAAACAACATTGTACTGGAGAATCTGCACAAATAAAAGTCTTAGGGGCCATTCACATATCGCGCCTAAAACGCATGGAAAACGCTAGGTGCGCCGTTTTCTCCTCCTTTCCAAAGCGCTCGGGCAGTTGCGCTCCTGAGGCGTCTGCCTTTGCTAAGCAACCATGACGTGCTCTCTCCTTGAAGACGTGGAAATTTCAGCAAAGGATAAATGGATTTGCAGCTCTAAAAATCGCTTGCAGTAGCTCTGCTACTACATTTATTTCAAAATGGCAATCCATGTACAGCTATGATTAGCAGTTCCTTCATCTTAGCTGAGCTTTCAACGTAGTTACGGGAAAGGATGAAGCTGATTGGTTAGTTCTTGTCACATGACCCGCGTTGCGCTTGCCGCATTCTGAAAAGTTGAAATGTTTTTAACTCGATGCGGTGCGGAGACGCCTGGAAAAACGGGCGCATCGCGACCGCGTCGCTTCCCTTATGAGTGCGCATACTGCGCGCCTACATTGGAAATAAAGAACTTGAGCGCGCAAAAGACGCGATATGTGAACGTCCCCTTAAACAGTTCAGTAGTGCAGAGTTTACAGGTTACTCTTCTTTTTTGAAGGCTCAAAGTAAAGTACTCCCAGTCTCCCACATCCCGCTAAATGCTGCAGAGACGCTGTTCGGGAAGCACGTGACATAAAACGAGGCCAGCTATTGGCTATTCGCTACTTCTCCTGCTGTACTGGCTGAGTAAAACCTCCGGTGGCTCATTACTGCCACACTTTGGTCACCGCAGATTTGAAATATGCACGAAATGAGCCGCTTACGGCAAATAAAAGTTATTTAGCAACTAATCGATGACTAAATTAGTTGACAACTATTTTAATAATCAATTTTAATCGATTAGTTGTTTCAGCTCTACTTAATGGCCCCTGTTACAGAAAAATCCTAGAACCGCCACTGCTGAAACTCATGGTGAAATGCACCTCATGATACTTCTATGATATGAAACTGATGTAAACGCAGTCAGTTGTGTTTTCACAGCAGGGAAACTATTCTCACGTGTCGTAATAAATCGGTGCATTAGTGTGAATGCAGCCTGTTAAAGCTCCCACGGTCAATGATCTCATCAATAATCATCAAACGGCAATAATGCACTAATAACTAAATAATAATAGAAAACTTTTTCAAATCTTCTCAGCTGCACTTGAAGGCAGCGTCAGTCTTTGTCTGGTCGTATGATCTCACGTCTGTCCACATGAAGAGAACTGCTCCACGTCTAATAAAACCACTTTAATTATCACACTCACACGACATGACTTCTACAGATTTACATGAGTGAGTTCAGCTTTGATGATTAAAACCAACCTATATCTTCATCCGTATCTTCAAGCTTCACGTCAAATGTGTCTTCAATCTTGATGTCTTCAGTCTCCACTTTAATAAACTCCATCTTTATCACACGGATCTGTGTGTTAAAGATCAGAATAATTAGGAAATAAAGAAATAACAATGCCAACTAAGTCTGTGGGTGTGTTTCAATCAGCTCTAGTTCAGTGAGATAACCTGACTAACCACAAACACTAACACAAAATAGGTCAGGCTCTTCATATTTAGGCTTTAATCCGTGATTATTGATTTATGGATCACATTTCAGAGTCCAAAAGAGTAAAAGTGCTCATTCCACATGTTTCTGTTTGTGTGTCAGTGACTGAACTCGTGTTCATGATAAACTGATTGATAATAAGATATATATAGATATATGAGACGCACCTTTCTGATCCTGATGTACTGGATGCGCTTTACTCGCACTAAATAACAAGCATTGATTTTAACGTTAGATTGATTACAGAAGACCCCTACACATTTATCGTGCTGAAATGGATTGCGTTAATTATATCACTATAAACGCTTAATAAACGCAAACCTGTCTTCAGCCGAATCACAACAAATAGTGGGAGCGCGGCGCCGCCTTATGACGTCACTCCGTCAACCAAAATAAAAGTCCGGTTCAGAAATAGCGGAAAAATACATATTTGAGTACATGACGTTCAATCGTGTGCTGACACTAACAACTAAAAATCATACAAAGAAATTGTGTGAGATTCTGTCTAAAGGGCGAAAAATATCATGTGACTTAATTAAATGTAACCGTTTATACTCTAATACTGCAATGTATGCAATAAAATAATTACTGATTCAGACTAACACAAATTATTTTTAATCAAATTAATTGTAAGTGTCTAAAATTACACCTTCTGAACGTCACAGAAAGCTCTGGAGTTTTACCAAAAATAAAAAATAAAAATAAAAGTTTGTAATGTTTCTTATGTATCTTACAGGACATCTGGAGCTTTAGATGGGACTTGTTACATCTCTTTTTTTATAAGTTGTATCATAAGTCTCAGGTGTCCCCAGAATGCTTTGCCAAACATGTTTTTCTGAGCACACACAGAGAGCCAGTTTTTTCAAAGTCTGTCACAAATACACAAGAGGTCATGTAAAAAACACATAAAGTACACATAACAGCTGGTAAATAAATGGCTTGTGTTAGATGGATCAAACAGCATCTCTTGACAACACTGTATTGACACAAATCATGAAGCCAATTTTTTAGTAATACTTCAAGCAAACTCAGCCCAAATGCAATGTAATGCATTACTTTCTATAGAAAGTACTTAATGAAATGTTTTTTTAAGGAGTAATGCAACACTGTCATGGGTCACTTTTAAAAGTCATTTTCTGTGGAAATTTTTATGTATGCATTTGTAATTTTTATTTAATTTTTTTATTTCTTAAATGTGTATAGGTAGTATTTATACAGTTTTAGCTTTTAGTTTTGGATTTGTTTTGAGTTGTTTTGATTCCTTCTGTTGTCCTCATTTGTTAGTCGCTTTATATATATATATATATATATATATATATATATATATATATATATATATATATATATATATATATAAATCAACCAAGAAATAAACTCAGTTCTCATCCATTTTATTATTTAAGATTATTTATGTGCAATTGTCTATGCACCGGAGTGATTTCAGGGAGCAGTGTGTGAAAGGGACTTTTATTTTGGATTTGTGGCGTGACGTCATAGGGCTGCGCTCCTGCATCTGTTGTGATTCGGATGAAGACGGGTTTGTGTTTTTAATCATTTAAAGCTTTTAATAGATATTAAACATTCAGCCAATTTGGCAGTAACTGTAAAATGAATTAGGTTTCATTAGCATTGTAATGCTTTATCTGACATTAACAAAGGATATGTTGTGCTCGTAAAGCTCATGAGACACAGATAATGTGCATCTCATTTCTCTCCACCTTAAAGATGAATTCAGTCACTGGATGGAGAAACGAAGCTTTCCCAAACTACGAGTCAACTGAATCAATCGATGCTTGAAACGATTCAGTGATTCGAATCAGCGCGCGCTGTCAAACCCGTGTTAAATACAGTGAACACAAACATCTGTAATGATAACTTTTACAAACAATATCAATATTTTATTTCAAGTTGAATGTTACATATGGTCCACACACACACACACACACACACACACACATATATATATATATATATATATATATATATATATATATATATATATATACTGCCTTAATTTGTTTTATTGTATTAGTTTGTTGCTATATTATAGGTCATTAACTCTCTCTCTGACTTACTCCCTCACCAGTGTGCTGACTACTGAACTAGGGGGCTTTGAGTTTATTTATTTATTTTCTTAAACAGGACAAAGTGTCCAAACACACAGAAAAACAACTGAAGAAACAGCTGAGATCCACGCAACACACGATTATAAAGATGGAGAATATTAAACAGGAGAGTGAAGACATGAAGATTGAAGTCAGACATGAAGATACTGAGACACAAACAGGTTGGTTTTCATTCTCAAAGCTGAACTCACTTGATTCTCAACAGAAATTAACAGTATTTTTAAAGAATGTCATATGAGTGTCTCAGGCATCTCACCCTGCAAAAACTCAATTCAGAGAAGTGTAGCTTTGTCATCACTGCAAACTGGTTTGTCTACAAAATCAACACACTTAATCATACATTTTTGTCACATAGAAGTGCATTTGAAAGTATTTTGAGCTAGAATGCAGAAAATCATTTCCTAACCCTCACGTCATTCCAAACCTGTGTGACTTTCTCCTGTGGAACACAAAATAAGATATAACATAGTGGGGCTGGGAGATATGGGCAAAAATTCGTATCTCTGGATTTTCTGGCCGAATTTGTTATATGCGATATATCTCTCGGTATTTTTGATTTGTACTTGTATTTTTAAAAAATCTGCATTTAATATATATTTCACTTACTGCCCAATGTTGTCCAGCAAAACAATACATATTAAAGGCTATGAAAACAAATAAAGTGAACGTTACCATGTAAGCCTTTATATTACATGTAAAAAAATCGCATTTCACTCAAACATTGTAACATTGCAATCTAAAAACAAAATAAGGCTTTTAAACCAGAATTTAAATTCACTAAACTAAAAATGAAAATAAATGACAACAAAAGCACAGAGTTGTGCGAGGCTCTTTTGATTATTCCATCATACAAATACACTTAATTGTAGGTTTACAATTGTACAAGTCACATTTATTGTCCAACTACAAGTATTTCAGTGAAATGTATGTTTTAGTCAGAGTTATTGCGCTCCTATTTAATCGATCTCCGCGGCGGCGCTCGTTCACTGAGGTCTGTGAAGTTCAGTGGAGAATCTTAGAAGGCTCCTGCACTTCTGACAAAAATATTTAAATATTTCCATGGATTTCTATCATTAACAGATGGAGGATATACCTGTAAAATGTGTAAGACTTCAGATCTCAGAATACACTTTATTGATGATTATGCAAACTATATACAGGCAAGCAGGAGGTCAAAAAGAATGCAACACGCTGCATTTTCTTTATAATTGATTTCCATTACCACTGATCTATAAAGTCGACAGTCCCACAAAGATATCAAATCCATGATTAGTTTTAACAATATGCAACCAATTTATATTATCATTAAAAAATGAGTTAAAACAATCTAGGTATATTAATTCAGAAAATTTACACTGAAGAAATTATTGACGTGCTGCCGCACCCAAGGGACCGTCTGACAATTCCACTGACTGGGTTAAAAGGTCCAATGTGTTTTACTAAAAATTTTAAATAACACACTGTCAAACTCTAAATCTTGTATTTCTCATAGTGATTTTCTACAGGTGAGATTTTGCCAATACCTCCCTTCATATATTTACAGTATACAATTATTTACATATTAAAGATCCCTGGAAAGGGTTTTTCATGTTCCAACAGTTGTTGTACATTGGTAGATACAAGACTGACTTACTATTTTTTTCTTAAACAATATTTGTGTAGTGTCCATACAAAGAGAAATAAGTTATTGGCCATATATATTTAGTCAGTTTGAGTAAATTATTAATTTATTGTAAACTGATTAATTTGAATATATGATTGTACTACATTTCATTTTGAGGTAAATTTGCAGACGGTCCCTAAAGCAGCTTAGGCGAATATGCAGCAAATATCAAACATAAAACTACTGCGCTTGGTTTTCTTTTGATGAAACTTAGTGGTTTGTGGGGCTCATTTCTGGGCTCATCTGCTTAAATGTACATAATATACAGTAATATATTGTATTAATTAGATGCCGAATTTAATAATTTACTATTTTGAAGCAATAAAAGACGTTAATTTTTTAACGTTAAAGTTTAACACGCAGTTTTTCTTATTCTGTGACTTGCGTTTATATCCTCATCTGTCTGTAGCCTATATAGTTTGCTTTAGTGTTGTCAAAAGACCCGGTACTTCGGTACCAAGTCGGTACTAAAAAAAATTTTATGTGACGGTACCAGGTTCCTTTAAGTACCGGTAGTACCGAGGTCCCGTTCAAACCCGGTTCAGCGCTATGATTTCCGCAAAGCAGAAAACGAGGACTGAATCTCAAAATCCAGTCATGAAAATAAAACTTACATTTTAATATGGACAGTCATGGGATGTGTCAAAGTTAGCATAAATTAATCAAATCAAATCTCCATATGGACCAGTATCTGTAAATGTTAAGCCGCAAAAGTTGTTTCAAATATGAATCTGTGTTCTGCGCGTCTCTGTGTGAATTAATGAATGGCAGAGACGTGCGGGTTTGTTTACTACATAGACTGAAGCGCATGACGCTTGCATTAATTTCAGCATCTGAGCTTCAGAGTTCTCTCTCCATCAAGCGATCTGAACTTTTCAGTTCATCTCAATGGACGCACAGCGCACCTGTAATTGATGCTCTGTAAACTCTTTGTGAAGGCGCACGACTCACCGTCGAATTACTGATAGCGCTGTTTCTCACACATGCAAAGAGAGAGAGAGCGAGAGTCTTACCACGCTGAATCGACACGCTATATGTAAACTATTCTTTGTTGTCTTCTCCTGTCAAAATAATGGAGTTCATATAGAAATATTCATATTTATTTTCGAACAAGCAGAAGACATACCGGTTTCTCCGGTAGTGGGCGGAGCTAATGCGCAAATGGCAATTTCATTGGCTGGCGCTGATCTCTTACCGTCCCTGTTTTGATTTCAGCAAATCATTTTGACCGAACGCAGACAACGTGATTAATATTCATGAACCCAGCAGCTCATAAAATGTATGTGATACTGCTATTACTGTTGAAAAAAATTATAAAACTTTATTTTTTTAAAGAAATAAATCACAATATTTCTTCCATGTTTTAATTTTAATAGCAAATCCCCTTTATTTACCAAAAAATAAAATGTCTAAATTTCATAAATTAAAAGACAAATTAAATTTGGGTGAAACTTGTTTACTGTTTTTCATAATTATATAACTTGTAGAAAAACTTTAAACACAATTGTAAATAAGTATAAAGAATGGCATTGGTTTTATTTTTAGTGCTAAAAAGTTATTTTTATTTTTAATTAGCATATTTTTGTGTTTTGCTTTGGTACCGAAATTGGTACCGAGAACCGTGGATTTTCACTGGTATCGGTACCGAATACTGAAATTTTGGTACCGTGGCAACACTAGTTTGCTTCATCAGTAAGATGTGAGTTTTATCTTTTAATCGCTGTCACTGCGTTAGTGCGCTAAGCCACGTTAATGTGTTTTCTTTTCTTTAACAGATTTCTGAGGGAAACCGCGTGAAACCTTGAGTGTTCGTTCATATTTTACATCTGCTTAACTGTCTATATAGTTTGCATCATCATCAATAAAGTGTATTCTGAGATCATATATCACGGTATTAATTGATTGAGAAGCGTTACTCATCATTGGGGAATCCTGGAGTGTGACGTGAGGGGATCCCCAGTATTACAGCACAGCGTCACACAAGCCATGACACAAAGTTACGGAAACTAAACAACCGAAAGCAATATATGTCTTCCTTAGATGTAATGTTAGTTCTGTACTTCAGCGTTGGGTAAAACACCATTATAATCTCCTTTATGGTTGAGAATGCTGCTTACTTGTAGGCTACGGGTGACAGCCTTTATACAGTCTACGGTAACAGCAAAGATGTTGAAATAAACATACACACAATCAGCTTTTCCACATGCCCCGATAATCAAAACTTCTGCTTAGCGCCTGGTCCATTTCTGCAGATCAGTTTTGTAACTGTATTACTTAATCCACCTGTTGCTTTGGTCTTCATCAGAAGCCGCTTGCACCACCTGCTGGTGAGCGACTGACAGCAGATGGAGATCATGCCTCTGTGCCCTACTGCTATTCCTGCAGCTCCCGGATGTGAAAGGGCGAATTATCTGCCGAATTTTAACCACTGAATTGGTGGAAGCTAATTTGGAAAGTGAAATAAAATGGACCGAAATTTGCCTGTCGAATATTATACATCGTATTTTTAAACCGATTGAATAATTTTGAAGTGAATTCTGGAACGTGAATATGAATTATTGATTTTTTAATTATGAAAAGTTGTGTGAAATATTTTTAATTGAAATATTCACAGCTTAAAGGAACAACTATGTTGATTTTCAGGACCTAAATTGCAAGCCCTGGAAATACAAGGCATTAAAATGCAAGTACTGTTAATGCAATGCATCATATTTTCAGTTAGTGCTATTCAGCATGCTTTTTTGTTTCAAAGACATGTGTCATTATTTTACTTCCATAGCGCTCGTCCCGGGTTGAACCCGGCAATGTTACTAGGTCCCCGTCCCGGGTTCAATGCCGGAATCAATCCCGGGACGTGTTTGCTTTCACACAGAATGCGACCCGGCAATGTTCCGGCAATTTGCCGGGTTCGACGTGCAGTGTGAAAGGGGCTAATGGATTACATATGTTTCTGAAGGGAATGCGCCCCTGATCTTCGCATTAATCATTTTTGATCCAGCTTCACGTCCAGAAGAAGGTTTTTTAATTAATCTTTTGCAAATCGCCTTTCCTGATAATTTCCTAGTTAACCAGATTCACGATGAATGCGGCTGAAGTTTAACTGCCTTGGAAGTATTTATAGTTTATGGTTAAGTTGTGATAAAACATTTGGTTGGCCAAAATCTCAAGCAATTCTGTCTAGGCTGGGTTAAGCTGAAAGTGATAGCCCTTTAACCCTCAAGAAGTTATGTTCACATTAAGCTGGACTGAGAAGGTAGAGTTGAATGTCATTAGCATAGCAATGATATGAAAAGCTATGTTTCTGAATGACAAGTCTTAGTGATCATGTGCAGATCCTCAGATGAGACGTTAAACCGAGGTCCTGACTCTCTATGGTCATACAAAATCCCAGGATATCTTTAGATCTTTAGAAAAGAGTAGAAGTGTGACCTCGGCATCCTGGACAAATTCGCCCATTGGCCTCTGATCATCATGGCCTCCTAACAATCCTCCATATCCGCTGATTGGCTTCATCACTCAGTCTCCTCTCCAACAATAAGCTGGTGTGTGGTGGGCGTTCTGGTGCACTATGGCTGCCATCACATCATCCAGGTGGATGCTGCACACTGGTGGTGGATGAGGAGATACCCCCTGACAACGTAAAGGGCTTTGAGTGCCTAGAAAAGCGCTATATAAATGTAAGGAATTATTAAATTATAATTATTAAAGAAGACAAGAGGTCCAAGCACTTAGCCTTGAGGCACCCCAGTAGCTAGATGTTACGACTTCTTCAAAGTGCACACATACATTATGTAAAGAACTCTAGTAGTTTAGAATAGATTGTGTGCGCATTTAGAGTGCATTTTTTCACTGCAAGATTCATTCTGTTAAATTGCATTTAGAATGTACGTTGTTGAAATTCCAGACGCTTTTTGCGTAGCGACTACGCAATTTGCCCTCAAAGTACGCTGGTACAATTTGTCACTCTAAACTCCGCAAAAATTAAGTGATGCCTCTGTCCATGCGCAGTACTCAAAACAAGCAACAGAAAAAAGAAAAAGATAAAGAATTCAGCCAATCTTTTTTTTTTTTTGGTTTTGCATTTAAATAATTTCTGGCACAAGTATTAAAGGTCCCGTTCTTCGTGATCCCATGTTTTTTTTAGAGATTTAATCAGGGCCTGAATTAAATTTTTGAAAATGGGGCAATTCCCCTCTTAGGTGACTCTTGTAAGAGGGGAAGTAGAACGGACTGTGCTTTTACACAAAGAGTCTGCTACTGATCCATGGCTGTTTACCACAAGCACAACATTTATGCATTATTTTGATTTCTACGAATCTATGAAAGATTGTATTACTGTACTGTGTAAAAAAAAAATATATATATATATATATTTATCGTCAGTAAAAATAAAAAGCTCGGTGTCGGTGATAGTTTTGGGAGATCCTGCTTTCTGTGATCGGTAGGACAATATTCTTTTAATGTTTTAGACCACCAATGTCAAGCTCCCAGCCCTGCAGAGTTTAGTTCCTAGTCTAACTGAACACAGCTCAATCAAGGTCTTCATTACTTGAAAACTAAAGCAGGTTTTGGTAAGCGATAGAGCAAGTATGAACTAAACTCTGCAGGACTGTGATCCTCCACAAGCTGAGTTTGACCACTGTTTTAACTTTAATGGCTATTTAGGGCATAACTATATGTTAACTTGTATTTTAATGTCTTTTTTCATCTTAGACATGATGGGGCTGAAAGAGGAAAGAGTAGAACTGAATGACATGCAAGATAAAAATCAGTATAAGAAACATGATTTCGTAACTGGACAAAAATCATTCAGTTGGTCACACACTGAAAAAAATTCACCTCAAAACACTGGATCTAGAGGTCATTTCACCTGCCAAGAGTGTGGACAGAGTTTCGATCAACAAGGAAATCTTAAAATCCACTTGAGGATTCACACTGGAGGGAGGCCTTACACCTGTGACCTGTGTGGAAAGAGTTTCATTCGAAAAGAAGGCCTGCAAAGTCATATGAGAATTCACACTGGAGAGCAGTCTTACACCTGCCCTCAGTGTGGAAAGAGTTTTACACACAGACAAACTCTTAGAGCCCACATAAGAATACACACTGGAGAGAAGCCTTTCACCTGCCAACAGTGTGGAAAGGGTTTCACTGAATATGGAAACCTTAAAGTCCACAAGAGGATTCACGATGGAGTGAAGCCTTTCACCTGCCAACAGTGTGGAAAGGGTTTCACTGAATATGGAAACCTTAAAGTCCACATGAGGATTCACACTGGAGAGAAGCCTTTCACTTGTCAATGTTGTGGAAAATGTTTCTCAATAAACGGAAGCCTAAAAAGGCACATGAGGATTCACACTGGAGAGAAGCCTTTCACTTGTAAACTTTGTGGAAAATGTTTCATTGAACATGGACCTCTTAAAGTCCACATGAGTATTCACACTGGAGAGAAGCCTTTCACCTGTCAACATTGTGGAAAATGTTTCTCAATAAACATAAGCCTAAAAAAGCACATGAGGATTCACACTGGAGAGAAGCCTTTCACTTGTAAACTGTGTGGAAAATGTTTTTCAGTAAACGGAAGCCTACAAAGGCACATGAGTATTCACACTGGAGAGAAGCCTTTCACTTGTCAACAATGTGGAAAATGTTTTTCAGTAAACGGAAGCCTACAAAGGCACATGAGGATTCACACTGGAGAGAAGCCTTTCACCTGTCAACATTGTGGAAAATGTTTCTCAATAAACATAAGCCTAAAAAAGCACATGAGGATTCACACTGGAGAGAAGCCTTTCACTTGTCAACAATGTGGAAAATGTTTTTCAATAAACGGAAGCCTAAAAAGGCACATGAGAATTCACACCAGAGAGGAGACGTACACCTCCTAACCCGAGGTGTTATGCCCATTCAAACCGAAGGGGCAAGTGCTTCTCAGATTTTTGAGCCAAGGGAATTTCTTCCAAAAATAGCAAAACAATATTTTTATATTTGATACAAGCGCACCGGTGTGATCAGAATATAAAAAGACAGAATCACCAGCGACAGATGCATTTTTACAGTAAGTGCATGACGCCCCTGTTGTGTGTGGAAAGACCTTGGATTCCTGTTTATTTATTAAATCATAATGCCCTCACCTGCTAATTATGAAATGTTTCAAAACTGGAATAATAACCAAATTATGTAACTTAAATTTTTGTTCCGTCCCAATGTTTGTAATTCTGTCAGTAAAATAAAGGTTAAAGAGAATAAAAAAAATATATAAAAAAGAAAATCACAGGTTCTTGATTTTATTGAATTTGACAAAATATATCAACATATATCTTGTGTTGGATGCAAAAGAAGATCTTTTCAATAATGTGGGTATCCAAACGGTTTCTGGTCACCATTGGCTTGCTTTGTATTTTTGTCCATAATGTAGGCAAAAAATATTAATTAAAAAATATTTTCTTTTGCAATCAGTAGAAAAAAAGGAACGTTCAGGTTTGGATCAACTTGAGGGCGAGTAAACAATGACAGAATTTAAATTTTTGTATGAACTAGCCTTTTAATGTGCAGTCTACACTGCTCTGTTCACTCACATTCCATGCTCTGTCCTGCAAATCTGGATGGTAAGAAGATAAAGGACTGAAAAGATGTAATAATTTTTATTTTCTTACCAAAAAACAAACAAACAGGTTGTACTGTATACTATGCTTTTCAATTGGCCACATACTGCTTACGTTATTTAACTGGATAGTCATCAGTTGGAATAAAAGCTCTTTAAAATGAAATTAAGAAAGATATAAAAAATTAAATGAATTAATCATTAAAAACAGTTACAACTGCACTGCCAAGTTCAGCTCTAATTACAGAGAGGAAGTGGCACAGTTGGCTGAATGGTGTGGCACTAGGACTGATGGACTTCAGGAGAAACTCTGTGGACCACCCCCCACTGACCATCGACAGCTTGACTGTGGAGAGAGTCAGCAGAACTAAATTCCCTGATTACAGAGGATCTCACCTTGGACACCAACACCATGTCACTCTCCAAGAAGCCAAAACAGCACCCTCACTATTCAGCAAGCTGTGCCACTTCCTCTCTGTAGTGTGTTTCATCGCTGTTGCTGATGAGAGCTACCACAGTTGTGTCATCTGCAAACTTGATGATGTGGTTGGAGCAGAACTTGGCAGTGCAGTTGTGGGTCAGCAGTGTGAAGAGCAGCGGGCTGAGTACACAGCCTTGTGGGGCACCTTGCTCAGTGTGGTAGTGCTCGAGGTATTGTGGCCGACATGGACTGACTGAGGTCTTCCAGTCCAGGGGCCTCATTTATAAAACTGTGCGTAGGATCCTTACTAAAAATCTACGTACTCTCAAAAGCCAAAAATAGCGTACGCAAAAAAATATTCAGATTTATAAAACCATGCGTACACACACCTGCACGCAATTTTCACTTTATAAATCACAGCCTACCTGATAATTTGCGCACGCAAAAAAAAAATCATTTGCCGCCCTTTATCCGCCCACATTCAACCATATATAGACAATGCAAATTACCTCATTGGCCATGCATATTAAAAGGAGCAAGGAAATTTGTGTTTTTTAAAAACAAAATCATGGCAGAAATGGAGAGCAAGGGCAAGAAGCGAAATTTCTCTGAGGCAGAATTAGAGGTTCTTGTGAGTGAGGTGGATGAAAGGAAGGCTATTTTGTTTGGTGGCCACAGCAGTGGAATTACTAATAAAAACAAATATTTAGAGTGGCAACACATCACTGCTGCGGTAAACGCAGTTGCTTCGGCAAACAGGACGCTTCCAGATGTAAAAAAGAAGTGGTCCGATCTTAAGGTGGGAGTAAAGAAACGGCTTGCCTCTCACCGACAGAGTGTGTGTGCGACTGGTAGGGGCAAAGGCGCCCCCGATTTGTCCCCAATGGAGACCCGAATGGCCTCGATTCTCGGCCAAACCAGTGTTTGTGGCATTGTGTCTGAGAGGGAGGGAGACACAGATGTGCTGGATACAGGGGAACCAGGTAAATAACTTCATTGCTTGTGTGCTCAATTAAACAAAATAAATTACACAATTGGTTTAGTCCTTATTCTTGCAGAGTCTGCGGGAGCCCAGTCTGACGAAACTCCCAGCGCAGAGTCTGCAGGGGCTATGGAGTTTCCCGAGGTCCCCAGCACAAGTGCGTCCCGACTGTATGGCACGGCTGGAAGTGGCCGGGTGCTGACTGAGGCTGTACTGCAGACACAGAGAGACACCATTAATGCAGTTACTGTAATCGCGGATGAGCTTAAGCAAATAAGGGTTGTGCTGGGTGACATTGCATCTACATTAAAAGATCTTGTTAAAAAATGAACCTTTGCACTGTTGTTCTTCACAAATGGCGCATTACTTCCTGACGGAGCCTTGCTCCCTGATGATGTCCTTCTTGTTGGGGAGGGGGGTGTGGGTCAGGCTCTTCATGCTGGTGTTGTGGTAGGTCGGGAGGAACAGGGATACCATTCATCAGTGCAATGTTGTGTAAAAGAGCGCACACAATGATGATCTGGCATACTCTTTTTGGTTGATATAAAAGTCTACCACCCGAAGCATCAAGGCAACCCCATCTACACTTGAGGAGGCCAATGGCTCTCTCAACTACTGAGCGCGCACGAGCGTGGGTATCATCAAAGCGCACTTCTTCTGCGCTCTGAGGGTTTGAGAATGGGGTGAGTAGCCAGCGCCTGAGTGGGTAACCGCTGTCACCTGTAAAGTATAACAGATTATTTGTACAGTAGGCTTTAACTGTTATGTAGAAACAATTATATGCATTTACTTACCCAGAAGCCAGCCATCGCGAACGGCACCTGCCCTAAGTCGATTCCCTACACTGCTGTGCGCTAGAATAAAAGAGTCATGTGTAGAACCAGGCCATCGTGCCACAACATTCCTTAGATTCAAGTTGGCGTCACATATAATTTGCACATTTATTGAATGCACATGTTTGCGATTCACATAAATTAATTCATCTACATATGGAGCCCTTATAGCAATATGAGTGCAGTCGATTGCGCCGATTACATTTGGGAAACCGGGCATCTCCCAATTGCCTTTTGATATTGGCCTGTTCTCCAACATTGTAAGGAAACTTTATGTATCGATTGGTCATTTGAATAATCCCTTTCAAAACTGCAGGCATTATTGATCTTAGGGATGGCTGTGAAATCCCAGACCTATGACAAATTAATAGGAATGTTAAAATCAAAGGTTTTGCTTAAAAAAAAGTACACTTAGTTACCTGTCACCTATTTCCCGCTGATATGTCCCAGTTGCCAAAAATCCTAAAACTGAAAGTACTTGGGTTGGTACCAGGATGGCGTGGCTCCGTGTTGTTGGTCTTTTGTAATGCTGGGCCAAGTTCAGCACACAGATCCAAGAGCATGGCTCTAGGAAATATAAAGCGGCTTATTAGCCACTCATCATCATGGGCTAGGAAATCCTCACGGTCCCTGAATACTCTTTCCCTCCGAAGTCTGCCATTGGCATAGTCTTCCAGCAGTGCCGGCGCATCTATCATACAATATGCACTTAAGTGTTGCTGCAGTAGGCTATTTATGTTTTCAGCGATCAGATTTAATCATTTACATCTTATCACATTAATCACATAATGAGTGATAGGCCTACATCCATTTAAGAATGAAAGTGAAAGAAATTAAATTTACGTACTTTCAGCATATAGTTCCTTTATAGTTCCGTTGTCTTTAAACTAAACATGCATGTATGTATCTTTAGGACCCATAATGGTGATTTAATGTTATTTGTATTTTTTGTTGTAACCGGGACCTATGAGCAACTTGTAAATATTGTAAATATTGAAATATGTCAAAAGTAAATTTTGGCATTTTGCAAAGGGTTAATTCCCTTTATCCGCAGTCAGTTCCTCAACTCACCATCAGTGTCGCCAAACTGCTTTGTCTTCAAAATGTGTGTACGCATGGGTCAGAGTTTGCGTGTAGGTGCGCATATTTTCACGTCGTTTTTCTTTATAAATCCCACCTTTTACGCAGGAACTGGCGTACGCATGTTTTCAGCCCCGTTTTGTGCGTACGCAAGCTTTATAAATGAGGCCCCAGGATCCAATCACAGAGGGAACTGTTAAGGCCCATCAGGTTTAGTTTATAAATTAGGTGTTGTGGGATTATTGTGTTGAATGCTGAGCTGAAGTCGATGAACAGAATTCGGACATACGAGTCTTTATTTTCTAGGTGGGTAAGAGCCAGGTGGAGGGTGGATGAAAATGCATCGTCTGTAGAGCGGTTTGGACGGTATGCAAACTGGAGCAGATTGAGTGTGTTGGGGAGGCTGGTTTTGATGTTGTGCATTACTAACCTCTTAAAGCACTTCATAATGATTGGAATTAGTGCTATGGGACGGTATTCATTTAGACAAGACAGGTGATTTCTTTGGTACTGAGGTATGATTGTTTTGGATTTGAGACATGTGGGGACGACTGCCTGTCTTAGTGAGGTGTTGAAGATATCTGTTATAGGACATCTGTCAGCTGTGCAGCCCAGTCTTTCAGTACACTGCCAGGTGTGTCGTCAGGACCTGCAGCCTTTTGTGGTTTAATCCTAGATAGACAGACAGGGAGCCTGGTCATTGGGAGGTGTGGGCAGTTTTTTTGCAGGTGTGTCATTCTGCATGTCAAACCGTGAATAAAAGTGGTTGAGTGCATCTGGGAGGGATGTGTCATTATCACGTCATACAAAAAATGGTATCAGCCTGAGTAAATTTTACCATTAAAGAATGACTGCACATATAGTGTAGTAATTTAGGAGGTGAAAATACTTTGAAATTACATACAAATGGCATGAAATTTGAAAGCATAACAACTGTAGATCTAAGAAACTTCAGTCAATAAAGCATTTTTTAAATAATGGCACATTTTTTAACTAAAATGATGATGAGGTCCAAGTATATGAATAGCTATGCTACAAAAATTTTTTTAATGTATTTTCGCTCTCTCGCCCTTTAAGGGTAAGTTTAACAGCATTAATTTACAATAGTGAAAGATGTCTTTCCTCATATAGGAAAAAAATATATATATATTTTTAAAAAATATTTAAAATATATATTTTTTAAATATTTTTTTTAAAGATGTCTTTTCCTCATATAACACCAGCTTGCTCTAATCTTTTTTTATTCTATCTGTTTTCTTTTAATTTATTATATTATTTAAAATCCCATACTACGTTTACTGTGTTAACCTAACTGAGACTTGTTATAGCACTTATATATTGCTATATAATCAAGCAATATATACATTGCTCTTTTTGTTGTTGTTGATTGCTTCCACTGTCCTCATCTGTAAATCGCTTTGGATTAAAGCGTCTGCTAAATGAATAAATGTAAATGTAAATATAGATTGAATGTTTTGCTGCCTTGGTGGATGTTGGGCTCATGATCAATAAGTTGTTTACATTCACCCAAACTTATTTGGCAAAATTAAAATGTGGACGGTGAAGGGAATTGCCAGGAATTGTTCGCTGTGAAGCGGTAGCAGCCGGCATAGCATCCATTCAGACAGCTCGTCCACCATGCTTAAATATATTGGGTTTCAAACAATTCAGGTTTGGTCACTGGCATATCGCAAGCAGATAAGTTGTTTGTTATATTGTATAATCTAATCTGAAATAAATACTTTAAATACAATTTAAATGTGTATTGTGGTTATTCAGTCAAGTCACCTTTATTTATATAGCGCTTTAAACAAAATACATTGCGTCAAAGCAACTGAACAACATTCATTAGGAAAACAGTGTGTTAATAATGCAAAATGATAGTTAAAGGCAGTTCATCATTGAGTTCAGTGATGTCATCTCTGTTCAGTTAAATAGTGTCTGTGCATTTATTTGCAATCAAGTCAACGATATCGCTGTAGATGAAGTGTCCCCAACTAAGCAAGCCAGAGGCGACAGCGGCAAGGAACCGAAACTCCATCGGTGACAGAATGGAGAAAAAAACCTTGGGTGAAACCAGGCTCAGTTGGGGGGCCAGTTCTCCTCTGACCAGACGAAACCAGTAGTTCAATGACAGGCTGCAGCAAAGTCAGATTGTGCAGAAGAATCATCTGTTTCCTGTGGTCTTGTCCTGGTGCTCCTCTGAGACAAGGTCTTTACAGGGGATCTGTATCTGGGGCTCTAGTTGTCCTGGTCTCCGCTGTCTTTCAGGTATGTAGAGGTCCTTTCTAGGTGCTGATCCACCATCTGGTCTGGATACGTACTGGATCCGGGTGACTGCAGTGACCCTCTGATCTGGACACAGACTGGATCTGGTGGCTACGGTGACCTCAGAATAAGAGAGAAACAGACAAATAATTTGTGTAGATGCCATTCTTCCAATGATGCAACTGCAGAAGTTTAGTGACCGCATCGGTGCTCTGACGAACTCTCAGCACAGTGGACGGGATGAATTGGACAAATTCTGATTGGCTGCCGTACAGGATGCTGCACATCTGTCAATCTTAGCAGAAGAAAAAAGACATGATCAGCACTCATATTATTCTAACAAATGAATGGCTTTTTTGACAAATAGTCTACAGGTAACGTTAAGACACACTAAATACAAGTAGTCTTGCAAAGCTAATGTTCTTAACATTAACATTTTGAGAACAAGATATAACTATAATAATTTGCATGATTTGATGTAATATGAACTAAGCGATTTATGCCATTGTCTGTCTGAATAATTGATTCTGATTGGCTGGCAGGTGATGAATAGATTTGTTTAACTGCACAGGTAGTTCCAGATCAGTTTAATCACATTCTATATTAATGCGCTTCCTATAAACATTGATAACCATAGTACATTTACATTTACATTTATTCATTCATAGCAGATGCTTTTATCCAAAGCGACTTACAGATGAGGACAGTGGAAGCAATCAAAACAACAAAAAGAGAAATGATATATAAGTGCTATTACTAGTCTCAGTTAGCTTAACACAGTACACGTAGCATGAGATTTTAAATATAATAAATAAAAAGAAAACAGATAGAATAAAAAAAGAATAGAGCAAGCTAGTGTTAGAGGTCTTTACACATACACACACACACACACACACACATACACACACACACACACACACACACATACTGGTTTTTGTGAATTACCAGGACACTGCAGCCCAAACAGGTGTGTTGGTGTATTAGGGGGACACCCCTTTCCACTTGCTGTACAGAGATGTGGTGAAGATCAAAAAATCTATTTTGACCCATACAACACAGATTTCACTTTAAAGTTTGTTTACACAAAACACAATCTATAATGTAACAACCTGAAAATATACACAATTATGAGGACAATTTATAATTTGATACACAAGCCCCACCTATGACACAAAACGTTATTTTAAGGACTAAAGTGATTTCTGAGGACACTAGATATACAACACACAAAAGTGTCATTTGAGTGTATTAAAGGGACATACCTGATATATGAGGACTAATGGCTTAACACATACACAATAGTAAAGACTGTGTATTAAAGGGACATACCTGATATATGAGGACTAATGGCTTAACACATACACAATAGTAAAGACTGTGTATTAAAGGGACATACCTGATATATGAGGACTAATGGCTTAACACATACACAATAGTAAAGACTGTGTATTAAAGGGACATACCTGATATATGAGGACTAATGGCTTAACACATACACAATAGTAAAGACTGTGTATTAAAGGGACATACCTGATATATGAGGACTAATGGTTTAACACATACACAATAGTAAAGACTGTGTATTAAAGGGACATACCTGATATTTGAGGACCAATGATCAGACTCAGAACATGGTGCACGCATTTTGCAAGTATGTAAAATATTTTTGTATAGTGCTGTAAATATGCTACCTTACCTTTTATAGTGTGTATTCAAGGATGTACTATTTGGGAGTGACATAAGGGATTGTCTGTCTGTCTGTCTGTCTATCTATCTATCTATCTATCTATCTATCTATCTATCTATCTATCTATACACATAATGTAAATCTAGCCGGTTGTTTGCAGAAAAACCGAGAGTGGGTGATCATATTTAAGCGAAGAAACAACATTCAAACAAGCGGTGCAGACATAACAGTATGCACATTCTGTGAACAAAGAGCAAAGTTTATTTTGTTCTTGTTTACAGCAAAATTACTGTAGTTGCCCTTAATATTTTACATCACAAGATCATTTTGTGTATCAAGAAACATCCTGTGTGTACTGTGTGTAATGAAAAAACAAACGCTCTTACTGTAAGTGTAAAGAGAACAACTTAAATATTTTAACTGTTCCTAAGCATAACAGCTAAACTAAACATTGCTGAAAGCATACTGAATCCATGAACAAACTTTAACAGCAGAAGAATATTCTGCTTACATATAAACAAAAAGTAAAAAACAAAAACACCTAATGAGACTGTTTCTTTTTTAGGGTTAAGCCGCGATTCCTGACAAAATCCCTAATGTTTTGGAGCGTGCGAGTAGCCAAAGCTGGATGCTCAGCATTCTTGCACTGCTGGCATTCAATTTTAGTGGCGAGTTTACCCCTTGCTATGTGGTCGCGGAAATGCCTCTGTACTGCTGCAATTTCAGTTGGAGACCAGGCTTGTTTCTGCTTCCTTTTAGCATCATCCAGATTTTTTTCAGCAGAATTTTCATGATTCCCTACAAAAGAGGAAAACAGGTTCCTGAACCCTGGGTTGAACACTATGATGGCCAGAGCTCCTCTCCCTCTTCTCCCAACCAGCCACACTCTTACCAACCCTTGTCTTTAGTCAAGTCTTGTTGTATAGGTCACTAATCCGTAAGAGTAAAATTGGTTTTAACTGTTGGCCCAATGTTACATTCCTCATACATCAAATATCAAATTGTAAATAAAAGAATAAAATTAAAGACCTGACTACATGGTTGCTTATTTCCTAATATAGATTTAGGCCTGTCACTAGGGATGCAACGATAAACTGATTTCACTATTAACCGTGCTTTAATTCGTCACGGTTAATTAATCGTTAAGGCTTCTCAACACAGCGTTTCTTCTGCACGGAATAAAACTGCTGCAACTAAAAGTTTTTCCAACTGTGCGCTAGCTTAAAGTTCAGAGGTCAAGACTGAGCACTGAGAATGTGAACATGCTTACATTTCTGCACTATAATATGAACAGAAAGGACTGAAGATAAGTGTGCAATTTGAGGGCCATGTTGTATGTGGGTCCTGCAGCTTTTGACTCCTTGTTTTGTTCCAAAAGGATATGTATAGCTTGCTAATATTCAATACCAGAGATGTGTTTCTTTTTATTTATTTTCACTGTACTGCATTATTCATTTTCAAAAGGAGGCTATATTGTTAAGTCAAAAGCCAGTTAGAGCTTTTTTATTTTCAATGTTTCTACTCTGGTCCAAAAAAAATGAAAATACCAAACAATTTTGTAATATAGTTGATCACAACTTAAAGTGCATTTAACTACATTTGTCCTCTTTAATAGGGAAATATTTAGCTAAGATTTTATATAGACAAATACTATTATTTTTTATTCTTATTTTTATTTATTTATTTATTTATTCATTATTCTGTTATATATTTTCAGTGTAAAATTATTACAGGACTGGAAATGGACTATTATTTGTTTTAACTAATAGTGTTTTGAAATGAATTAATGAATAATAATTACTGTGATAACTGTGAAACCGTGATTATTCCTCAGACTATAATCGTACAGCCAAAATCTATAATCGCTGCATCCCACCCTGTCACGATAATCAATATATCGACTTATCGCACAATAAATGTACATGATCTCAATTTTTGCCAATGCAATACATCACCATTTATATTTACATAAAAAACACAATAACATAAAACATAACATAAAACATAAAAAAAGGAAAAATCTGTAGATGGAAAAATCTCCATAACAGTTCTTCGTCCATTTGTCTTTTTTCTATTTGTAAGAAAATGTGGATTTACTATTATTATTAATTTTTTTTACTATTATTCAAGTTTTCTAAGGTATCTAATATTT
Organism: Carassius carassius; assembly: GCF_963082965.1. Lineage (NCBI taxonomy): Eukaryota > Metazoa > Chordata > Actinopteri > Cypriniformes > Cyprinidae > Carassius > Carassius carassius. Next base: position 29,158,834 of record NC_081780.1, read on the forward strand.
GGACACTTAATTTTCATGATCTAAATCATTTATGAATTAAATGTTTGTTTATTAATTGAAAGTGTGTGGCCTTCTTGCATTATTATGCTGTTATATTATTATTTTACATTCACTGGCATAAAATGGTCTTAAAATGACAATAATATCACTTATCACAATTATTTTAAGGGGCAATATATCGACCAACAAAAAGTTATCATGACAGGCCAATATAGATAAGTAGTTCTCATTATACTAGTAGTATTCTCATCATACCTTGAGATGAGCCTCCAAAGGAAGTCTCAATATCTGTGAATAGACAAATAAAACACTATAACAAACAGTAGTATTGCTTGGTCTGCATGAATTGAATCAAACCTTAATGGATATGCTGGCTGAGTGAGGTAGATGCTCATACCATCTGAGGTGCCTGTAGGGTTCACAACAGGCCGCCTAGCTTTCTTCATTCCTGTGGTATGAATAGAATGGCTCAGAATAAAGGTTCTGATGGAACATACTCAAACATTTCATAAATTATTCTACACATTTAAGTGGAAACTGCAAATCTCTAGCAAAAAATCCTCCTTTACTATAAAACCAGCTAAAATGATTGATCTAGAGAATTCCCTAGTACAGTGTTCTTTCTTTATATGATTGTGTGCTTTTACCAGGTTGTTCATGCTCCTCCCTCCTGCTGTGATATTTGTCCTTCATGCAATGAGCTTTAAAAATAAATAAATAAATACATATTCAAAACATGGTAACACTTTATGGCAAGTGTGAATCTCATGAATTATCAGGAACTAACACAAGCTCAAAGTCTTTCATTCATGACTTCATGGATGAAAAACACCTTAAGGCTATGTTCACACTTAGCGTCTTTTTTCGAACTACCAGCGTCTGTTCTACATTATAACCCTATGGAGTAAACCGTTTTTTCAAAAAAGTCCTGAGCGCTTTTTTAGACGCCACCGCCGGCGTCTTTTTCTGCAGCTCAGAGCGTCTTTTTAAGTTGAAAAAAGTTCAACTTTTATGAAAAGAACGCCCTACGTCAAGCGCCTTTTTGACAGCTGACCAATGACAAGCGAGTAGTGAGACCTGTCGTTTCCATAACAACAAGAATAACAAGAAAAAATGGAGACGGTGCCGGTAGATAAACTTATCGTCCTTGTTTCGGAGCACAAGGAGCTCCATACAGTTTCCTTTCCCGTATAATGTCGTGCACCCACAAACGTCTTTGTGAACCGACATTCTCCTCCCCGGTAACTTCAAAAGCCAACGCAAGAGCCAACTTTCTCTTTCTCGACATTTTTTGCATCACACAGCACTAGGCTACTGTTGCAGCTGTTGTTATAGCAACAAAAGACGCGCTCGGCTGCTATTTGTAACCGAACGCTGCCAGCGTTTTCTTTTTTGCTAAAAAAACGGCATTGTCAACTTTTTCTTGTCAAAAAAGACACTAAGTGTGAACATAGCCTAAGACATTAAGACAAGTACATCATCATGATTTATGTTTATTATGCATGATCATGATGTTTTCATTGTTCACAAAAAACAAGGTATTTACTATACATTGTAGATAAACCTATAGTCATGGCACATGATTCAAAATACAAAAAAACATTTTGTGCATGTAAGACTACTTGAATTATTAAAAGGAATATAGAAAAATAATAAATATTACCTCATGCATGCATACAGGCTAGAAGAGTATATCAATTAATGTCAGAACTCATGTTTTTCATTAAAGATGAGGTATCAAGCATGTTCATGTCTTCTTCATAGTAGCCTGTAGGAATATGGACAGAGCGCAACACTGGCCAATCACAGCACAGTGTGCAAAATTTGTTGACATCTCAAACAATTCATCACCACAGGCACTCACAAATCAGGCAACCAACTGGATCTGGTTTACACACGCAACTGCATCACAGACAACATCTTGGTGAGACCTCTCCATGTTTCAGATCATTTCCTCATCACTTTCAGTCTACAACTCTCTGCCCCTGCACCACCAACCCCACCACCAGTCACTTTCAGGCGAAACCTGCGCTCACTTTCTCTCGCCCATCTTTCATCTGCCGTGTCATTTTCTCTTCCCTCACCCCCACAATTCTCATCTCTGGATGTGAATACCGCAACGGACACCTTATGCTCCACTCTAACCTCTTCTCTAGACAATATCTGCCCTCTTTCCTCCAGGCCAGCACACGCTACTCCCTCTAACCCCTGGTTGTCTGAGGTTCTTCGTGAACACCGGACCGAACTCAGGGCAATGGAGAGGAAATGGCGCAAATCAAAAGACACATCTGACCTGAGTATGTATCAATCTCTCCTCTCTTCCTTTTCCGTTGATGTTCATGCTGCAAAATCTTCCTACTTCCACAACAAGATCAACAGCTCCTCCAACACACGATCACTCTTCAAGACATTCAACTCTCTCCTCTGTCCTCCTCCACCACCACCACCCACCTCCTCTTTAACTGCTGACGATTTTGCGAACTTCTTCACCAACAAGACAACAACTATCAGCAGTCAGTTCTCAGCTCCTCACACACAGGAGCACAGACCGACCCCTTCCACAGCCAATCACCCTCTCTCCTCCTTCTCTCCGCTAACCGAGGAAAAAGTATCTACACTTCTCCTCTCCAGTCATCCTACCACCTGCCCTCTTGACCCCATCCCCTCACACACTTCTACCAGCTCCCACACACATCATCAACTCATCCCTCCATACTGGCACTTTTCCTACTGCATTCAAGCAGGCTCTGGTAACTCAACTGCTGAAAAAATCAACACTTAACACATCACTTGTAGAGAACTACAGACCTACCTCTCTACTTTTACTTTCAAATTACTAAATGTAAATGTAAATCCAAATACAGTAGTCTTACATCCAAATACAGACTGTATATGTCACTCATTGTTTACACAGTGCAGAGATTGTGAATACAACGGTTAAACAAAATTCGGTTGCAACAATCAGGATAAGCACAAGTAATTACCATTCTGATTAGCTGTAGTGACCACAATCACTCTGCACTGTATAAACAAATAAGTGACCTATACACAAGATAGAATACTACTATGCCAGAGCATGTATTTGGTTTAGTCTGTGCATGTTTGGGACCCATTGACTGCCATTATATCCCAGATGACACACGCAAGTCTGCAAGATGTCTGTTAAAGATCTCTTGATCTGGAAACATCCGCTGTCTAAAAACTTTCTTTCAGATGTCAGTTTTACATACATTCTAAATTATAAACATCTTAAAGACATCTAACAGACGTCTATGTGACATCTAAAAAGAGACATCCAATAGACGTATTGCAGATGAGCAAATAACCTAAATAATACATCTTGCAGATGTAAATGCAGACGTCAAATAGACATCTTCTAGATGTACGTGCGCTATCAGGGATATGACTGAAAGACTGCAGCGGTTTGAGTTAAAAATCTTTGAGTTCTACTGAAGAAACAAAGTCATCTACATCACTGACTCCTAGGGATTAGCAGTTGAACCTCACATTTTCATTTCTGGGTGAACTATCGCTTTAATAACACACTGTTTATCAGTATTTCCAGAAGACCAAGTTACCACTTTACTTGAGGGTTCACACACGATGAGGTCATAAGAAATTAATGCTTAGTTAATGATGACTACTGTATTTGGATGTCAACAGAATTCACATACTCTGTGCTGTGATTGGCCAGTGTTGGGGGTCTGTCCATTTACATGCAGGCTGCTATGAAGAAGACATACTGTATACGTGCTTGATAACTCATCATAATTAATGAAAAACATTAGTTCTCACATTAATTACTGTTACTGATATACTGTTCTAACCTGTATGCATGCATGAGGCAATGCAGATTTTTGTATATATTATTATAATAATTCAAGTAATCTTATTTGAGAAAAAAAATGTTTTAGTACATGTACCAAAAGCATAGCTTTATCCATAATGGATATTAAAAATCTTGTTTTCAGTGAAAAAGAAAACATCAAGATCATGCATAATAACCTATTAATCATGATGATGTACTCATCTTAGTGAATGTCTTAAGGTGTTTTTCATCTATGAGGTCATGAATAAAAGATTTTGAACTCATGCTAGTTCCTGATAATTGAGATATTAATGGATGAAGTAATTCATAATTCTTCATTAATTTATGCATTAATTCATGGTTATTCATGTACCCCTACTGTAAAGTGCTCCCCAAAAACTTGCATCATTTACACAATGTTATAATTTAAGCAATCAAAAGCAACCTAAACTGCATTTTAAACATTTCTAACAGTCATTTTGGTTTCAAAAGTATATATACACATGTGGGTTTGAAGTTAAAAAAGTTTTAGTATTGTCATACCTTTAGATGGGCCTCCTAAGGCAGGATCAGTATCTGTGAATAGAAAAATAAAATACTATAACAAACAGCAGCGGCGCTTGGTCTATATGAATTATGCTTCTGTGACATCTCTGAACTACTGTATAATGTTTTGGTGCATCATATGGTGCACTTCTTACACTGACTTTACTGATTTGATGTTTGTATGTTTATGTGCTTTTACCTGTTTCTGTTTGTGTCTGTGGATGCGCCTCCTCAGCATCACTGTCTTCACTATGTTCCGAATCAGAAAAGTCTAACTTGTCTAAAAAAAAAATTGAGTATCAAGTAAGCTTAACATTGCTGATGTTAGAGTAAAAATAGAAGACATAGTGATAACTCTAATATCTGGTGAACATTACATTAAGATCTACGTTAGGGATTATCTTTAGGATATGAATATACTTAGTTAACTTCAAAATGTCATTTGTAACAACTTTAGTAGCATTACCTTCAATTTCAATTTCTTCTAGGGTTTTGCCGTGGAGATTTGAAAGAGAATCTTTCTCCATAGCGAGGAGTAACTTTGAAATCTTGGCCAGCTGGGTTGTAGCCTCCGGAAGTCGATAATATTCTCTGTGCACACGAATATCGTGGCCCAAGAAGTCCGCAACTTGGTCCAACTCGTGGTTTTTCAGGTTAAGCACCCGCGACAAAGTTGCCACATGTTTGCGCAGTTGGGTCGACCGGAGGAGTTCCGGGTTTTGTGCACCACACTCGTGTGCATAGATCCTCAGACAGTCTTGTCCTCTATAACAACTCAAACAGCTTGGTCGAGCAAACAGGAATTGGTTTTCCTCAGGGACTCCACATTCCCTTCTTCTGCTTATGAGGAGGGTTAAGGCATCAACCATGTCTGGTGACAGCAAAACTGCCACTTTTCGCCCTCTTTTACCCCTAAGTTCCACCCGACTAAAATGTGTACAGTTTTTGTTCAAACTTTGTTAGCCCAACAGCAACATCTTTGTGTAGGGGAGCTGTATCCCTCTCTAGAAAACCTTTGAGTTGCATTTTTGCAACCTCTCCTCCACGTCGCCGGTTGAACACAATTATTTTTGCAAGAGTTGCTTTGCATAGGTCGCCATAGACTTGTGCTGATGGCATCTGTTTCAAGTTCTCAGAACCTAAATCAACAACCTTTTCAAGATGCTGGTGAAGAAGTTGTACATCCTCTGTGAAAGGGAGGGTAGACGGCTTGTTAAAGCGCCCCTCATTCAAGGTGGTCAAAGCTGTGTGGGAAACGAGTTCAGACCATTTAGCATCATACAGCTTTTTGAATGCTTGGGTTGACTTTATCCCCTCACCATCTTCTGCCATTAGAGCTCGGCAATGTACAATGTCAAATATCTTATTCAGTGAGTGGCCCAACTTAAGGGCAAGGCTTGGAGTCTGGAATGAGTGTTTTACATAATCAAACCCAGATACCTTTTTGACAGCCTGGATAACCACATTGAAATTTTCAGGTCTCACAGCATCTTCAAGAGTCTGTACAGAAAATTCCTTTCTCAGAATCAGCAGAAGTCTTCCAACTTCCCGGAGCTTCTGTCGAATATAGTCAAATTTAGTGGGATCTTGCCCATGTTTATTGTAAAATGACTGGGCCAGCTGAAGAATGCAAAAGTCACTCCGCACAGCAGCAGAGATGTCATCGTCTTTCATCACAGTTAGCAGTTTCCAAACACCTTGTGATATTTGTTGGCAGAGGGCTGCATTAGACATTGTTGCCAAAGACAAGACCCTAGTTCTTCCTGGCTCTGCCTGATCTTCCACTGGTTTGGAAAGACAATTTCGAACGTGTCTCCAGAGATCCCTTCGGAGAAACATTGCATGGCAATACATACAGTGCACATAATCTTTTGAATCATATCTTTTCTTTGGCTTACGTCTGAGTTTTAACAATCCAGTCCCATTCGCTAAAACATCTGCATTGTGTTCATAGTTTCCTTTGTTCCGCAGTTTGTTCAGAAGTTTTTGACGCTCTTTGGAATGTTTTGGTAGAGCCAAAGCCCGAGCAACATCGACGTTTGAATTCTCATGGACTTTTAAGTGGCGTGTAAATTTTGACTGCGGTTTTCCACAAATGTAGCAGTAATTCTTCTTGCTTACTGAAGAGGATATATTTGAAGATTGTAAAGATGGATCTTCCCCTGTGCCTGTGATATCCTCAACAGTGCTTTCAGTATTGCCATCGTTGTGAACTTTCGATATTTGTACTTGTATGGCTTTCCTACTAGGCATTTCAAGCTGTGCTGTGCAGACTGGAACTTTTGGGAGTGAACCTATGACACTTTCTTGGCATGGTCTGCCATTTTGAATTTCTGCAGTAGATTTGATGCAGAACACTTCAGTATTTTTAATGTTTAAGAGTTTTTCTGGAGGCGCTATGCTTACGTCTGAACCTTCTGAGACAGAATTAGGTACATAGTCCTCATCCGACATGTTCTCACTGGAAAATTCTACTTCGGAATCCTGAAATAGTAAACATATCTTTTGTACATACTCAGAAAGTTTAGTTCTAAGGAAGAAAATTGCTGAAAAATAAAACATATCTGACTATTTAATAAATCATACTTACGGATGTTGAGGGGTCAGGTTTGGGCTTCACATTTTTCTCGTAGCAAGTTTTATGCCAGAAGCGGGAACAAACTAGATTGAGCATATAATAAACAAGGTTGGTTTCATTTGAATAAAAGGTGATTCAAGAAAAGATGCTTTAAAAAGTGATAGATAAAGCAGTGATAGATGATCAGTGTGTTTGAAAGTGTGGCTATAAGATGGAAGAGAACAGAGAAAGGAGAAGACTAATATAAATATGAATCGATTACACAATTACACAGGCAGACAGACTGAGCAAGACAGAAAGAAAGAATGAAAAGTTAACTTTTTCAAGCTAATTTAAAGATGCATTTAGAACGTCAAGATTACACAGTTTTAGGGTTTCAATGGTAAAGCATTTTTAAAAGTATTAAAATTGTCTGAACAAAATACTTACCCTTACATCTCACACCAGCCCACTTAAAAGCGGAATAAGGACCACTACAGCAATCACATTTATTCAAGCTTGATAGTACTGTAGATATTATAACATGTTTACAGTTCTGTTGAAAAAAAAAAGTTATAATTGATTAGAGGAAATTATACTGTATTACTATAGTTAGGTGTTAAAGGCACAATAGAATGCATTAATACAATATTTAAATTGGTCTCTGATATCTATACAGAAGGTATGTGGCTTAGGTAAGGGCAAAAATGATTTAGAAACAGTTTTATCTTTCCATATTATTCAACAATGCCAAGGTAAATTTCAAGGTTTTTCATTATATGGCACCTTTAAGACATAGGGCTAAGGTTTGAACAAGTTATTTTAATTTCACAAATAACAAAATGTATATCACAAATGTACTGCACTGTAGTATGACAAAAGCAGTAAGTATGGGGGACTTACGATACACAAACCATTGTGCAGTTTGACAAAACACACACTGAACTTCTACCCATCCCCCACAACATGACAAAAGCAGTAAGTATGGGGGACTTACGATACACAAACCATTGTGCAGTTTGACAAAACACACCCTGAACTTCTACCCATCCCCACAACATGACAAAAGCAGTAAGTATGGGGGACATACGATACACAAACCATGGTGCAGTTTGACAAAACACACACTGAACTTCTACCCATCCCCCACAACATGACAAAAGCAGTAAGTATGGGGGACATACGATACACAAACCATGGTGCAGTTTGACAAAACACACCCTGAACTTCTACCCATCCCCCACAACATGACAAAAGCAGTAAGTATGGGGACATACGACAAAAGCAGTAAGTATGGGGGACATACGATACACAAACCATGGTGCAGTTTGACAAAACACACACTGAACTTCTACCCATCCCCCACAAAATGACAAAAGCAGTAAGTATGGGGGACATACGATACACAAACCATTGTGCAGTTTGACAAAACACACCCTGAACTTCTACCCATCCCCCACAACATGACAAAAGCAGTAAGTATGGGGGACATACGATACACAAACCATTGTGCAGTTTGACAAAACACACACTGAACTTCTACCCATCCCCCACAACATGACAAAATGGGGACATACGACAAAAGCAGTAAGTATGGGGGACATACGATACACAAACCATGGTGCAGTTTGACAAAACACACACTGAACTTATACCCATCCCCCACAACATGACAAAAGCAGTAAGTATGGGGGACTTACGACAAAAGCAGTAAGTATGGGGACATACGACAAAAGCAGTAAGTATGGGGGACATACGACACACAAACCATTGTGCAGTTTGACAAAACACACCCTGAACTTCTACCCATCCCCCACAAAATGACAAAAGCAGTAAGTATGGGGACATACAACATATGATACACATGCTAGTTTAGAATGAACCATCATCCATATACCATTGTAAATTAAACAATTCCTATGACTGATGATACATGGGGCAACTTTATGAGCAACGTTGCGGGGCAACTTGGGTTAATGTTGGCATCAGTGGGCAACCAGAAGAGACACAGGTTCCATGACTGATTTAAAGTCTGAAAAAATTTTTTTTTTACCCATTCTCAGTTGGGAAAGTGCCCAAGCAACATTGTTCAAAAAAAGTTGCCTGGCAAGATTGCTCAAAATGTTGTCCTGTGTATCATCAGCCTATCACTATCTTTTTTAATTCTTTAAGTTTGTAATTAAAAATCACTGTTGTTGCCAACTAAAGAACATTTAAGAAATAAATGCTTATTAAATGCTCATTTTTAATGGAAAGTACATTACCTGTTGAGTGTTGTCATGACATGTCAGCTGAGAATCAGACGTTGTTGAGATCTGAAAAGGTTTGAGTACTGAACATTAAATTTGGATAACACGGCAGTACATGGTGATGCTTTGAGTATCCAAAACAACTAATGTGAAAATGACATAATACAAGTGAATTCTTAAAATCAAACAATCAGGGCATGTGAGAATTCATTGCAGCACACAGTCCTAATCGTCTGTAATGCTAAGGTAATGATTCTACATCATCTTACCAAAGTTAATGGAGATTTAACTACCTGTTGAGCATTAGAAACACACACTTACCTCCTTTGACCCATCTCTTGCTGCACAGCTGACCAAAGCATGCACCTGTTGTTCAATCTCAGAACAAACCTGTGAAATATGAAAGATTTGTGTAATCAGATTGACAAAAGGTCAACTATACTACGTTATAAAACACTTTTTATGGAAATTTTAAAGAAATCAATTCGTACAACCTCAGAACAAACCTGTGTGGGTTCAAAATCAAATACTAACACTTCTCCACATGTAACTGTAAACTGTGTCTTTAAATTAAAGTAAAAGGATTATTTCAATCTGTTAATACCTTTGTTCTCCATGGCCAGTCAGAATCTCCATAGTTATACGTTATCTCTTCCCCAGGACTTATGTCCTTTACTGCAAATAAGCACAGATGGGGCTTTCCGTCCACTCTGATTGTTTTCATTTTGCTGTTGGGGTTCACATGATCATCATTGACGATTCTCCCTAAAGAAGCATCTTCTCTGGCAGCATCAACCCTGAAACAGCAAGAACATAGTGCTATCTCCACGGTGTAATATTGACTGAATTATACAATAGGAAAGTTTCACAGAATAATAATAATAATAATAAAAAGTTAATTCTAGTTTACCACTGCTGCATCAGGAAATGCAAAGTTTATACATACCACAACTGTTTTCCATCACAATGAAATTCAAATAAAAAAACTTCAAGTGCAGCATGGTATACTCTGTGCCTTCTTTCATATTCTTTTTTAGATATGATTTCCCCTCGATATTCAATGAGGAAATCTCCCTTTTGAAAGTGGCGACAGCTGAACACTCCTCGACCTAACCAAGAGCAGATCAGTCAGGGTAGAAGTTAAAACAATACTTAAAACATAGACAATTGTGTTACTCACCTTTAAATGAATTTATGTATTTTATTTCAAATCCATCCTTATCTTTGAGCATGGATGAAAAATATGCAGCTTCATCCTTTGGTTTTAGTTTGGACCTTGTTCCTGCCATTTCCTGCAAAAGCCAGATGATGTATTTGGTCACTTGATGAAATTATAATAAGTATATGTTTTTTTTAGACATCACTGACCTAATCAACAATGAGTTTATACTTTTATTTGCTGTAGAGGGCTTAAATATAAACAATAGGGATCATTATGTACTACTTGCAGGTCAGTAAACAGCACCAGTGAAACAGGAAAGCATCTTAGACCTTACAAATGTGTTTAGTATTTTTAACAATCTGAAACATGCTGCTTTTCTCCTTCTCAACTACACTGTGACTGTCACTAAAGAGAAACATTATGATTATGGCTATCAGACTTTTACAGGTCCTTCTCAAAAAATTAGCATATTGTGATAAAGTTCATTATTTTCCATAATGTAATGATAAAAATTAAACTTTCATATATTTTAGATTCATTGCACACCAACTGAAATATTTCAGGTCTTTTAATGTTTTAATACTGATGATTTTGGCATACAGCTCATGAAAACCAAAATTCCTATCTCAAAAAATTAGCATTTCATGAAAAGGTTCTCTAAACGAGCTATTAACCTAATCATCTGAATCAACTAATTAACTCTAAACACCTGCAAAAGATTCCTGAGGCATTTAAAAACTCCCAGCCTGGTTCATTACTCAAAACCGCAATCATGGGTAAGACTGCCGACCTGACTGCTCTCCAGAAGGCCATCATTGACACCCTCAAGCAAGAGGGTAAGACACAGAAATAAATTTCTGAACGAATAGGCTGTTCCCAGAGTGCTGTATCAAGGCACCTCAGTGGGAAGTCTGTGGGAAGGAAAAAGTGTGGCAAAAAACGCTGCACAACGAGAAGAGGTGACCGGACCCTGAGGAAGATTGTGGAGAAGGACCGATTCCAGACCTTGGGGGACCTGCGGAAGCAGTGGACTGAGTCTGGAGTAGAAACATCCAGAGCCACCGTGCACAGGCGTGTGCAGGAAATGGGCTAACGGTGCCGCATTCCCCTGGTCAAGCCACTTTTGAACCAGAAACTGGGCAGAAGCGCCTGACCTGGGCTACAGAGAAGCAGCACTGGACTGTTGCTCAAATTTTGCATGTCATTCGGAAATCAAGGTGCCAGAGTCTGGAGGAAGACTGGGGAGAAGCAAATGCCAAAATACCTGAAGTCCAGTGTCAAGTACCCACAGTCAGTGATGGTCTGGGGTGCTATGTCAGCTGCTGGTGTTGGTCCACTGTGTTTTATCAAGGGCAGGGTCAATGCAGCTAGCTATCAGGAGATTTTGGAGCACTTCATGCTTCCATCTGCTGAAAAGCTTTATGGAGAAGAAGATTTCGTTTTTCAGCACGACCTGGCACCTGCTCACAGTGCCAAAACCACTGGTAAATGGTTTACTGACCATGGTATTACTGTGCTCAATTGGCCTGCCAACTCTCCTGACCTGAACCCCATAGAGAATCTGTGGGATATTGTGAAGAGAAAGTTGAGAGACGCACGACCCAACACTCTGGATGAGCTTAAGGCCGCTATCGAAGCATCCTGGGCCTCCATAACACCTCAGCAGTGCCACAGGCTGATTGCCTCCATGCCACGCCGCATTGAAGCAGTCATTTCTGCAAAAGGATTCCCGACCAAGTATTGAGTGCATAACTGAACATAATTATTTGAAGGTTGACTTTTTTTTTTATTAAAAACACTTTTCTTTTATTGGTCGGATGAAATATGCTAATTTTTTGAGATAGGAATTTTGGGTTTTCATGAGCTGTATGCCAAAATCATCAGTATTAAAACAATAAAAAACCTGAAATATTTCAGTTGGTGTGCAATAAATCTAAAATATATGAAAGTGTAATTTTTATCATTACATTATGGAAAATAATGAACTTTATCACAATATGCTAATTTTTTGAGAATGACCTGTATACAGTATATGAAACCTCTACAGACACCTACAGCAAGGTTAAAACTAACAGCAGGTCTGATAAAACAACACCCTTTTGTTTACCCATTGATTACCCTTACTGTACTATTACAGGAATAACCTTCACAAAGAACTGTAAACAATAGAGCTCCGGACGCCACGTGACCTATTCTGTTTACACCGCCATTTTGGCAGTAAAGAGGCCGTACGAGACGAGCGTGAACGGATGACGGCAGCATGAGTTTTAAGGCAACAGAGTTCACTGCGCACTTTAATTAAAAAGATATAGACCTGTACATAGCAAAACTTAATAGATTAAACATAACAGATCCCTATAATGCCCCCGGGGTGCTTTTCATGTGTATTAATAAAGGAACTTATAGCTTTCCTGAACTGCAGTATCCTGATATAACGTTATATAACTAACGTTACTTCATTAACTTTTCCTCGGTCTATTCCGGAGACTCTTTAAAGGCCTACAAAAGCCTGTTTTTTTTTTTATGTTTATGGACATTGTGTGAAAATGTGAGTTTATGTCCAATCATAAACCGGTGGGATAATGTATCTGATTGAGATATATATATATATATATATATATAAACTGATATTAGTTTACACATTATCCCACCGGTCACAATTGTGACTGAACATAAAAAAAAATAATTTCATACACTTTCCATAAGCATTTAAAATGCTTTTAAATGCTTTCCTCCACCTGTTCTGGAATCCAGGCACACAGCAGCTGTCCACCATGTTGAAATAGTAATTGTTTTGAATTATTATTCGACCCGACCGCTATCGATAACGCAAAAGCCGCTCTGGTGCTCTCCTGGTTGACTGCCAAAATGGCGGAGTTTAGATTGCATGACGTCAGCCCCCGGAGCTCTATTAAAAGGATCTGATCAGACACACAAATAGTTTACAACTAAACAGCTGTGTGCCCTGAAAAACCTCAAGTTCACCATTCCCATATGAAAAATACTGTAGTAGACTTCTGTACTATAGTAAACTAGAGTAATAATCCTAGATACAATAGGTTTTTTTAAACTTACCATAGTAAAAATTAAAGAATACTATGGTTTATCAATTCACTAATATTACAGGATACTGAAGTGCATTAACAAAGTGTGGTAATCACTATTATACTAACATACTGCAGTAAACTCCAATTTACTACATCAAACACTACAATATTTGTCCATTAGGCCTTTCATAGATTAACCCCATTATCACAACACTGAACTGCCCAGATAGCAAAATAAATATGATCTCAATCTGGCATCATGAGTTATTTAACCATTAGCCATTAACTTTTAAACCCAAAACATACATAATACAAGCGGTTTAGTTATTGCTTGTTTATTTGTCAGACTAACGTTAGTAAGTCAATAGTTAATTCCTTATATATCCTTATACTCCTTATATTTTGTGAGGAAACGCTAGATAAAAGCTTACAAACGTGACCAAAGCTAGTCTGTTTTATAACGTTAACTAATATAATATACTGTTTTATTGTTTATTGAGTTTTATCATCAATCTTACCTTAAGTGTCTTCAGGGTGACTTGCTGATTATCTCAGCCGGAAGAGACTCGGTCGGAGGTGGGGGAGGGTAGGAAAATGATTCCAATGATATTGCTTCTCTGTGTTTTTATTTTTATAGTTGTGGTGTGGACTTTGTTATTCCTTTATATTTAGATCTATTTTACAAACATATCTTTATCGTTATTGTCCTTTGTGTGAATGGCTAAAACACAGTGGTTAGACAAAACCCGAATTTACAAGGACTTCTCACCTTTCAGCCAATCAAAACCTGCGATTCCATTCACAAGTGTGAATATTAATGAGGAGGTGCAGTACCAAGACCCACCTGCAGGAGCGCAGTTCCGATACACACTCTTAACACAAAGTCCGATGATTGTGAACTATAAGGACTTTTGGAGAAAATTTGAATTTGAGCTCCTCCCACATGTAGAAGCACTTCTACGTTGTCTGAATTATGAGGACACTGACACTGTCCTCATAATCCAAAATGTCCTCGTAGTGTGGCGTGTATTCATATAAAATGTCCTCGTAAATCACAAAAACCCACACACACACATACACACACACTAAATGAAAAGAAAATAGAATACAAAAAGATTAGAAAGGTAGTTAGATTTTATTTTTGAGAATATAATTAGAATAGTGAGTGTTAAAGTTAGAGGGTCAAATAAAGATGGAAGAGATGTGTTTTAAGCCGATTCTTGAAGATGGCTAAGGACTCAGCTGCTCGGATTGACTTGGGGAGTTCATTCCACCAGGAGGGAACATTTAATTTAATAGTCCGTAAAAGTGACTTTGTGCTTCTTTGAGATGGCACAATCAAGCGACGTTCACTTGCAGAACGCAAGCTTCTAGAGGGCACATAAGTCTGAAGTAACAAATTTAGGTAAATGGGTGCAGAGCCAGTGGTAGTTTTGTAGGCAAACATCAATGCCTTGAATTTTATGCGAACAGCTATTGGAAGCCAGTGCAAATTGATAAACAGAGGTGTGATGTGTATTCTTTTTGGCTCATTAAAAATTAATCTTGCTGGCACGTTCTGAATTAATTGTAAAGGTTTGATAGAATTGGCTGGAAGACCTGCCAAGAGGGCATTGCAATAGTCCAGCCTGGACAGAACAAGAACTTGAACAAGGAGTTGTGCAGCATGTTCCGAAAGAAAGGGCTTGATCTTCTTGATGTTGAATAAAGCAAATCTGCAGGATCGGACAGTTTTAGCAATGTGGTCTGAGAAAGTCAGCTGATCATCAATCATAACTCCAAGGCTTCTAGCTGTTTTTGTAGGAGTTATGGTTGATGTGCCTAACTTGATGGTGAAATTGTGATGAAACGATGGGTTTGCTGGAATCACAAGCAGCTCTATCTTGGCAAGGTTGAATTGAAGGTGATGGTCCATCATCCAGGACGAAATGTCTGTTAGACAAGCTGAGATGCGAATAGCTACCGTCGGATCATCAGGATGGAATGAGAGGTAGAGTTGAGTGTCATCAGCATAGCAGTGGTATGAAAAGCCATGTTTCTGAATGACAGAACCTAATGATGCCATGTAGACAGAGAAGAGAAGTGGTCCAAGAACTGAACCCTGAGGCACCCCAGTAGTTAGATGTTGTAACTTGGACACCTCACCTCTCCAAGATACTTTGAAGGACCTATCTGATAGGTAAGACTCAAACCATTGAAGTGTGGTTCCTGAGATGCCTTTTGCCAGTAGGGTTGATAGGAGGATCTGGTGGTTAACCGTGTCAAAAGCAGTGGACAGATCAAGCAGGATAAGTACTGAAGATTTGGATTCCGCTCTTGCCAGTCTTAGAGCTTCAACAACTGAGAGCAAGGCCGTCTCAGTTGAATGTCCACTTCTGAAGCCAGATTGGTTGCTGTCAAGGAGGTTGTTGTGTGTGAGAAATGTAGAGACTTGGTTGAACACAGCTCGTTCAAGTGTTTTTGCAATGAAAGGAAGAAGGGAAACTGGTTTGTAGTTCTCTAAAAGAGATGGGTTGAGGTTGGGTTTCTTAAGTAGTGGAGTTATACGTGCCTGTCTAAATGATGAGGGAAAAACAGTGTGGAGGGATGTGTTGATGATGTGAGTGAGTGCAGGTACAACTGCAGGAGAAATGGCTTGAAGGAGATGAGATGGAATTGGATCAAGCGGGCAAGTAGTAGGGTGATTAGAAAGGATGAGTTTTGAGACTTCTGCCTCAGAGAGTGAAGAGAAGGATGTAAATGAGTGTATATTTGCTGGTGATATGAGCTTGACTGATTGTGGTGTGGAAAATTGTGCACTAATGTGTTTAATTTTATTAATGAAAAACGTTGCAAAGTCGTCAGCTATTAGAGATGAAGCAGGAGGTGGAGGAGGAGGACAAAGAAGTGAGGAAAATGTTTTAAAAAGCATGCAAGAGTTAGACGAATTGTTAATTTTGTAATGGTAGTATGTCATTTTAGCAGTGGAGACATTAGCAGAAAAGGAAGATAGGAGTGACTGATACACATTAAGGTCAGTAGTATTTTTGGATTTGCGCCACACCCTTTCAGCAGCTCTAAGCTTAGAACGGTGTTCGTGTAGAACATCAGATAACCAAGGGGCAGAAAGGGTGTTACTGGCTGGCCTGGAAGATAAGGGACAAAAAGTGTCTAAACAAGATGTAAGAGTGGAGCAGAAAGTATCAGTAGCACTGTTAGCATCCAAAGATGCAAACAGTTTAGGGGAAGGAAGTGAAGATGAAACCCTTACATAGTAACATACAGTTACAGTTGAATAGTAATACAGAGTATAACAGTTACAGTAAACATTTCCAAACTACTAAGCTAGACTAAATGGATGATTTTTGCATGTCATTTAGCTTATACGTTCATTGGGCAGAGGCACAAGATGAACTGGAGAATATAACATCAAACGAGAAATGTAAAGAAAAATGGTAATAAAACCAGCAGAGCTGAAGCAGATTGAAGACGACAAGGATGAGGTTAATACAAAAAAGGACTACTAAATGGACAATTACCACATTCAAAGACTTTTTGTACCAGAAGGAAAAAAATAGCTTCTGTACTTAGAGGCATTAAAGAGGAATTGCCTCTATTTAGAGTACTACTGGCCACCCATACAGTGTTGCAAGCCTTAAGTGTATCAGGTATTAACCATTACATCACAAAAACCATCATAAATGATAAGTAATGACTTTAAATCAAGCAATGCCATCTTCAAATCAATTATAACGTGCTACAGGAAAAATGGAAAAGAGATAAAGGGGTATAACGATTCACTCATTTTCTCGATGCATCGATTACAAACCCTGATGATGCAATGCATCAATCTCCAAACATGATTTTTGAATCATGAATTGCAGATCTCGGACAGTAATCGATTTACAATGCTAAGAATTAAATCTTAGCATTGGCCTTTTCTTTCAGAATCATCATTCACTGATGGAGAGGAAAATGTAAATTATTAAAATTAGATAAAAGATAAGTGATCTCATGTTTATAGACATGCCAGGGTATATCTGCAGCTAAACTAAATAAAAGCAGAATGAACAAAAACAAACAATAAATAAATAAACATTTATGAATGATGCAGTGCTAATTGACATTTATTTCAGTAAAGAAACTATAAAGTTCATTTTCTACCTTATTCTCTGCTGAAAATTGAAATAATTTTTTGTAATGTATTAAACACTCTTAAAATTGCCATTAGGAAAAAATTATTGATTACAAAGGATTAGGGGTGCACCGATGCCACTTTTTCCGATGCTTTCATTTTTTGGTATTCGCCAGTACGATACTCTTGATTGATAATACCATATGTTATGTAGACAATAGTTTGTTTTGTGATAGCTGTTCATGAGTCTCTCGTCTGTCCTGAGCAGTAAAAATGCTCCAGGTCCTGCACATTCTTTAGTTTTCCATCATCATCTGCATATTTAAAGGGGTGGTTCGGGATTTTTGACATCGGACCTCATTTTTAAGTCAGCCTGGTTGTTATTCATTAGTGGAGACATTTTTTTTTTTTTAATTATCCAGTCTTTATATTTGGATAGATAGCCGATGCTAGGCTAGCGGGGGGCAATGGGTATATGTTAGCCAGCCATTAAAAACCGTTTTACCCACTCCACAGTGCACCAAACGCAAATCAATTATAACACTAGACTATCGATGCAAATGTCCGTTGATAGAATAATGTTAGAAATCAAACTTACCTTTCATCACATTGCATTAGTTATAATTTGTTCCCTGTAATCATAAGCCTTGTCGACAGCAGCAGCGGAGTGATATTGATTACCTAGGCAACCGAGTGAGCCGGTCCACACATGACGCAAGTGTATTTACCTGCCGCTGGCACACTGATTATCACTAACATCACATAAGCAGAGCAAAGTAGAGCCGGAGCAAAGTAAAATTCCGCAGCGGCTGAGAAACTAGTTCCTTTAGGATCATTGAGATGAAAGGTAAGTTTGATTTCTAACATTATTCTCTCAACGGACATTTCCATCGATAGTCTAGTGTTATAATTGATTTGCATTTGGTGCATTGTGGAGTGGGTAAAAGGGTTTTTAATGGCTGGCTAACATATACCCATTGACTCGCGCTAGCCTAGCATCGGCCAACTATCCAAATATAAGGACTGGATAATTTTTTTTTAAAAAATGTCTCCACTGATGAATAACAACCAGGCTGACCTAAAAATGAGGTCCGATGTCAAAAATCCCGAACCACCCCTTTAAACCTTTTTCAGCAAAGACTATGATTTTGAGAACTTTTCACACTGAGGACAATTGAGGGAACAAATTGTATTAACAACCAAAAAAAAAACTATACTTTTGTGTTGTGGACTGTATGTTATATGAAACCGTTTCATTTGTTACTAAAAGTATTTTTTTTAAAATCATTTTTAAGATCTTCTTATTTTGCTAAAATTACTAATATTTTACAGATTCTCCAAGGTGTATGCAAACATTTGACCACAACTTATTTGTTATTTGATATTATTTGTTATTATTTTGTTTGTTTATTTATTTATTTTTTAGATACTTAGCTACAGGAGACTCTTACAAAACAGTATACCTGAACTACCTCCTTGGAGGTGTGTGACACAATTTGGAAAAAACTGTAGCCTCTGTACATGCCATTTCAAAGTACTGATCATTGGAGGAAAATCACAGATGGATTCCAGGAAAGGTGGCAGTTCCCAAACTGCATTGGAGTTCTAGATGGTAAGCATGTGTTTATCCAGGCTCCATCAAATTCTGGATCCACCTTTTATAATTACAAAGGTGGTTTCTCCATAGTTCTGATGGCCCTGGTTGACCACAAGTATGGCTTTACCATAACTGATGTTGGTGGCCATGGCTCCTTCAGTGATGGAGGCATCTTTGCTCAAAGTGCTTTAGGGAAAGCAATAAAAAATGGGAACTTGGCAATCCCCCAACCAATACCCATATCGACGAGGACACGAAAAGGTCAGTAGACTTTTTGCTTTAAATGAATGGTTGTTGTCATGGAGTAAAGAACAGAAACTGCTATTTGTTAATAACTGGAATCTTTTCTGGGAGTGTCCTAGGCTGTTTCGCGCTGATGGCTTGCACTTAATCTATTAAGACTGTGTCTGTTCCCTGAATAGTGAGGTCAAAATATAAATATAATGTAGGATCTAGAAAAAATCTTATCGTGATTAAACCAGAAACATGTAAAGTAAATGAACAAAAAAAATCTTTAAAGTTTGGGCTCATAAATATTAGATTACTCACACCCAAAGCAGTTATTGTAAATGAAATGATCACAGATAATAGTTTTGATGTACTCTGCTTGACTGAAACCTGGCTAAAACCAAATGATTATTTTGGTCTAAATGAGTCGACTCCACCAAACTACTGTTATAACCATGAGCCCCGTCAGACTGGTCGTGGCGGAGGTGTCGCAACAATATATAGTGATATTCTCAATGTTACCCAGAAAACAGGATACAGGTTTAACTCATTCGAAATACTTCTGCTTAATGTTACACTGTCAGACATGCAAAAGAAATCTAATGTATCTCTTGCTCTGGCTACTGTGTATAGACCACCAGGGCCGTATACAGAATTCCTAAAAGAATTTGCAGATTTCCTCTCAGACCTTCTGAGGTTACAGGTTACAGTTGATAAAGCACTAATCATGGGAGATTTTACAATTCACGTTGATAATACAAATGATGCATTAGGACTTGCGTTTACTGACCTAATAAACTCTTTTGGAGTCAAGCAAAATGTCACCAGGCCCACTCATTGTTTTAATCATACACTAGATTTAATTATATCGCATGGAATCGAGCTTACTGATATAGATATCATACCTCAATGTGATGATGTTACAGACCATTTCCTTGTATCGTGCATGCTGCGTATCACTGATATTAACTATATGTCTCAGCGTTACCGTCTGGGCAGAACTATTGTTCCAGTCACCAAAGACAGATTCGCAAATAACCTGCCTGATCTATCTCAACTGCTATTTGTACCCAAAAATACACATGAATTAGACGAAATGACTGGCAACATGGGAAGCTGTTGCCCCCATCAAATTGAAAAAGGTTAGAGAAAAACGTACTGTGCCATGGTATAACAGTAATACTCACTCTCTCAAGAAAGTAACTCGTAGTCTTGAACGCAAATGGAGAAAAACTAACTGGAACTGGAAGTTTTTAGAATTGCATGGAAAAACAGTATGTCCAGCTATAGACAGGCTCTAAAAACTGCTAGGGCAGAGCATATCCACAAAATCATAGAAAATAACCAAAACAATCCAAGGTTTTTATTTAGCACAGTGGCTAAATTAACAAATTACCAGACGTCACCAGATTCAAATATTCCACCAACGTTAAATAGTAATGACTTTATGAATTTCTTCACTGATAAAATAGATAACATTAGAAATGCAATAGTGAATGTAGATTCTACAGCATCTAACACTTCAGTTTCATCCATCGCACCCAAAGATAAACTGCAGTGCTTTACAAATATAGGACAGGAAGAGCTAAATAAACTTATCACTGTATCTAAACCAACAACATGTTTATTAGATCCTGTACCCACTAAATTACTAAAAGAGCTGTTACCTGTAGCCGAAGAACCGCTTCTCAATATCATTAACTCGTCGTTATCTTTAGGTCACGTCCCAAAACCATTCAAGCTGGCGGTTATCAAGCCTCTTATTAAGAAACCAAAACTAGATCCTAGTGAACAGGCAAATAATAGGCCTATTTCAAATCTTCCATTTATGTCTAAAATTTTAGAAAAAGTTGTGTCTGCTCAATTGAGCACCTTCCTGCACAAAAATGATCTGTATGAAGAATTTCAGGCCCCACCATAGCACAGAAACTGCACTTGTTAAAATTACAAATGACCTGCTTCTTGTGTCAGATCAAGGCTGCATCTCATCCCAGCCGGCAAATGACCAACCTTCTACGTTGAAATATGTTTGAAATAAGGTCAGTTGTTGTTTTAATGCTGAAACAACGTTGATACAATGTTTAAAGCTGAACGGTTGAAAAACAGTCTGCCCATGACCAACTTTCAACGTTGAAATATGTTTGAAATAAGGTAAGTTGTTGTTTTAACGCTGAAACAACGTTGATACAACAGTGAATCAACGTTACAATATCAACGTTGATCCAATTTGCAAAATCAAAAGGTAATTCAACGTTGATTCAACCATGATACCAACGTTGTTTCAACCTTCAATCAACATTGAAATGCCAGCTGGGATTTCTAGTTTTACTTGATCTTAGTGCTGTGTTCGACACCATAGATCATGACATACTCATAGATCGATTACAAAACTATACAGGTATTCAAGGGCAGGCTCTAAGATGGTTTAGATCCTACCTGTCCGATTGCTACCATTTTGTTTACTTAAATGGGGAGTCATCTCATTTATCATCAGTAAAATATGGAGTGCCACAAGGATCCGTCCTAGGTCCCCTTCTATTTTCAATATACATGTTGCCCCTTGGTAATATTATTAGAAAATACGGAATTAGCTTCCACTGTTATGCTGATGATACTCAGCTATATTTCTCAACGAGACCAGATGAAACCTCTAAATTATCTAACCTAACAGAGTGTGTTAAAAATGTAAAAGATTGGATGACCAATAATTTTCCCCAATTAAATTCGCATAAGACAGAGATATTAATTATTGGACCAAAAAACACTACACAGAATCTTGTAGATTACAATCTGCAACTAGACGGATGTACTGTTACTTCCTCTACAGTGAAAAGTCTGGGTGTTATATAAGACAGCAACTTGTCTTTTCAAAATTATATTTCCCATGTTACAAAAACTGCATTCTTCCATCTTAGAAACATTGCCAAGCTACGAAACATGTTGTCTGTTTCTGATGCAGAAAAGCTAGTTCATGCATTCCTGACCTCTAGACTGGACTATTGTAATGCACTTCTAGGTGGTTGTCCTGCTTCTTCAATAAACAAGCTACAGGTAGTACAAAATGCAGCAGCTAGAGTCCTTACCAGGTCAAGAAAATATGATCATATTACCCCAATTTTACAGTCTCTGCATTGGCTACCTATTAAGTTCCGTATCAGTTACAAATTATCATTACTTACCTATAAGGCCCTAAATGGTTTAGCTCATGCATACCTAACTAGCCTTCTACCACGCTACAATCCATCAAGCTCCCCAAGGTCACAAAACACTGGACCTTTGGTAGTTCCTAGGATAGCAAAGTCCACTAAAGGAGGTAGAGCTTTTTCACATTTGGCTCCCAAACTCTGGAATAGCCTTCCTGATAATGTTCGGGGTTCAGACACACTCTCTCTGTTTAAATCTAGATTAAAAACACATCTCTTTCACCAAGCATTTAAATAATGTATCTTAAATTGTGAGTGTAGTTGTATCTGATCAACTGTGCATTCTTATTCTTTAGCTTGGGTTAAACTAATTAATTTTACTTTGTTGGAACAGCAGCTATGCTAATGATGTCTCTATTTGTTTCTATGTTTTGCCACGGGATAGGATTTACACAAGCTCCAGTCTGGATCCAGAACACCTGAGAAGAGATGATGCTAACCCTGAATCAACAACAGAACTAACAAATATTGCTACAAGTGTGACTGCATCATATAATAATTATTAATTATTAATAATATTAATAATGTTCATCATCTGGCTTGACTACGTCTTGTATTAATTTTTCTACAAATCCTGTCATACGTGCACAAACTGACAGTCACCACTTATAAGCTATTACTAAATATTGTAGAAACATAATTTTCTGTAAAGTTGCTTTGTAACGATTTGTATTGTAAAAAGCGCTATACAAATAAACTTGAATTGAATTGAACTACAAAGCCTATTTCACCTCATAATAGTTAAGCTTCAAATGGTATATTGGTTATAGGATAACTTAGAGGTAAGTTTGTGATCCATTTCAAATGTTAACTACCGTATGGCGCAATATAGTTAAAGTGATGAGACGGCGCCTCCCTGTCATTAATGCGCATTGATAATTTTCGCACAAACACTTGAATATGAATATTTATTCACATTTTGCAAATGCATTACAATGTAAATTCTTTTTTACATGCAATTATCCAAAATAAAACCAAACAAGATTTGTAATGAAGATAAAACAAATAAGAATAAATGCTGCACATCTACCATCATACGTGCAGTGCAAATCTTGCACATATTTTACACACCTGCATTTTTTTTTTCTTAAATTATATGAAAGCAAGTAGGACTGGGGGATAAATTTATTTTACCGATTAACTCGAATGTGTAATTTACATTGGTTTGTTTGAATGAAAATCATTTTTCTATTTAACATCCACCAACGCTCTACTCAGGGATCAACACTCCCCGCGCGTCTGAGATGGAGACATGCTGTGGAGCAGAGTATGAGAGGAGCAGAGTGATTCTGACTGGAACGAGGAGAGGATATTAAGAGTCTGAGCGTCGTGGTTTCTCCAAGAGCGCTACTGTAACGAGGAGTCAGAGGCGCTCGGATCCATGTACAGAATTTTATTAAGAGAATGGTCATTCAGGCAGAAATCAGGAATGACGTCAGGTATGTTAGGGATATCCAGAATCATTAACGGTAACAAGCAGAGATCAGGGCAGGCAGCAGAGAATCAGAGTTGGTTTAAACAATCCAAGATAATACACGGGAAGAACAAACACTCGGAAAAACATTCGGAAATGTCAGACAGGCTAAGCAAGACTTCACAGTGAGTGTGAGTGATTGTGGTGCTTATGTGTGAGTAAATGAGGTGCAGGTATGGCAAGGAAATTGGCTGATGAATGAGGTGCAGGTGGCAAGGTGATTGTGATGCAGTGACTCATGGGAGATGTAGTTCGGGTGTGGTGCAACAGTATGAGAGGTGCTAGTGTCCAAGTGATGATATGGTGACGTCTGGTGGTTGATGGGTGGAATGGTCCTGAGTGGAGTGCCCTCTACTGAAGTTCATGGACACTCCAGCTAATGATCGTGACATAGCACCCCCCCCCCTCCCAAAGGACCCGCTTCCAGACGCTCAAAACAATCTAGGAGGGCGGTGGAGCGGAGGCGGAACGGGGGCGGGGGGGGGGGGGGGGCGGAGTGCCAGGGCCATGTGGAAGTGCAGTGGCCGGGGCAGAGCAGGCGGAACTGGAGCCCTTCCTGGGCCTAACATGGATATCAGGAGCCTTTCCTGGACCTGACATGGGAAACAGGCCTGCCATGGGCTTAACTCGGGAATGGGGTTTAACTCGGGAACAGGGACCCGCCATGGGCTTAACTCGGGAACAGGGACCCGCCGTGGGCTTAACTCGGGAACAGGGACCCGCCGTGGGCTTAACTCGCGAACAGGGGTCCACCAAGGCAGAGCAGGTGGCGTGGGAGCCCACCAGAGCGGAGCAAGTGGAGCTGGAGCCCACCAGGGCGGAGCAGAGGACCACCACAGCCGAGCAGGCGGGACAGAAGCCCACCAGGGTGGAGCAGAGGACCACCACAGCCGAGCAGGCGGGACAGAAGCCCACCGGGGTGGAGCAGAGGACCACCACAGTGGAGTCGATGGCACAGGAGAGCAAGTCTGGTCAGGTGGGACTGAAACAGAGAACATAAACAGGTTAATAGCGGCCTCCGTGGCCGTGATGAGATGGTAGCTGGCCTCCGTGGCCGTGACAGGGCAGGCGGTGATTTCATGGAGGACCTCTGTGGCCGTTACAGGACAGACAGAGTTGGTGGATGGCCTCCGTAGCCATGACCGGAACGAATGAGAGCTCATAGACAGCCTCCATGGCCGTGAAAGGATAGGAAAAGAGCTGAGACGTGACGAGACTCTGGAGGTTCGGCTGAGATGTGACGAGGCTTTTTGAGTTCAGCTGAGATGTGTTGATGCTCTGGTAGATCCGTGGTGATTTGACTGGGTTCATGAAGATCGTTGGTGACTTGACTTTGCTCATGAAGATCCTTGGTGACTTGACTTTGCTCATGAAGATCCTTGGTGACTTGACTCAAGAAGTTTAACTGTGGTTTTACTTGACTCATGGGTGTTAATGGTGACTTGACCTGATTCTGGATGGTCAGCGATGACTTGACCTGACTCTGGACGGTCAGTGGGGACCTGACTTGACTCTGGACGGTTAGCGGGGACCTGACTTGACTCTGGACAGTCAACGGGGACCTGACTTGACTCTGGACAGTCAACGGGGACCTGACTTGACTCTGGACAGTCGACGGGGACCTGACTTGACTCTGGACAGTCGACGGGGACCTGACTTGACTCTGGAAGATCAACTGTGGCTACCCTATTGTGCAGCAGCGCTGGGCTGGTGGCCATCAACTAGTTAAAAAAGTTAACAGCTTAAGTAATTTGTGGATTAATGCTTATTGGAGACGCGATCCATTTCAAATGATTCAGTTTGATTTGGTGAACTGGTTCAACCGGTTCACTAAGAAGAACCAGTTAAATTGAACGATAAGTTTGCGAATCGGATATCACTACAAACACAGCATATCTGCCAAAAAGCAACCTGCAGCAATGTAGGTCGCATGACAGTAAATAATACGATGATATGACCATGCAGTCAATACAGATATTTGATAAAAACATTAAAAACAAACAGGGCTGTAACATAACCCATTAAAAAACGAACGCCAGGTCTACACCGTACACAAGTGGCATGATCCGACAAAAGACAACAGAACACAGTGATTGATACACTGGACACGATCCCCATCAGTGAACTGATGCTCGTTCTGTTTATGATGAAATGTTCTGACACTGTGTTCAGATGATTTGACACTGTAGTTTGATGTCATCAAGTTTAGACAGACTTTTAGCACGACAACTCTCGCGTCCCGTGTAGACACAGACAGTGTCTGCTCTATTTACAAATAAGTTATATAAGAAAAAAAAAACGAAAACCAGCTGCATAACGAGATGGAAATATAGTCTAGAAAATATATTTACACTTGCTCTGTCCTCCGTCCATGAAACTGACTCACTGCGGAGCTGTCAGTTTGAATCTGAACAGCTCTTAACGCCGAATTTAAAATATGGTTTAATACCATTTAGCTTAGAGAAAATATAAGCACAGACTCAGGCACAGGCTTGACATTTATCCTGCTTGAATTCGTTCTAAGAAAAACACATTACTTCATAATACCAAACTTTCATTTGTGAATATTATATATATATGAATATTTAAACTGTAGTGTTTTTCTTTCATTTTCCGTGACTGAAGCCGTCAAATGTAACACATCAGTGAGGCAAAACTGACGTCTATTTGCGAAAATGTTCTTTAATGCGCTTGTTTCATAACTTGTGGTTAAAGTGCCACTCAGCGGTCAAAAGCTGCAAATGCACTTAACAGACGCCACGGCGGTGGTACCGACGTTTTGGTTGGCCACCTACTGCACTTCTTATTCCGAGGCTATGTCCGATTGTTTTACATATATCTTTTTTTTAACAGTATCTTTGAAAAGGGGGTTTGACTTGTCAAGATTTTCCTTGACTTCGATGATTAGCCTCTCTGCAATGTCTTCTGTTATTTTAAATGGGCGAGCCCTTTAAATTTGAGTGGATTCTGATTGGCTGACAAGTGTTTTATTGTTTATCAGCTGGAAAAAAAATTGTTTTGAAAGTGATCACAAAGATATCGTTCATTTGTTTCATTATCGTTATAGTTGTGGTGTGAACTATGCTATTCTTTAATATAGACGGTTTCATCTGCCACACGCGCCTGGCCCTAAGTTAACTTCCGGTCTGTGTTGTGGTGCCTTCTACAAACGCAGTTAAAGTCAAGGTGATGAGTAGACTGAAGTTGGGCTCAGGTGGTTGTGCTGTGGGATGTGCTTCCCATACATTTATTTATTTTTGGAGACTCGCCACAATTTTAAAACTGATTGATTTTCAAAAAGGCTTCGTTGACTAAACATGAGTAGCGTTAAGTACTGCACATTTAATAATAATAATTCCTTACATGTTTAAATATCAAAACGAGGCACGGATGTTTTTATATCACTATTTCTGAAGGAAGACTTGCATGTTATATGCCTGATAACGCAGTGTTTGTGAGCGTAGCTCTGCTTTGTTTACAGTTGTTACTGGGAAAACCTCTATTTCTCGCGCTTTATGCATCTCCTGCTCAGAAATAATTAATTTGCATTTGCTGCTATTGATTCTATTTGGAAGTCTACCGGAAGTTAAGTTAGGGCCACAAAAGCGCACATGCGCAGTAACGTTTGTTTATGTTGTTGCCGTCCAAACCGTCTATTGAGGACGATTTTTAGAACTATATCTTTATCGTTATCTTTATAATTATCGCGCTTGGTGTGAACGGTCCTTAAATAACAAATATTTTATCGAGAGTGTTTATACTGGGATGTTGTGGAGCTTAGATGTTTCAGAACCATTTAATGTAAATGTATTCAAATATACAAAAAAAAAAACTATATAGAAAATATTTTTGTGGCTGGGAGCGGGACCAGATAAGATATATTCTCTACTTCCAGTCTAGCGCATTTCAGTCTGCTAGTTACACTTCTGCTGTAATCATGTATACTTGATGTTTAAATTAAATTATGTTTATAGTGAATGCCCCTATACATTTTTTGTTTGTTTTATATTTCTGATTTAGTTTTAATTCAAATGCATGCGCTAATGTAGTGAGAGAAAAAAATCATGATCATGCAACAGAAATGCATGCTCCCTCTCTCTCTCTCTCTCTCTCTCTCTCTCTCTCTCTCTCTCTCGCTTGCTCTCCTTACCGTCAGATAACTTTAGTAACCTGTACACTGTTTTGCTTGCTTGCTTTTGACATATCCGACCGAGCTACAAACTTTTCAGTGATGTCTATGTGAGACAGTGACATATTCACTCAAGCTCGTGCATCTGTGTGCTCAATCCACTCAGCGTGCTCTGCTTATCAGCTCCTGCACTTCCACTACACAGGCATGAATATTGAATATTTAACATTATATTAATTACTTACATGTACTTCATAGACATCCTTAATCTCTAAGAACTTTATTCTACAGTCTGTTGTTCTGTTGTCAATGTTTCTTTTTCTGGACACAGCTCTGTTCACACACTGTGTAGTATCTGCTTTTGGTTTCGGGGGATTTTTACGAACATAAGTACAGGAACGCAGTATCGGGCCGATATGTGCATCCCTACAAAGGATTGATTATTGTCCAGCAGTGTATTTAATTTTCTTATAGCAAATTCATAGTAAGCGATAAGAAAAACATGTATTGTAAACAAAATAAATAATAATTTGTAACTCCATTCCAGGAGAGGGAGCCCTCACCTGAATACTGACTGTTCACCGCTCCCTCTGCTTCTACAGTAACTTCCTGTTTGACACTATTTAACACGAGTTAGCATGTTCACACATTGTGAAGTATTGCCAGCTTACCTGCTTTACCAAGCGTTTTCCCATTTATTATTTCCCCATATATTATCTTTGCTTACATAAACGCTCTCCCCATTCAGAACCTATTACCCAAGTACTAATCCTAACCCTACTGGACATGATCCTTAAAACATTTGATTTATCCACGCTGAGAAGCCGTGCCGATGTGCGCAACCCATGTAAAGATAATACATCTGCAAATAACTGCAATTGTAGGTTTCAAACAAAGCTGGTGACAAAGAGAATAATTGAACATAACTTTAAATACACATTTAAATATAATTTTTTTATGATTACAGTTACATTTATTTTGTAAGTAAATTACATACATGTAATTACTTTCTCACCAAAACTGGTCGAGCGGTATAATAGAACCTGGAAAAGTAGAAAGTGTTGGTATTTAACAGCTCCATAGACATTCATATAGACACAGGAATACAACAGCAGGGAATGTTATCAATGGTGTGTTTTATGAGGAGGAATTACATAAAACAAGGTTGCAAAACATCACTGCTTTTACAGTTGCTCGAATAGCCTGCAAAATTCTTGTTAAGGGTCAACCAGAAAGATCTAGTTGATGTACAGATACCACAAAAACAAAGGGTGTGGATAGGATGAACATATTCATGTTAAAACCAGCCATGATATCCCGGGGGCAGTGTTGTGTACGGAGTTTTTGGGAGGTGTAACAAGGATTTAACATAGCCAAACCACACACACACACACACACACACACACCACATTCAACATTACAGATAAGATCAAAAACATCAGAACACAAAGCATACAAGACTCTGAGATTAAAAACTTTACCACTGACTCAGGTCAAGTCTGGGTGATTTGAACAGTGTATCCTCTGGCTAATTAGAATATGTTGTTGGTGCACTCTCTGTTGTTGTTTTTAACCTTTTTTTATTACTTTTTTAATACATGAATTGGTTGTGGGTGTGGATTTTGTTTTGAAAGAGTCAAGATTATGACTAATATAGTGATTTGGCAACAGGGCTCTCCAGTCTTGTGCTGTTGAGACACACATAACCAGTTCACACGCTCACACACCACACCTTGTGTTTCTCACCATGAGAAATAACGGCTAACTCGTCCCACTATATACAACTAATGGACAAGACACAGGCACACGTTTCATTGCTGTCTTGAGTTATGCAAAGTTAAATGTCACCTTCCCAATTAGAAATTAGAATCCATTGTTTCTGGTTAAATTACGTGATCCAGCTGCAATCACATTCGTTACTAGATAACATGGATGAGCGCACACATATGGATTGAGGCTAGAAGAGATACAGCTATGGCTGGAAGTGACAGAAAACCTTGCCATAAAACAACAGAAATTTTAATTTGTTTCCAATCACATTCTGTTTTTTAACATCTAAACCTACCCCAACTCTAAATAAACCCCTTAAAATTATGCAAATACAGTAATTGTTGTTTAGCATGACAGAAATGAATATTGTTGTGGGCATGCTCAGTTAGCTCTAGATCTCAGTTTCGTATGTGTTTTAGTTATTTTTTCCAAGGCTTTGCATTTTCTCGCAAGTGCCACTTTGCTGACCCTGCACACCAGGTGTTTTACAATTTGTGAGTGACTTAGGTTTTAAAAAAAAAAAAATCTTGATTTTTGAAGCACTTAACTATTTAAAAACATTTAATGAATATGTGCAATAATGTGGATGTTCACTATTCTGCTATTCTGTTGTCAACACTGTTTAGCACATTGCAAATTATATTGCTCCCGGCATTCTGCATTTAAAGTCATATACCTCACCATTAGCTTGCTCAAATGTTGTTGTTGTTTAGGGAAATGTAAATATAGCTGTTATCTGCTTTGTTACTAAGGAATCTGTAGTTTAAGTTTAGCATTATTTATACCATTAAACATATTACATTTGTCAAAAATTGAAAACCAATGTTTTATTACATTTCGATCTATAGATCCTGTAGTTTAAAAATAAAAGTTGTTTTATTCACGTACAAAATATTCTTGTCGCTTCATAACGTTACAGTTGAACCACGGATGGCAGATGGACTATTCTGACGATGCTTCTCATAATTTTCTGGATCTTGACCGTGTATTTTACTTGACAGTCTAGGACAGTCTCAAGCCTTCGGTTTTCATCCAAAATATCTTAAATTGTGTTCTGAAGATGAACAAAGCTTTTACGGGTTTGGAACGACATGGGGGTAAGTGATTAATGACTAAATATTCATTTTGGGATGGAGTATCCCTTTAAGCTAAGAGTAAGGGCAGGGTTGACCTTGTTGCAATGGATGATGTCAGCATGCTTACTAACTACGCACACAGTGATTGGCTGATACTATAGTCTCTGTCAGAGATTTATTCATGGAAATATTGCAGAGCGCAATATTATGTTACCATATTAAAATAAAGGTTTAAAAATGTAATGTGTGTGTGTGTGTGTGAGAGAGAAAGAGAAAGTGTACACATTTTAGCTTATGAATTTCTGACCTTGAGCCACAGTGCTTTAAGTGGTAGCCACTAACCCCCGTCATCAAGGCATCAAAATGTGCATCAAACAAAACACAAAAAAACTAAATTCATAAGCACGGAACTTTCTATTTGTGCTGTTCAATTAGGAACAATAGGTGAACTTGGGATACTACTCTAAACTGCAGCTTGATAAGTTACAAGCTAGTAAGTTAAGCTACAGTAAAGCTACACTTTTGAATAAGTAGCAAACTACATTACAAGATACTACCAAGAAGTAGCTAGCTACTTTCAAACTACTTTTAGTTAGTAAGTGTATAAGCATTCATAAGGAATGCTAAATGCTACAATGCTAAACAAAATGGCAACAAAAATAACACTGCAATAACATGATGGTTGCATTATGGCAAGAAATTATATTGAATTCTGAACAACCGCCCACATGTGGCTCTGACAGGGAAAATAGTAAAGTAAATGAGATATAACGAGACATGAAAAAATGCAACTCACTACCATCAGTTAATTAATTCTGGAATAAATACCATGTACGTGTTCACCAGCCCTCTAAGTCTTTCTGGTAGAATTAACATGATGCAGTGTTGCAGCACTTCTCCGAAGGAGAACGTCTCTGGTTACATATCTAACCCCAGTTCCTGAGAAGGGAAACAAAATGCTGTGTCTTTTCAAGATGTGAAGGCATGTGCTTGCCGTGCACATTATCCCCATATTCACTGTGTATATAAGCCAATGTGTTTCAGTCGTGTTTTGTGGGTCATTATTTGGTGCTGTGAGTTCTTGTTTCCTGTTAGGATCTAGTATGTTCTAGGTTTGTGCTCTTGGGGATTTTTGCCTGTTCATTAGCCCTGGACTTTGTTTTTGTATTTAATATTAAAAGTGGACTCTTGTTTTCTTTCTTGTCTCTTTGGATTGTTACAGATGTTGTATGTTGCTTATGTGAATAATAATACATTAAATCACTGAAACCTTGAAATGTTTTCAGCAATTGGCAAAACAATATACCATCAGTTTTTTTTTTTTTTTTTAAGTATTACACTGAATGTTTTTTTCCTGCTTCAATAAGATAATCAACACTTTACAGTTTATATGTTTTACATGGAAAATCATATGATGCAAAAGTACACATTTAAATAGAAGAATTTATTTTATTTTTGTATTTGATTATACAAATTAGTCATGATTATATACATAATCTCTATTTTAATAGTCTATGATTTAGTTTCTGGCACCCCTGCTGCTAGGAAAATTACTGTTTATTAATAAATGTAATTACATTTTTTAAATCAGTTTATTTACAGGAATAAATGTAAATTTACTGACATTTCAGACAGAGAAAGGTTGGTTTCTTTGGAGGTGTTGACCTGGTTATTATGTTTTAAAGAAAAGAGATCTGACAGGATGGGACATCTTGCATCATTACACAACACCAGCAGCCAAGAATGCATTTTCCTTTAACATGCTAAGACACATCTCCTTCATCATTTCTGTACTTTGAGGTGGGGTGAGTTTACTTAGCAATTCCATTCAAGTAATTAGATATCCCTGTCTATGTGCAGGAGAGATTGCAGGTTATTTAAGTTGTCAACCGTTAGAAAGATCAAAACTTTACATAACTTGTTGATAACTTCCTTTTCACGAGCAAAAGGGGCCGGGACGTGTTCTGTGATTTTAATGGCATACACTTTTCATTGGGCAAGTGAGTTCATGTGGCAAATGTATATATAAATCCAGATTTGCAGTTTTTCTCAATTTGCTCAAGAGACATAAATCCATACCCATAGCCAAATATCTTAAACTATATGAAAAATTATTTCTCTATAAACACTATGCCGGTGTTTTTCACAGTTTGCAAATAAAAAAAACGAATTATCCAAAACTCTATTCACAAAGTCAACAGTTCACACTTTGTGAATAGCTTTTCAAAAACTCGCAATGCATCACACAGTTCTCACCATTTGAACAGTATTCAGCAAATTTTTTCTCAAAATCAGTCATAAAATAGAATGAAACGAAAAAGCAGTGTTTTCTGCCAACTGGCAACCCGGGGTGTCGAAATAGAATTGGGTAAACTGGCAGTGGGCGGGATTCACAACCCAAAACAAACAGACAATCTGGTCCAGAACACACATTTTCAAAGGAGAATAACTGACTGTAGCATTGTTTTGCTGATAAACAAGTATGTTAACTCCGGCTTTTAGGACACACTCAAAGAGCGAAACACCGTGGCAGGTGTCAATTTATAAGTATGCACATTTCCTTCTTGTACATGATATTCATCTCCAATCCTTCTTGTATCGTTTCAGGTTTATCCATATTTATTGAAATGCTAGAAAAACATACAGCTCCCTTCCCAAGTAAAAACTACAAAACATTTTTTACACGTAGTTAAATCATGAATTAGAATATTCAGAGAGTGGGAGATGGTGGGATTCCCCCGGTATGTCTCTGCATCCATTGAATGATTTATTTTTTTATTCCTGGTGAACAGGACGTAAATCTCCCAACTGGTTGACAATACTCCAATAATAAACCATGCAAAACACCAAATAATAATAATATCTTTAAAATATTCCCAAGTAATGTTTCAAACAACAAATTCAAAAGAAGGACTTCAACTGTAAGTGTCACAAGCATACTCTACGAAAAAAAAGGTATTGTTTCCTCTTTTTCCCCGATGTTTATTATACTTTTTTTTTTTTTTTACATTTTTATAAACTTATAAACTTTTACCACTGTTAAGAGTTTGATAATAGAACTCTCAGCTAAGATGAATTTTCTGTTTATTTTTGCATTAACTGGTTTGTAAGATCTTATAAGATATTTTATTGTTTTGTACTCTAAATAAGATATATATTTTTTTGTATTATTATTATTGAACTTTACTTATGACTATAATCTGAGCCTCAAACAAGATCAAACACAAGGGAGTCTTCTACATCCTTCCAACTTCAACCTGCAGACGGGTGAGTACTTCACCGTTTTGGCTAGATTCGACTATCCTAACCCTACCTGAATAATCATAGGGTTAACCCTATAAAATTCCTGTAAAATTTGACTAAAATGCCTAAAAAAAGACATACCCAAAGTTAATTGCACACTGTTCTTGAACCATTTGGAGCATATGCATGGTTTTGGTATATTTTGGAAGATGACACTATAAGGTAGTCATATAGTCAGAATCACTGTATGTCTTACTGATATTGAGTAATATAATTTGGAACACACTAAAAAAGGGGAAAAAACATTCGGCCTACATTTTATTTGTAAGCAGATTTCTGCAGATGACTATAGTTGGGAGCTATTAGCTGGAAAACACAATGGGATCAAAGCGTGAAGCCTTACCAAGCAAAATTTACCAATTTTATAACAGTAACTTGGAAAATTAGTGTTTTACATGTTTATATTATCCTCAAAAAAGGCCACTTGGAGTCTCCAAATAGCCCTTTTATAACCATCGACACATAAACTGCTGTTATTCTTGAATGATTTAACATAGTCATAATTTTAGTCTCTAATGAAAGGTTACACTCAGAGCTATTCTATTCCTTTCACTGTCAATCATTGCTGAGACATAACTGAAACATTATAGTGTTTTTTCAATTCTTGACACTAAACTTTGTCCAAATAAAGAGACAAAACAAGTGCTATGGTATTTTTTTATATATTAAAACTCACTATGTATCTCACACTATATAACTATTTACAATAAAAAAAAAAAAGTTACAGGTTATTGGCAACATGCCATTCATTATAACAATCTCGACTGGTTAAAAGCACAAAGGCACTTCACAGGTGTCTTTGCTTGGCAATGTATGCACCTCAGATGACCTGTGGTGCTGTCTCCACTGATCTGTACAGTCTTGTGATGTGCTCTGTATGGAGCAGGTCTGTCAACCGCTGCCAGCTCTTCATCAAGAGTCTCCTTGAATGCCTTCTGGTGCATTGGTACCTGTCCCTTTACCTTTTGTGATATCCTTGTAAAGAAGGAAGGCATTTACAGTGATAAAAAAAAATGTCTTGTACCACTTCTTGGTCTTGTGGATGACTTTATAATAGCTGATCAGGGCATCAGAGAGGTCCACTCCACCCATGCACCTGTATGGACAGAACAAAGCAACATTGAGCCACATATTTAATTTCATTGATTATAAAACAGATACCGGTTGTACTCCTTCATTGCTGGTGGAACAGAGATGCCCATCCTCATCTTTGACTCTCCTCTGAACGGTATCCCCCGCATGAGCTGTGTGGACTGTTGAACACATGAACACATCTCTTGTGTCTCTCCACAGGACAAAGAGGAGGGAGCCCTTTCTAATCCAGCCAATGCTGCCACGGGGAGATTTAGAGTCCAGACTATTTATTTTTGTTTTTGGAAAACCAATTCTGTTTGTGCGTATGGTTCCACATGCCCAGATCATCTTCTGAAGGAGGTCACAGAAAAGGGAGGTACTTGTGTAGAAATTGTCTACAAACAGCTCGTTGTCACTGTTCGTGAATGCACCGTCTCCAGCTGTAGTCATGTTATGTCATGTTGATTGGTTCATGTGGGTGTTGCCACTGATCGCCTGATCAGCGGCAGCTGCATCTCATTCCAACCGCCTATTTAACGCCCTGTCTTTCGTCTCCTGTTTGTCAGATCGTTGTTTGAGGTCCTTGTGTCGATGTCTGTTCGTGCTCCTGTGTTCCTGTCCTTGCTCAGTTTCCTGCTTCAGTCTTCATTGGATATTCACAGTCACTCACGGATTATCACCGCCGATCACCGATCTACCATCACCGCCATCGCTACCAACGCACTCAAATCACCTACCCACCTGTCTGTGCTGCCATCGTGGTTCCTGCGTCACTCACCAGCATTCATCCATCACTACTCCTGTCAATAAACTACATTTACTTGCATCTGCCTCCTGTCCTCCATTGTTAGCGTCACAGAACGATCTGACCAACATGGAGGCAGCGAGTAATCAACCCTCCTCCCTCGAAGCTTTCCTCAGCGCCAGTGTTTGGAGGATGGACTCCCAGGAGCGGACTCTTAACGACACTGGTCGCGCGGTTCAGGCTTTAGTGACGCAGGTGTCCGAGCTCACCCAACAGTTCCAGCTATTACGAGCTCCCACTGCGCCACTCACACCGCCTGTTCCACCAGCACCATCGGAGGCCCCCTCCCAGCCGGAACCACGCCTCCCGATTCCGGAAGCGTACTCAGGTGAGCCCGACTATTGTAGGGCTTTCCTTAACCGTTGTGATATGCATTTTGCCCTCCAGCCTAGAACGTTCGCCAGTGAGAGGGCCAAGGTGGCCTTCGTCCTGACCCTGCTCTCTGGGAGGGCGGCATTGTGGGGAACAGCGGTGTGGGAGAACCAGGACCCATGCTGCGCCTCGTTCCAGGTGCTCTCCGCCGAGATGAGACGGGTCTTTGATCGGGCCGCCGCACGACGGGAGGCGGCCAGGAGGCTGGCGGAGTTACGCCAGCACGAGAGATCCGTCTCGGACTATTCCATCGAGTTCCGGACCCTGGCGGCGGAGTGCCATTGGAACGAGGAGACGCAGTGGGACATGTTCCTGCATGGGCTGGCTGACCGCGTCCAGAGGGAGATCTACGCCCTGGACATTCCCCCGTCATTCAATGGACTTATTGAGCTGGCCCTTCGGGTCGATGCACGTCTGGCACGTATGGAGAGGAGGGGGCTACTCAACACCCCATCCAGGGGACCGGCAGATGTGCGGTTCAGCGGCGGGGACGTGGCCAGCCCCGTCTACGATCACGAGCCCATGCAGGTAGGGCGAGCTCGGCTTTCCCGGGAGGAGAAGGAGAGGCGGAGGTCCCTGGGCCTTTGCCTTTATTGCGGGGGAGCCGGACATCAAGCCCACGCCTGTCCGGTA
This sequence comes from Carassius carassius, assembly GCF_963082965.1. Taxonomy (NCBI): domain Eukaryota; kingdom Metazoa; phylum Chordata; class Actinopteri; order Cypriniformes; family Cyprinidae; genus Carassius; species Carassius carassius. The sequence goes on from NC_081780.1 coordinate 29,195,981, forward strand.
AAAGGCCAGGCCCGGTAGTACGTATGAGGCTACTATCGGGTGGGATCTCCGCCGAGAAGTCATCACCATCATCTTCTACGCTCCTCCCGGTATGGCTGCGGTGGTCAGCACAGACACATCACTGTCAGGCACTACTGGATTCCGGGGCGGAAGGTAACTTCATGGACAGCACATTAGCCCACAAGCTCCACATTCCCCTCAGACATCTTCCGCACCACATCACGGTCCACGCCCTCACTGGTCAGCAACTTCCCACCATATCATACATCACTGAAGACATTACACTCATCACCTCTGGCAATCACTCCGAAACCATCTCTTTTCACATCCTTGACTCTCCCCTGGCACCCATTGTCCTCGGACACCCTTGGCTCCTCCTCCACAACCCTAGCATTGACTGGCTCTCTAACTCCGTTTTGTCTTGGTGTAAAAGGTGTCATGAGTCTTGTCTAGTGTCTGCCTGTCCGTCTGTGTCTGTGTTGCAGGAGGAGGCGGTGGATTTGTCTAACGTGCCCGCTGAGTACCTCCATCTGAAGGAAGTGTTCAGTAAGTCTCGGGCTGCTTCTCTTCCTCCGCATCGTCCTTACGACTGTGCCATAGATTTACTATCAGGTAAGTCTCCGCCTAAGGGCAAACTCTATTCACTTTCTGTTCCAGCGAGGGAGGCTATGGAGAAATATATTTCTGATTCTCTAGCTTCTAAATTCATCCGCCCTTCCTCTTCTCCTGTGGGGGCGGGGTTCTTTTTTGTGGGAAAGAAGGACGGATCTCTGCGACCTTGTATTGATTACCGGGGACTGAACAACATCACGGTAAAGAATACTTATCCCTTGCCGTTGATGTCTTCGGCCTTCGAGAGGTTGCAGGGAGCGTCAATTTTCACAAAACTGGACTTACGCAATGCGTATCATTTGGTTTGGATCAGGGAGGGGGATGAATGGAAGACCGCTTTTAACACCCCCAGAGGGCACTTTGAATACTTGGTTATGCCCTTTGGGCTCTCCAACTCCCCAGCGGTCTTCCAGGCACTCATCAACGACGTGCTGCGAGATATGATCGATCAGTTCATTTATGTCTACCTGGACGACATATTGATTTTTTCTTCTTCTCTCCAGGAACATGTGCAGCACGTCCAATGAGTGCTTCAGAGGTTGCTAGAGAATGGGCTTTTTGTCAAGGCGGAGAAATGCAAATTTCATGCACAGTCAATTCCATTTTTGGGGTATATCGTGTCGACTGAGGGAATATGCATGGTCCCCGAGAAGGTTAAGGCTGTGGTAGAATGGCCAAGCCCAGATTCCCGTAAGGCCCTACAGAGGTTTCTGGGGTTCGCTAACTTCTACCGGCGTTTTATTCGCAACTTCAGCCAACTAGCCGCACCTCTGACCGTCTTGACCTCCGCCAAGACTGCGTTCAGGTGGTTGGACACAGCTGAGGCTGTGTTTGCCAAACTGAAGAGCCGTTTCATTTCAGCCCCTATTCTGATTACCCCTGACCCTACACGTCAGTTCGTGGTGGAGGTCGACGCATCAGAGGTGGGGGTAGGAGCGGTGTTATCTCAACGTTCTCCCTTAGACGACAAGGTCCACCCTTGCGCGTATTTTTCATATCGTTTATCTCCGGCAGAACGAAATTACGATATTGGTAACCGAGAATTGTTGGCAGTTAAGATGGCATTGGAGGAATGGCGACACTGGTTAGAGGGATCGGGGGTTCCTTTTATAGTATGGACTGACCACAAGAACTTAGAGTACATTAGCACCGCCAAGAGGTTGAACTCCAGGCAGGCTCGGTGGGCACTTTTTTTCGGACGTTTTGACTTTACTATCTCGTACCGCCCGGGTTCCAAGAATATCAAACCCGATTCTTTGTCGCGTATTTTTGACCATTCCGAACGCCCGTCCACTCCCGAGTGTATTTTTCCTGAGACATTAGTGGTCTCCACTCTCACATGGGAGATCGAATCGAAGGTCAGAACGGCCTTAGAAAGGGTAACGCCTCCGCCCGGGTGCCCACTGAACCGTTTATTTGTGCCGGAGGGATTAAGGTCCAACGTTATCAAGTGGGGACATTGCTGACATTGAAGACATTGAATGTAGCTTGCCATCCAGGGGTTAACCGTACTAGATTTTTAGTCAAGCAACGATTCTGGTGGCCACTTATGGCTCGCGACATTCACAGTTTTGTTTTGGCTTGCTCGGTGTGTGCCACTGGTAAGACTTCCAATCGGCCCCGTGATGGGTTACTCCAACCGCTGCCGGTTCCTTCGAGACCCTGGTCCCACATCGCTCTAGATTTTATTACCGCCCTCCCGCCCTCCCAGGGCAACACGGTAGTTTTAACCGTGGTGGACCGGTTCTCGAAGGCGGCCCACTTTATTCCCTTTCCCAAATTACCCTCAGCCAAGGAGACAGCGTTGACCGTCGTAGACCACGTCTTTCGTTTACATGGCCTCCCGATAGATGTGGTTTCCGACAGGGGACCCCAATTTGTGGCTAAATTTTGGCAAGAATTCTGTAGACTACTGGGAGCGACTGTAAGTCTGTCCTCAGGGTTTCACCCCCAGAGCAATGGTCAAACCGAGAGAGCCAACCAAGATTTGGAAAGGGTGTTGCGATGTTTGGTCTCCAAGAATCCTTCCTCCTGGAGCCAACAATTGTCTATGGTGGAGTACACCCACAATACCTTACCAGTGTCAGCTACGGGCCTATCTCCTTTTGAGTGTAGTGTAGGTTACCAGCCACCTATTTTTCCCAGTATGGAATCCGAAGTTGCGGTCCCCTCCGCTCACGCCTTCGTCCAGAGGTGCCACCGCACTTGGACCAGAGCCCGTGAGACTCTACTCCAAGTGGGGGCGCGCACCAAGGCCAAGGCCGATCGCCATTGGTCTAGGCCTCCCGTATACGTCGTGGGTCAAAAGGTGTGGCTTTCAACCAAGAATATTCCTCTCCGGTCCGTATCTAATAAATTGGCTCCCAAATTTATTGTCCCGTTTACTGTCACCAAGATCATTAGTCCGGTGGCAGTCCGCCTTAAACTCCCTCCTACGTACAGGAGAATTCATCCCGCCTTTCATGTGTCCAAAATCAAGCCCGTATTTCATTCTCCCATTAATCCGCTACCCCGGTCCCTCCCCCGCCGCGTCTCGTAGATGGGGAGACCACCTATTTGGTAAATCGTATTCTGGACTCTAGAAGGAGGGGACGCGGATTTCAGTACTTGGTGGACTGGGAGGGTTACGGTCCGGAGGAGAGAAGTTGGGTACCTGCTAGGGACATCCTGGATCACTCCCTTATCGATGATTACAATCGACAGGTAAGAGATTCTGGGGACGCCAGGAGGCGTCCTTAGGAGGAGGGGTACTGTCACGGTTCGTGAATGCACCATCTCCCACTGTAGTCATGTTATGTCATGTTGATTGGTTCATCTGGGTGTTGCCACTGATCGCCTGATCAGCGGCAGGTGCATCTCATTCCAACCGCCTATTTAACGCCCTGTCTTTCGTCTCCTGTTTGTCAGATCGTTGTTTGAGGTCCTTGTGTCGATGTCTGTTCGTGCTCCTGTGTTCCTGTCCTTGCTCAGTTTCCTGCTTCAGTCTTCATTGGATATTCACAGTCACTCACGGATTATCACCGCCGATCACCGATCTACCATCACCGCCATCGCTACCAACGCACTCAAATCACCTACCCACCTGTCTGTGCTGCCATCGTGGTTCCTGCGTCACTCACCAGCATTCATCCATCACTACTCCTGTCAATAAACTACATTTACTTACATCTGCCTCCTGTCCTCCATTGTTAGCGTCGCACTCGTACCCTGTGCCAAGCAATTGAGTGTCATTAAGTTCCCATGTGTAGCCATTGCTCGAGCCCGCAAGTACAAAAGTTTTATACCCCCAGCGAACAGGCTTATTTTTCATGTACTGTTTTAGCCCGAAATGTGCTTTTGAGGCAACCATCTGCTCATCTATTGAAATGTCCTGCCCAGGGTGATAGTTTGCATTGCAGGCATCCCTTTTCTCATTGTACAGTGGCTTTATTTTGCAGAGACTATCAAATTCTGGGGTACCCCTTTTTTGTTCATTAGCAGCATCGTTGAGTAGCTTTTTTATTTGCTTTTGATGCAACACTCACATTCAGCGTGATCAAGTGTCAGTCGTTAATCAACTAAACACCAGTGGGCGGGGCCTATGTTGAAAAGAAGACTATTCATCAATGTCTTGCTCTGAGTTTATACAAATGTTTGTTCCCGTTATGTGACCTCCGAACCGAACCAGACATTTTTGGAACATGATTAAATAGGTGATTTGTTTATGAGGAGGGTGTTTTAAGTTATGAAATTTGCATGATGTTTTAATGGTACAAAAGACATCTTATATGCCAAAAGATCAAGGCTAATTTGATTTCTCCTGCCATGACCACTTTAAGTCTTTTATTTTCAAAAGTAATGTGTTATCAGAGCCCTTCAAAATAGAATAAAGAGAGTGAATGTTAAATTTACGTGCTCCTATCCATAGGATGCAACATTTTTTAATTGATTAACTTGGTGCTATCGCCTCTAATCAAAGAACACACAGATATCATCACAAGTTAGACAGATAGGCCACACCCCCAAAGCAGCAGTGAAAAGGGAGAGTGTGTTATACTGGTCCTCTCATATGAGCAGGATGTTCACGTACACCGTCTCTGTCACCACTGGCAAACAGGAGTTTGCCGAGACGATTAATGAAATATACTTGACTCTGGTGGGCACGGAGAGAAGCAGTGACCGGACTCTACTGGACAAATCTGTTGTTGACCATTTTAAAAGAGGATCGGTAAGAATTGCGCTTTCCTTTACAATTTCTAGTCAAACTCAGTGGAAACTGGTGTCATGTATTAAATGAATCAAGTATAGTACATTAAATAGTACAAGTTGAACTGATTTCACTTCTTTACTGATGTCAGAGGTGGAAAGTAACTCCTTACAAATACTTTGGCTACAGGACTTGAGTGCATTTTTACATTTTTCTACTTTCAGGAGTATAATTAAAATGTTGTACTTGAGTGGAATAAAAATAAAGTATTGAACTTCACTGAAAGTACAAAGTACAAAAAGGTGCTAATGGAGAAACAGGGCAAGCTTGGCGTTTAACGGTCACGTTTCAAACTACTCTTTGACACAGGGTCAAAACCAATCAAATCCAGTTGATCTGTGGGGCGGGGCATTCAAACCCTGCTTTCCTTTGACAGTCAATCACTGGCGTTGCTGTTTTGAAACCGTAATGTTCATGCTTCAGGTTTTAAGTTGAATGTAAGAAATCAAAGCTCCGATTTGAACCCTTAAGGCTCCAGGGTTTTTTTTGTTTTTTGTTTTTTTTTAAATGCTGTATTTTGACATTAAGCTCTTTCAAGCCATAAGCTTTTGAAATCTTGAAGATAGAGATCTACTGTTAATTAGAAAAATGTTGGGCATGACCTAAAGTTTATTTGGGTTTTAAATATACTCATCTAATTTGCATATGACGTCACCAGGTGCGGCAATCTTGAATTTCATAACATTCAGGACATATTAGATATTGAATTGATGTTTGAAATTATTTGCAGGTGTGTGTGTGTGTGTGTGTGTGTGTGTGTTTGTGTGTGTTTTTATCCTCATTCCAAGTGATCAGAAAAGAGGAAGCCAACAATAAAACAGGAGAAATTATTACTATATTATTACACTATATAGTGGTTAAATGCATGTGTACAGTAGCCTACTTTTTGGTCAGTTCATCAGTAATATTCAGGAAATAACAGATATTGAATGGATGTCTGAACTTATTTGCAAGATTTTGTTTTTTTTGTGTGTGCTTTTATTCTCATTCCAAAGGATCAGGAAAAAATGTAGAAAAAGAATCGTGAGAGTAGTAAATTACTCTTTTACTGTGCTATAAGTAAAATGCATGCTATTTTCTGATCAGTTGACCAGCTATCTGCCCAATCTTCTTGAGCGAGTATGGGAGCAATCTCTCATTGCATGGCACAGCTCAGAGCGCACCTTCTCCAAACTGAGTGTACATGTACTTGTCTTATCACGCACGATCAGCAACAGCGATCACGACAACCCCTGCCACTTCTGTCCCCTTTGGGCAAAGGGTCGAAATGATCACGCCTTGCACTGCGGCACCATTGCACTGCAAAGATGTACTGGGAGATGTGCGATCATTAGACGACCGATCGTCATTTCCAAAAGACAAATATTCTCTTTCAGAGTCCGAATTGGTGAATAACATTTGCAACACATCCTCATGGTACAATGTTGTATTAGCCATTTTGGGATTTTCTCTCACAACTTACACGCTATGAACTGAACTACTTCCACATCAGTGACACCAGTGCTAACTTGCTCTGCTATTTCCTTAAACTCTTTGAATGGCAACATGATGTAATGTGGTCTAGAATCAAAGTACTACATGTCTGCCATCTAGTGGTAGGGAATACAAATGAGATTACACCATATTAGGAACTACAGTCTGTTTTATTAAGTATGACAGTGTGTGTGTGTGTTCACAGTGTGTGTGTGCACTTTGGATGGGTTAAATGCAGAGCACGAATTCTGAGTATGGCTCACAATACTTGGCTGAATGTCACGTCATTTTCACAGAGGAGCACAGAACACTATTAGGAGTCAGCTTCAGAGGAGACAGAGTAGAGGATTTAATGATTTATTTATTGTAAATTGCTGAGAATTGATTAGTTCATAATTTGGGTCAATCGGTTCGAGTCACGTGACAGATCCATACGCTATTTCTGACATTTGTCACTGTGTTTTTGTTACTGTTTCTTCAGGATCTGTGGTGTGTTATTTTATAAATAAATAAAACCCTGTTATAAATAAAATATTAATTTGTCTTTTTGACTGTCTATCAGTAAATAAACACTAGGCTATATAATAATATAATCATCCAAGCCTACTATACAAAGTATTTATAGCCTAGTTTGTTCATTTTGGTCTAATATATGTAAGTTGATTGCTAAAAAAGGACATAATGACACAAATTAAAAGCAAATAACATTTTGAATCTTAAACAAGTAACACTACAGTGATTTCGCCGTCATATGGACAAAATTTAAAGCATAATCAACTCTTTATTACCACATTCAGTGTTATGGAAAAGTACCATCATGACAGAAATTAAAAGCAACAATTTGAAACCAGAAATGCATCACGTAACTGTAAGAGTAAATAATAATTATAATTAAAAAAAGAATAAGTCCTATGCACGCATTTGTAAGGAAATTAGGTTATTTTGTTAGCTTGATTTAAGGTTGTAATTTTTTTTTTTCTGGATTCTGAGAAAATCGTGATCTCCTATATATATATATATATATATATATATATATATATATATATATATATATATATATATATATAGTCACGACCGGCTCAAAGCCGTGACAAATGGGAAGGAGGACATAGTCAGGTTGGTATGTTTGCAACAAAGATATTTATTAAAGAGTAACTAAACCCTAAACCAACTTTTTTTAGTTAATGATCTATAAGATTGGGGCTTTATTGGTGCTGTTCATTGATTCGAGTAACTTTTTTGACATTTGAGTATAAAGTGTTTTAATTCTACAATATATGGTGTAAAAACGTGTGAGTGCTGCCCTCTTCAGGTTGAACGGTGGCTACTGCAGTTGATTTTTCCTATTGGATGTTGCGGTGGCAAGTGACGTAAGCAGTTTCCAGCTCACCACACCCCTTGGTACGAGCTACCACGCCCTTGACAGTATAAAACCATCAAAATCACTGTAGTGAGTCAGGAGCTGGAATTGCGAGTATTGGTAACGACCAGGATAGACTATTATAGCATCTATTTAGCATAGCAATTATATAGTTATTTAGATCTTCAAGTTAGCATAGATTTATCTGTATTTAGTACAGTGGTCAGGATGGTACGGAGGTGTAGTGTTGCTGGTTGCGACAGCACTGCTGGACTGCATAGTTTACCAGCAGACTTTAAAATTAAGCGCCAGTGGTTGCATGCACTTGGCCTGGAAGACCGCAAGTTCCCGCCTAGAGCTGGAGTGTGCAGACTGCATTTTACACGGGATTGCTTCTCCAACGCAATGGAGGTGGAAATGGGCTTCTCCACACAGCTCGCACTGAAAAGCGACGCGATGCGGGAGTTAAGACCGCAGTTTGAGCCAGCGGCTTGAATTGATATGAACAGATACCCCAACATCCTCCACTTCAGGTGAAGGTGGGGGAGTAAAGTCCTCTACTTCAAATGATCGCTCTGTTGCAAAGCTACTTGCGTCATTACAGTCACTCTCCATTTTAGCGTCTCTGACAGCAGCTGTCAATCAATCCGTCACTGCGAGTCTCAGGATCACGCGCACTCGCTCAGCCCCGCCCTAGGTTCGTCCCCTCTATCTCCGCTGTGATCTGCCCACTTTTCAGCATTTTTCAAATATTGTCAGTGGGTGGAGTCAGGCTCTGAGCAGGGGTTTAGTTACACTTTTATATAAATAAAGAACATAAAATAAGAAATCAACAAACCAAAACACGATTCCGTCAAACAAACAAATGGTCCAAGCGTCCAACAGAACCGAGTTAAACTAATCATAACCTCAAAATAGACAAAGCAAAACCAAACAACCGGGAGTCCACACCCCACACCAAACAGAGCTGAAACTTTGTAGGGAAGGAACAGGTGTACAGAATTCCGTTGACGAGCCTTCCAACCACACCCACTGACTGGTCTTAGTGGAAGTAACGAGGGACGCGTCACAATATATATATATAATGTGTATGTGTGTGATATATATAATTTTTTTGCATTTTGTGTTGTTCAGTTGAATAAAAGACTATTTTCCTATATTTTTCATCATTGAGGATTTCTTTTAAAGATTTCTAAAAATCTTATCTCATTCTCATGAACCCAGTCTTGTGTCTCATCTCGTGGGATAAGCATCTCATCACACCCCAATACATACATACATACACACACACACACACACATATATATATATATATATATATATATATATATATATATATATATATATATATATATATAAAATCACTCTGATTTAATTGAGTGTCAAACAATTATGTTTCCTCAATCCATTTATCCACTTTTTTTCACAGCATTATGGCATATATTCAAATTTATAAATCATAACAGTAATCATCATTTCATAAATTAAAAAATGATATTATATGACAAATCCAGTAATAATTTTTGCACACAAGCTGTATGATTCAGTTATGGCTAACAGAAGTTGTCGTTAAAGGTGGTATCTGTTGACATCAGAGTGAAGGAGGTCCTTGGAGACATAGTGCTGGTGAAAATTGGGAAGGAGAAAATCTTGTTAAGTGATAACTGGTTCTGCAGATCCATCAGTGTGACGACTCCCTCTGGAGACTCCTTCGAGTTCCCCTGTTATCGCTGGATAGACAAGGAAAAGGAAGTGGTTCTTCGAGATGGCAAGGGTTAGGCCTACTTCGATCTGTTCACTATCCAGTCCTGAATGAAGCATGTCAAAAATACTCTTGGTAATGTGTATATATACTCATGTTTGTTTAGATCGATTGCCTCAGGATGATAATATGAAAGAGTACAGGCGCATGGAACTGGAATCAAGACAACTGCTGTTCAGGTTTGATGCCACAGTTACAATCCCGTGTAAATATTCAACAGATATTCAATCATATGATGGTGAAAATGTTTTTTAGCTTGCAAGTTTGTTACACCAAACCAGTAAAAAAAAGTACTGGAGGAATGCATATTTGTTCAAAAAAGGATTGCTTAGGGACAGAATGGATTTCAATGCAGATTTTACAATTGGCTGGAAAATACCAAAGCACATGGAACCAGACAAAAAAAACTAATGCCTTTTAAAAAAATTTAATTTCACCTAAAATAATTCTCAATCCACATAACTGAAAGAATAATATTGCTGTTTCTTAAAGGTGGAAGGAGTGGCGCCCTGGTTTCCCCTTGAGCATTGATGCCAGTTCAAGCACTGAACTTCATTTGGACATGCAGTTTGAAGCTGCGAAATCTGTGGACTTCTCTTTGAATTACATTACAGCGTAGGTTGTGTCCATACTTTTGCATGCTTCTCCAGCAAGTATGCATGTTATAGATTTCCTGTGACTGTTGCTAGGAAATATCTCAAAATAAATAGAGGAATAAGCCTAGCTTAAACACTGAAAATCTGATTGAGAGCCTTCAGCTGTAATTTTCCATGATCATCTTCTCTTTCAGGATTAGGAATCTTGGACTTAATAAATTTTTGAAGTTGTCCTCTTGGAAAGATATTGCAGATTTTGAAAAAATATTTGTGAAAATCAAGAACTCCGAGTCAGGTTTGAAATGTTTCTTTTATTTACACAATCTGTCCACTGACTGAGTAAAAATGATTGTGAGAATGCAACAATTACTAGGCTAAGGCAGACATCGTTTGCATGCTCCTAAACTCACTGGCAGCTGACTTTATTATTCTCTTTAACAGAGTATGTGATGCAGAACTGGAATAAAGATTACTTTTTTGGCTATCAGTTTTTGAATGGCTCCAATCCGGTGATAATCAGCAAGTGCATGAATCTTCCAGACAAGTTTGCAGTCACACAGGAGATGGTGGAGGGCTCCCTGGATAGAGGTCTCACACTACAGGAGGAATTAAAAGTCAGAAAAAATTACACCACACTAATAAAAATCAAATAATACAATATACAAATAAAATATATTTATACTTATCAGGGTGCTCGGAGACACTTTACATGATTTAGAAAGATTCATAAAAAACGGTACAATAAAACTTATAGTGCACAACATAATCTCAAATGAAAAGCATTCCTGAAAGATGCATTTTGAGAGAAGTTTTAAACATGGACAAATTTGAGGCGGGGGGGGGGGGGGGGGTTATTCTGAGTTTATTTTAGATTTTTGATGATGCGCCAAAAAGAAGTAAATTCTGGACGTGAATGAGTTATATAGACTGGAATAAAAAATGTCCCGTGTCAATCTATGGCTCCAATACTAAATACCTCTCTATTACAGGCGGGAAACATTTACATAGCAGACTATGCAATAATGGAGGGAGTGCAAGCCAATGCCACAGACCCAGATACCAAGCAGTATTTGGCTCCTCCCTTCTGCCTGCTGTACAAGAACAGCCAGAATGAAATCCTACCAATTGCTATTCAGGTGCCTGTAGAAATTATTTTGTAAAACATGACTTCAAAATAAAAAAGTTTGAGTTTTACCAAGTACTAATTTTGGCCTTATTTTGCTATCTGAAACAACAGCTCAGTCGTCAGACCACTGTAGGAGTGGGGAACACAGTCTTTCTCCCAAGCGATAATCAGTATGACTGGATGCTAGCCAAGATGTGGGTGAAATACGCTGACTTCACTGTACACCAGGTGGTCACACACCTTCTCAGGACACATCTGATATCGGAGGTTTTTGCCATAGCCATGTACAGACAGCTCGCTGCAGTCCATCCCGTATTTAAGGTAGCCATCTTTTAACGCTTTCATTGCAATGAGATTTAGGGGAAGATTTACTAACACCTCGCACCAGCGCAAACCCTCTTTTGACATGAAAAAAATACTGTCAGGGTTTACCAAAGACATGCAGTTAAACATTAGTGACAAAAAGGCAAGAATGCAGTTAATTTGGTTACTACCCTTATGTATGTATTTGTTGGAGTTTTTTATTTCATACACAATTTATGGGAGGCGGGTTTTTTAATGAATCATGCAACATGATTTACTAAGTTGGTGATAATCAGTTTAGTGGAATGCACCAGTATTTAATGTCCAGAGAAAGCATGTCTAAAATAATTAGTTCACTTCGAGAATAATAAGTTCTGTATCATTTATAAGATGTTCATGTCTTTCTTCAGTCAAAAAGAAATTAAGATTTTTGAACAAAACGTTCCAGGATCTTTTTCCATATAGAGATCTTCAATGGATTAAAGGTAAAAATGCAGTTTCAATGCAGCTTCAAAGAGCTCTTAACAATCTCAGACAAAATTCCAAAAATAAATGAAATCCATATACCTTTTAACCCAAAATGCTCATCTTGCTGTAACTTTGCACATTACAAAATCATTTTGATAACGTCACTTGCGGGTAACTCTTCGTCTGTGTACTTTGTGAAAATGAGAAAATGAGTTTTTCGCCATACCCGACCTAGGGTGTTTGACTTTCTTCACACATTCACTTTGAAAACACTGGGTTGGAACTTCAGCCTACGTTACAAGTGACCTTTCCAATGTTGATTACATAATGCGTGAGGACGAGTTGGTTCAAGGTGATCGTTTGTAGTTAGAAAGTATATAAATTTAATTGAATTTTTTACTTTCAATCCATTGAGCACCATTGAAGTCCACTATATGGAGAAAAATCTTGCAATGTTTTCCTCAAAAACCTTATTTACCTTAAGACTGAATAAAGAAAGACATGAACATCTTGGATTACATATCTGGAAATTTGTATTCTGGAAGTGTACTAATCCTTTAACCCATTTAGAGCCTGTTTTGTTACAGTAGTAGATTACACACAGGTTCCTGTACTTCTAGAATTTAATCATGTTTTTTGTCCCCTTGATTAATAAAATCAACAAAGTATCTTGAGGATCTAACATAAAACATACATTTTCCGAATTTCATAATAACTTCTAAATTCTGATTGGATGAAGTGTGTTCAAGTCATTGTAATGATTATAAATGCACATCTGTGACTCATTCTGTAATAATGCGCCAAAATGCTTGGCCACTGGAAAAAGCTTATAGTTGGGTTTTCTGGTAAAGGCATTGCTTATTCGTCATCTTATAATTGTTAATGAGTCTTATTAGTGTTATAATTTTGGTAAGTCTTATTGATACTTATTGAAAATAGGTGTCCTTTGTTACTGCTCTTACTATAAAAGCAAAAAGGCAGGGTGTTAGAGTTTGGCACCATGCACCTTACCTGTGGTGTAAACACTAATTCAAGTTGTAACGACTGGCTTTATTAGTAGATGTTACAATTTAAAAAATTAGATCAGATTAAAACTGAGGTTAGGTGTGTTTCAAAAGATGAGTTATAACAACAGTTATACAGTGAATCCAAGGTCCAGCTAATCATGATCACCAGTTTGTGACCACCATTTTGTTTGCCATGCTACCACCTTTACAGAATCTATTTCCTGACATGTGATTAGTCAGAAACCAAGATAATTTAAAGACCTACACATGTCAAATAAATCAGAGGAATATAATGGCTAAGAATACAGAAATACCTGTAAAACTCCAGTATACATAAAAACATAATACAATGAGTAGGTTAAATGTGTCTTGTGTGGCAATGTCACATAGTGGCCTAGAGTGGTTTATTGCTTAATTGAAGGCCAGTGTTTTGCTGATAGTCTTTTTTTTTTCTTACAGTTGCTGATACCTCATGTTCGTTTCACCATTGCCATCAACACTGCAGCTCGTGAAAAACTCATCTGTAAATCTGGGCTTTTTGAAAAGGTATATTTAACCCTGCATAAACAGCTTGTAAGGAACTACAACTTTTGCATTCAAGTTTATCTCTTCTTTGTTCACCTGACTATAAGGTCTGAAGATACAACTAGGTTTAAGCTATCTTATGAACATTTTTGTCTTTTTCAGTTTTTACTTGGACACAAGTGCGCATTTGTATTAGAATTTCAATATTTCACCTGTATTTCCTTTATTTTTCTACATTATTTTACTTTAGGTACACAAAATAGCTACAGTAAGGGCCATTGAAACCCATTAAAATGGCTATTTTTAATCCCAGGGCCATTTAACAATTAAAATGATGTCCTAAAAAAACTGTGGGTCCTCTGAGCGCATCTCAGGAATTTAACGAACAGGTCGTTCCTGTTGACTGTCCGGCCAGCCATGAGAGAATGATTCACTATACCTCCTTATAATAGTTATAGGACTTCTTTATTATAGAATAACTTCTAGATTGTTTTTTTTATTTTACAGTCTGACAGAAAGATTTGATGTGCTGGCAGGAACTTCTATTTCTATAGATTTATTAATAAATATATAGAATACTGCAATTCTATGTTGCGTCGATAATTTCCCCCACAAAATTTTTTTCTTTTTTTAAATCACTCCACTTTATAAAATGTTATCGGACACAAAAAAAAATCACTGGTGTCCTTCTAATTCAAAGGCTAATGGCACCGGTGGAATTGGAATTGTTGAAGTGATTCAAAAAGCCATGAAAACTTTAACCTACAAGTCCCTGTGCTTCCCTGAGGCCATGAAAGCTCGAGGAGTGGACAACAAGGAAGATCTGCCCAACTATTACTACAGAGATGATGGCATGATGGTCTGGGAGGCGGTGAAAAGGTAGTTGATAAATTACATTTTCAAACACTAATGCTGAGCATTAATAACAGTGAAATAATTAGTAAAGCATTTGACACTCAAATCTATTTTGGAATTTGCTGATTCATCATTTAGTTTGATCTTCCTCCAGTTTTGTTTCTGATGTGGTCAAGATCTACTACAGCAGTGATGAGACCGTTCAGGAGGACAAAGAGATCCAGGCATTTGTTCAAGATGTTTGTTTCTCTGGTATGAAGAATTCTCCCAAGGAATGTGGTGAGTACAGGGTAAATTTACTAAAATCTAAGTATCTTTGTATGTGCGCAAGCATACGTGAGAATGTTTGTATGATATTGTGATAACATGGCAGACAAGAAACCTTTAATTGCATGCATGAGGTTAAAATGTTGCCAATTTTCACAGAGTTTCCAAATTCCCTGAAAACCCGGGAGCAGTTGGTCGAGTACTTGACTGTTGTGATTTTCACAGCATCAGCACAACATGCTGCTGTCAACTTCGGACAGGTGGGATTGGACACTTTTCTGGATGAATATAAAGTGTGGCTGGGTTACTATCTAAATGCTGATATCTGTGTGCTTGTCTTACGTTCCAGTATGACTGGTTTTCCTGGATCCCCAACAGTCCCTGCACCATGCGGAAGCCTCCTCCCACACAGAAGGGCCAGGTGGATATGAGGTATATCATGGAGAGTCTTCCGGACCGTGGACGATCCAGTTGGCATCTAGGAGCAGTTTGGGCCCTCAGTCAGTACCAGGACGAAGAGGTTTGGTGACCGATTATTCATAACTAGTTTGACTACTTGCTTCCCACAAAATTGCTGAAACAAAGTAAACCATGTTTTGTCCACATCTTCTCCCCAGCTGTTTTTAGGCGTGTATCCAGATAAGCACTTCACTGAGCAATCAGTCATAGAAGCCACTAAGACTTTCCGCAAGAAATTATTTGAAGTTACCAACATCATCAAGAGCCGAAATGAAAAACTGAAACTGCCCTATTGGTATCTGTCTCCAGACAGAATCCCGAACAGTGTGGCCATCTGAGAGAGCATCTATGGTAAACATTTCCAAAACACATCGCTTTTTACTAGTATATCCTTAGCATCTAAAGAAAATACAGTATTGTTCAAAATAATAGCAGTACAATGTGACTAACTAGAATAATCCAGGTTTTTGGTATATTCTTTATTGCTATATGGCAAGCTAGTTATCTGTAGGTGCAGTAGATTCTCAGAAAGCGAACAAGACCCAGCATTCATGAGATGCCAGCTCGTAAGGCTGTGCAATTGGGCAATTAGTTGAAAGGGGTGTGTTCAAAAAATAGCAGTGTGGCATTCAATCACTGAGGTCATAAATTTTGTGAAAAAAACAGGTGTGAATCAGGTGGCCCCTATTTAAGTATAAAGCCAGCACTTGTTGAACATGCATTTGAAAGCCTGAGGAAAATGGGTCGTTCAAGACATTGTTCAGAAGAACAGCGTACTTTGATTAAAAAGTTGATTGGAGATAGGAAAACCTATAAAGAGGTGCAAAAAATTATAGGCTGTTCAGCTAAAATTATCTCCAATGCCTTAAAATGGGGAGCAAAACCAGAAAGACGTGGAAGAAAATGGAAGACAACCATCAAAATGGATCGAAGAATAACCAGAATGGCAAAGGCTCAGCCAATGATCAGCTCCAGGATGATCAAAGACAATCTGGAGTTATGTGGAAGTACTGTGACAGTTAGAAGACGTCTGTGTGACTAATCTATTTTCAAGAATCCCCCGCAAATTCCCTCTGTTAAAAAAAACTAATGTGCTGAAGAGGTTACAATTTGCCAAATAACACATCAACTGGCCTAAAGAGCAATGGAGGAACATTTTGTGGACTGATGAGAGTAAAACTGTTGTTTTTGGGTCCAAGGGCCACAGACAGTTTGTGAGACGACCCCCAAACTCTGATTTCAAGCCCCAGTACACAGTGAAGACAGTAAGCCCTTTCACACATACAGACTTTTCCGGAAAATTACCGGTAAATTGCCGTAAAGAGATCATGTGTGAACAGGATCTTTTAAAACATACCTGTAAATTCGTTCAGGCAATTTACCGGTATGAGAAGTTGTAACATTACCAGTAAATTGCTGGAATTCTGCTATGTGTGAACACAGAAGGAAAATTACCAGTATGTTCGAGTACGTACGAGTTCAGAAAGCAGTGACGTAAGACGTCTACTCCGGGCCAATCATAACAATGTGACTCAATCACGCACCGTTTAAGAAAATTAAATAAATGTCATCCAACTGAAGCAACAGTGAAATTAAAGCGCTTCTCCTTATCCGGGTGGATGAAGAAATTTGTCGTCAATTGAGAGGAACTGTTAGTGATGCAGTAACGTATGATAAAATAGCTGTTAACTGTCTCCGAGAGCAATGCATTCACAGGACAAAGTCAGGTCATCAATAAACTGAAAACATTGCGTCTTAATATATAAAAAATAAACGACCATCACAAACGAAGTAGTAGTGGAAGTATTTCTTGTTCCTATTATGAATTTTGTCAATCTATTTGAAAAATAAAAAAATCAGCCCGTCTTTTTTGCCTATTCTCCCAAAACAGCTTATTCTGTTTCAGCTATTAAAATAGTTCAGTTTTGTATGTTTGGAGCAGTTTTTGATCGTTAAACAGGCCTATAAGTTTTGTTTTTAAAGTAACAAGCGGCCAGCACAGAGAGGGAGAGTTGATCATAGCCTATGATTGATCAGTTTAGCCTTCTCAAATCATCACGAATTGTCTAAAATAAAATCTAAAGATATAAAACAGTTGAAGCATGTAACAATGTTTTAACGTTAAACCCATATAAATGTACACTATATCGAATATTTTGTGCGGAAAGTGCAAGATAAAGCACGCTTTTTTGGGACATATAGGTGCCGGCGAGATAATAATATTAAATAAAGAAATATAAAATTAAGAAAATAAACATGCTTTCTGCCGTCTTGTCTTGAACAGGAGCGCTTACAAAAATAAACCAAAACTCAGCGAATACATGCCTCACAGACATGATACATATATCAGTAGAAAGCTTTAAATTACTACTTAACGAAATAATAAATACAAACAAACAAACAAACAAAAAAACTATTTTATTACAATCATAATCCGTATAGAAGGCGCATCTAATAAGGAGATGACAAGTCAGGCAACTTCATCCTTGGGACATAGCCTCAGAAAACACTAGTTTATTAGTAAATAATTCAAATATATATATATATATATATATTTTTTTTCTATTTCCCTCTGTCACATTCATGGTAATTGCTTTTTTCCGGTACTTTGCAACATATTTTTAACTCAATTTGAACGCAGAACTGTTTATCTGTGCTGATAGACTATTTGATATTAATTTGGATCAGCATATAGTTTACATTTGTGAACGCACCTTTTCTGCGAAGTCACGCGTCTTACAGACTGCAATTTACAATCGCAACTTCATTGTGCTATTAATCCTTTCAAGAAGAATTTCACTAAATTGGTCAGCTCCCTACAGCATCAGGTGTTTTATTAATGGTGAGTATAATTATTCAAACCAGTCGTATATTACGATGTCTCTGTAACAAAAGTAGTTGCATGAATACTAAAGTTTGAAACAAAAAATGAAACAATCAACAGAAATACTGACCATGTATTACCCTCCATGTTTAAAAATACGAGCGCAGCTGTTTAGAGGTTAATGACGTCACAGAATTTACCGGTATTTTGGAATGGATGTGTGAATGGTGCTTTTCCGGAAAAAAGACGGAATGTTGTTGACTGTGTGAACAGTGCATTTTTGAAATTACTGGTAAAGTCGTTCCGGTAATTTTACGGCAATTTACTGGTATTACTGTGTGAAAGAGGCTAGTGAAGCATGGTGGTGCAAGCATCATGATATGGGCATGTTTCTCCTACTATGGTGTTGGGCCTATTTATCGCAGACCAGGGATCATGGATCAGTTTGCATATGTCAAAATACTTGAAGAGGTCATGTTGCCTTATGCTGAAGAGGACATGCCCTTGAAATGGTTGTTTCAACAAGACAACGACCCCAAACACACTAATAAATGAGCAAAGTCTTGGTTCCAAACCAACAAAATTAATGTTATAGAGTGGCCAGCCCAATCCCCGGACCTTAACCCAATCAAGAACTTGTGGGGTGATATCAAAAATGCTGTTTCTGAAGCAAAACCAAGAAATGTAAATGAATTGTGGAATGCTGTTAAAGAATCATGGAGTGTAATAACAGCTGAGAGGTGCCACACAGATGTCAAGCAGTTTTAAAAAACTGTGGTCATACAACTAAATATTAAAATAGTTTTCAGTTTGTACAGTCAACGGCAGACACTGCTATTTTTTTGAACACACCCCTTTCAACTAATTGCCCAATTGTACAGCCGTAAGAGCGTGCATATCATGAATGCTGGGTCTTGTTCGTTTTTTTTGAGAATCTACTGCACCTACTGGTAACTTTTTTGCCACGTAGCAATAAAAAATATACTAAAAATCTGAATTATTCTGGTTAGTCACATTGTACTGATATTATTTTGAACAATACTGTATGTAGAAAAACTTGGCAGGAACGTTTTTTTAACTGGGCTATTTGGATCCACATCACAACATCATTACATAAAGAAAATCATTGCTACACTAACTATAAGAATATTAGTGAAAATGGTAATCTGGGTAAAAAAAAATAATACAAATTATTCCAAAATATTACTGTCTATAAATGTGCAGTCAGCATTCACAGTATGTGAATGTGATTTATGGATTCTCATCATCAACATTTGTGTGTTAATGTGTTACTTCAAGAGAGCAGACATCTGTGATATTTTCTGTTTTTTTTTTATTAATGTAGTTATCATTTGATCATTTTTGTCAATTTATTTTGAGATCCAATTCTGGCAATTAACAAACCATCAACGATGACTTCTGCCGCTTATTTGCTGCTTTTTAATAGTTAGTTGTTAAATTTAGGTATTGGGATGTAGAATATGTTAATAGTGAGATTTAGTCCCTAAACAAAAGTGTTAATTTCATTTTATTACATTAATCATTTATTCCTTATTTTATTCTTCTTAATTTGTCATTTTATGTTTTAGTATAGCATATTACTTATTTCACTTCTGTTGTTTAATTTTATGATAGTGGGGTTTCATAACATAGTAAGACTTATGTACAGTACAAAAAGAGGATTTGTACTGATTGTATGAGCATTGAAACACATGCAACTGAGATTATTCAATAAACCAACATTGCTCAGTTTTTACCATCACTTTTGTTTTCCACTTTCTGCTTTTAGCTTTCTTGGTCAAATTCTCAGGCTATTACAAGACTGATAAAACACCTTTGGTGAACAGACGAGGCTTGCTCTCTATAGATTTTACTGGTTTGGATACCTCACAAAACAGATATTGTCTGATAGGATTTGACATCTGAGGTTGGAAATCTTCTTTAGAAATCTAACAGTAAGACAAATACGATATTATTTTGGCATCGACGCTTTAGTATATAATGCTTGAGTGATTGTATAATCGTTGAGTGAGTAAATAATGCTTGCATGAGGAGGGATATTTCTATTTTTAGTTACATGTTCCTTCAATCTCCTCCACTCTCATTTTTATATCCTTTAATTCTTGTATCCTAAGATGGAACTACTGTAGGATACTAGGAAAGGAAACGATGGAGGGACTTGAGGATGCACATTAGTTTTGAGAATTATCCACGTTTAAGAGAAAAATGGATCTAGTTTGTTGAACTGCCTGACATTCTCTTAAACAATTTCAATCATCTACTCTTATTTTTCTGTGTTACTACTTGCAATGAACGGCAATACAACAATATATATTTTGGCAATGACATAAAGTGTAAATCAATGTAACTTTTTCTACATCATGTATGCAAATATATCTGTGGAGCTTTTATTAAGCAGGAGTCATTGACACGTCAAATCAGCAATAAGCAGCTTTCTGTGTGTGTGTGTGTGTGTGTGTGTGTACCCCTGTACAAAGATAATTATAATGTAAATAATAAAGATATAAAGTTGAAAATTTTTTCTAAGGGCATACTTATACTAGGCACAGTTGCCTCGTACTGAAGTCCAAACGTGATTGTCCTTTCTTTAACTGAGATATCTGAGGATTATTACGGGGCAGCTGAGGTTAATGGTGGAATTTGCAGCTTTACTTGCAAACTACATTACTGTCATTAATAAGACGAGAACCAGATACATTATAAATCTCAGTGTCTTGAATTGTGGTTCAAAGGGTTTAAGTTTTTTTTTTTTTTTTAAGGCTTGGTTGTGTTTATGGGATGCAGTCTAATATGTGTTAATGTCCTTGTAAACCGGAAGTTTATAACAGATTTGACTTCCATATTATGACGTACTTCCGAGAGAAATGGAATATTGAATGAGGAAAGCAGAGGGCGTGGTTTGATTGAAAATAGGGTTTCAGGAGAACCACATACTAACACGCACCTCCTCGCCATTTCTATTAGCTACGTGTTTTTCCCTCCACGCGCTGTCAATGCTCAAGGGGCACTGACAGTTGGAGAGGGGTCATTTTACAGGGGAGGAGCGTTCGCAGATTTGTATTAAAGATTACTAAGGCAAACTATTTTTTATTGGGGATTGACTTGCATGAATCAATTGTTCACCACAAAAATAGCAATGTGCGCAAACAAAATAAATATAGTTCATTTTGATTTCATGTGTACTTTAATTAGCTTTTTTTAAAAGAAGCATTATTTTCCCGCATAATTTACCTTTATTCTACACTACTCTATCCCTTCTCCGATAATCACTCTGTCCTAATTTTTAAAGCCCCTCCCTCAGAAAGACGCAGTGGGCTCAGATTGGTTAGCTAGCTCAGTGTTTTGTGATTTGCTAAACCGCCACTAGTGGCCGTGTAAATGTCCCGCCCCTCAGCTCAGTGGCATATGCTCCAGATGTATTGCATACAAAGGTGTAGTCAATATTGCTCATTAATTTGAGCCTGAATGAAAACAGAGAATAATAGTGAAGAGGATAGCGCAAAACCTGTGCAATTATGGCTCTTACAGGATGCTTCAGAATGGTATGTTGCGGTCTTATACTTTTAAATACGCTGTTATTTGTATATGCTACAGCTTATGTTAGCTTTTAATATATAGTTTTATCTTGAGAGATGCAGAGCAAAGCGTGTGCAGAGCAGGGTTGCGAGGAACAGACAGTATTAGGAACTGCTGCTTTAGAACAGTGGTTTTGAAAATTGTTAGAAGACAGAATTGCGATTCATATATGAATAGGTATTTTCTGGCACCGTAGTTTTGACGTCATGGCAACAACTCTTCTTCTTTTCTAAAGCAGTGCAACGTGACCCTGCCTCCTTTGTTGCATCATCTTGCCGGGGATGAGATTTATGCAAATTTCATAATTTGTGACATCACAAACCTGGGAAGTAGCTCAATTTAAGTCCCTATCAGCCGTAATAGTAGGCATTAAATTGCCATCATTTTAGATAGAAAATTTGTATGCATTGAACTTTCAGTGTCGTAACTTTGCAGATATTGTTTATGCTCGAACAGCAATATTACACACTAACATTAAAGTAAAATCACAATCAACCACTTGATTATATCCCATCTTTTTTCACAGAGTCTACCTATTTTGATTTGAAAGGGTCCAAAACAATCCATACCGGTGCTGTAAAAGGGAAGTTTGTTGAATCTCAGATGTGTTTTGGTGACCTCAGGTTTAACCTTCCACTTACGACATTCCATGTCGTTGGAATGTCGACATTCCAACCTCTTAGTATCCACACATTTCTCCTTGTTTCAGCAAATACCTGTTCTGTTGCTGGGTGACAAAACTTACTGTCATAGTCATATGAGCAGTTTGGTTGCTGGATGGTGGGAATCCAGAACTACAGGTGCTGGTCATATAATTATAATATCGTCAAAAAATGTATTTCATTAATTCTATTAAAAAAGTGAAACTTGTATATTATATTCATTCATTACACGCAGACTGATATATTTCAAACGTTTATTTCTTTTAATTTTGATGATTATAACTGACAACTAAGGAAAATCCCAAATTCAGTATCTCAGAAAATTTGAATATTACTTAAGACCAATATAAAGAAAGACTTTTAGAAATTTTGGCCAACTGAAAAGTATGAACATGAAAAGTATGAGCATGTACAGCATTTAATACTTAGTTGGGGCTCCTTTTGCCTAAATTACTGCAGCAATGCGGCGTGGCATGGAGTCGATCAGTCTGTGGCACTGCTCAGGTGTTATGAGAGCCCAGGTTGCTCTGATAGTGGCCTTCAGCTCTTCTGCATTGTTGGGTCTGTCATATTGCATCTTCCTCTTCACAATACCCCATAGATTTTCTATGAGGTTAAGGTCAGGTGAGTTTGCTGGCCAATTAAGAACAGGGATACCATGGTCCTTAAACCAGGTACTGGAAGCTTTGGCACTGTGTGCAGGTGCCAAGTCCTGTTGGAAAATGAAATCTGCATCTCCATAAAGTTGGTCAGCAGCAGGAAGTATGAAGTACATTAAAACTTCCTGGTATACGGCTGTGTTGACCTTGGACCTCAGAAAACACAGTGGACCAACACCAAGAGATGACATGTCACCCCAAACCATCACTGACTGTGGAAACTTTACACTGGACCTCAAGCAACGTGGATTGTGTGCCGCTCCTCTCTACCTTCAGACTCTGGGACCCTGATTTCCAAAGGAAATGCAAAATTTACTTTCATCAGAGAACATAACTTTTGACCACTCAGCAGCAGTCCAGTCCTTTTTAAAGCGAGACGCTTCTGACGCTGTTTGTTGTTCAAGAGTGGCTTGACACAAGGAATGCGAGAGCTGAAACCCATGTCTTGCATACGTCTGTGTGTAGTGGTTCTTGAAGCACTGACTCCAGCTGCAGTCCACTCGTGAATCTCCCCCACATTTTTGAATGGGTTTTGCTTCACAATCCTCTCCAGTGTGCGGTTATACCTATTGCATGTAATCTTTTTTCTACCACATCTTTTCCTTCCCTTCACCTCTCTATTAATGTGCTTGGACACAGAGGTCTGTGAACAGCCAGCCTCTTTTGCAATGACCTTTTGTGTCTTGCCCTCCTTGTGCAAGGTGTCAATGGTCGTCTGTTGGACAACTGTCAAGTCAGCAGTCTTCCCCATGATTGTGTAGCCTACAGAACTAGACTGAGAGACCAAATAAAGGCTTTGCAGGTGTTTTGAGTTAATTAGGTGATTAGAGTGTGGCACCAGGTGTCTATAACAACCTTACGCCTGTTTCACACATACTCTGTCTGCAGTGCATATTTTTTTACGCACCCATGTTAACGGATTCCAGTTGCGTTGCGTCTGCAGCAGTGCAGCGATCGTTTACGTGCCGAGTAGTGGACTGCAAACGTGTCCTTTGTGAAAGCACATCGAGTCCGTGCTGCACCACATACGTAACGCACACAGACTGCATATGCACTGCAGATGGAGTATGTGTGAAACAGGCGTGAGCAGCTCCGTAGCTGGGGTCATAGCTCCATAGCTTCAGGGACCCGGTGAAGGTTGTACCAATGGGCCCTGTTTGAAATTGTTTAATTTGTATGTTCATTTATTTTTATTTATTTGTGCTATTTACACAATTTTTAAGTGTTTTTCAAGTTTGTAGGTGACAAGGTACAGAAACCAAATAATTAAATGTAAAATAGCACTGAATAGTCTTCAATGTAAAAATGAAATATACAAATCAAACCTACATTTATTCAGACACAAACATTTCTTACATTATTACAGTTTTGCTATATATATATCAAAAATTATATCTGGTGTCTGAATGATTTTTGGTTTGACTTTTAAAAACTACAAAGTAATTCAGTCAAGAGCAGTGAGTGATTTTCATTTTCTTGAATTAACATTACAGCAGCCAGTAGCTAAATTAGGCGCGGTCACTTTAAGAGACTATGAACGCATCCAATATAATACACATCCCATTTTTTTCCTCAACTGTTTACTTTCACTTAAGAAATAACTGACAGTTTTTTCAAGCATAATTTCCAAGGTGGATATTTTGTATGTATTTGTCGGCACAAGAGCAAAAATAAGCAAATTCGATGTTCAAGTGTTTTGAGACGCCTTTCTCTGCGTGAGCCCTGAACACCAGAACACCGCGAGTACTGAATTGGGCTCATTCACATCTTTTTGTTTGTTCAAACTGCGATTTGTATTTGTTCGTTCAGGAGCAGGAGGGACTTCGAGGAGAACTTCGCAGAAGAGAGCTCGGTTCAGTCTCGCTGTTCGTTCTCTCTTTCTCCGCACCGAACACAGCGCGAGTGACCAGCTACTCTGTTCAGCTTTTCCACGTGTTGTTTTTGGATGCTTTAATGTTTAAATCAACAAGTGGTAAGGCTTAAAAACACGTGAAAAAGATAAGCTTTCGTGACGATGTGCAGCAGTGGCCCGTCAACTGTCCTGAGTATCTTTTTAGGCTGGCCTCAGCCAGTCGGTTATATAAAAAATAAAGGTGAAAGTCATCATAGCCTGCTTAGTATAGACCCAGCTCCCAACCCAACCTTGAGAATAGATTAATGGCGATATTTTTTTTATCGCCCGATAAGAGTCTCACGTTAACGCCGATAACGACCCACCACTAAATATAATATAAAAGTCAGACATTCTGATTTGGAATTAGTGAAATAAATCAACTTTTTGATGATATTCTAATTATATGGAGTCTTAGACCTTCAGCACAACATTGATGTCCCATATCTGACAGAATTTATCAGACTCTGTAGCTAAAGTAAGTGGTGTGTAGTGGATTCAGGCATCCAAGCCTTTTGTGTTTCATATTTCTCTGGGAAACTGTCTAGTTTGATATTTTGGAAGTTGAAATGATGAAAACTTCCTCTTTATGGACCAGTGTATAACAAGCATAATTTTTGAAAGCTTGTTACTGACAGAATAAATAAGGTAATGGTGATTTTTAATCTTGCAATTCTGGCTAAATATTTCACAATTCTGAGAATTGCTTGATAAAAGGTCAGGTTTCAATGTCAGAAAAAAGCTTCCATATATTTAGTATTATTTATATATTACTTTCAATTATTCTTCTGCATTGAATAAAATGGATGTAAACAGTTCCTGCTTCATTAATTCCTTATCACAGAATCCAATTGGTGGGCGAAGGTATTATGAATGTAGGTATTTTACTTGTGCTTCTACAAAGCTCACCTAATCTATCAGGATTTAGTAGCAATTTTAGCCGAACTCTGTGTTTAATCTGACTCCAGTTTCAAGTGATAATTCAATTTAGAATGGATTTATTATCAAAAGGCTGATCACAAATACAAACCCGATTCCAAAAAAAGTTGGGACACTGTACAAATTGTGCGTAAAAAAGGAATGGAATAATTTACAAATCTCATAAACTTATATTTTATTCACAATAGAATATAGATAACATATCAAATGTTGAAAGTAGTGTTGTCACGGTACCAAAATTTCAGTATTCGGTACCGATACCAGTGAAAATCCACGGTTCTCGGTACCAATTTCGGTACCAAAGCAAAACACAATATGTTAATAAAAAAAAAAAAAAAACTTTTCATCACTAAAAATAAAACCAATGCCATTCTTTATACTTATTTAAAATTGTGATTAAAGTTTTTTTTACAAGTAATACAATTATACAAAAAACAGTAAACAAGTTTCACCCAAATTTTGTCTTTTAATTAATGAAATTTGAACACATTCTATTTTTTGGTAAATAAAGGATTTGCTATTAAAATTAAAACATGGAATAAATATTGTGTGATTTATTTCTTTGATTAATTTTTTCAACAGTAGTAGCAGTATCACATACATTCTACTAAATAATAGTAATATTTCTAGCACAATGCCTTCTTGAAAAAATGAACTTATTTTGACGGGTTGCC
Source organism: Carassius carassius (assembly GCF_963082965.1). Taxonomy (NCBI): domain Eukaryota; kingdom Metazoa; phylum Chordata; class Actinopteri; order Cypriniformes; family Cyprinidae; genus Carassius; species Carassius carassius. The sequence goes on from NC_081780.1 coordinate 29,222,286, forward strand.
GTGAATACCTTTAAACTGACACTGGTTTTACTCAAATGAAACGGTAAAATGCTTGTGAAGTGACTCAGAACAGTTCTGGTGATGTTGTTTATGTATTTATGTCCTCATTGAGACGGCAGATGCTGAAATCACTGCAAATGTCACGCGCTTCAGTCTATGCAACCCTCTACGGACACCTCTGCAATTGAATCGCCATTGGCCATTAAATATTTTAGTTTACTCGCCAGACTGATATATAATTAGAACTTTAGTAATTAGAAGTAAACTTGATAACCATGTTTAAATGCATATTAGTCAATTTAATGAACATTTTAACTGGAATGGTGGTGGTGCTTTTTTGTCATTCAGTGATTCTGTAAAAAAAAAAAAAAAAAAGGAGCTGAGAAAAACTAACAAGAATACTCATAAGATAATATTGATACCAATTCTAATAAGAAGAACTATAAAAACACACTAAAGATTACTAAGGATTAATTAGCTGCTGGATTCATGAATATTAATCAGGTTTTGTGCATTCGCTTGAACTGATTTGCTGAAATCAAAACGAACGATAATAGGTGAGCGCCAGCCAATGAGATTGCCATTTGCGCATTAACTCCACACACTTACGTTATCGGAAAACCCAGCTATTCTTAAAAGCTGAAGATTTCCATAGATATGCCACTATTTTGACAGGAAAATAGAACCAAGAATAGTTTAAATGTAGTGCGTCAATTCTCTCTCTCGGTCTCTGCGTGTGTGTGAGAGAAAGCGACAGCGATCTGTGCGCCTTTACAATAGAGGTACATTAAACACAGGTGCGCTGTGCATCCATTGAGATGAACTGAATCACACAGATCGCCTGACTGAGAGTGAAACTTTAAAGCGCTCAGTCAGAGAGTTCGGCGAGTGAACATATATCTGAGCTAAACTTATACTTAGCCTCCAACTTACAAAATGGCGAGTAACATCTGAGAATTTATTAGCCATTGGCTAATATTAGAAATCATTTAGTCGCCAAAAGGAAGATTTAGTAGCATATGCGAGTGGTGTAGCTACTCGCAATTTAGAGGGTTGCTATGTAGTAAACAAACCCGCACGTCTCTGCCATTCATTCATTCACACAGAGACGCGCAGAACATGCAGGATTCAGATGGGGTCTTGCTCAACCCAGAATGGCCTGCTGGTTCGAAAATATGCAAGGAGACATTTAATTGTTTAGTAATAAACTGGGCCCGGTTCCCCAAAACGTTCTTATCGCTAAGTACTTCTTAACCTATTCCTTAACCTCTCTCTTAACCTTATGGCACGATTCCCGAAACGTTCGTATGCTAAGTATATCTTCTGTAAGTCACACTTTCGAAAGGTTGGTCTGCACCATTCGTAAGCTCTTTCTTAGCGTTGTTTGAGCTCAAGACGCTAATCTACACCACTGTGAAGCAGTCTTTAGAAACCTGCCCAGCACAGTACACATCAAACTATGGTATGTTGACAATGTTGTGGCTCAACAATGATTTTATGTTATGGACATTTTAAGACATAAGAATAAATTATGTTCGTAATGGATACAGGCTTATTTATGAAGTTGACTATGTGGTATCAGAACTAATATGGTGGTAATTAGCCTAGGCTTTTTTTATGTAATTAAAGCAAATTGGCAATCACTTCTGATAATTAAAATCTGGCAAACATTTGGCTCTAAATGGCCAAAATCTATAAATGGGTAAGCATCGTGGTGTCCAGTTCCAACATGTCCTTGTATTGAATCGGCCTAATCAAGACCTTGATGTGGAGGTGCGTCCACACTGTCACCAACACCCTTCTGCGCCGTGCCGGGGATTACATCCTGGTGGATGGCACACTCATCCCTATCGCCAATCCATCAGTGATTGATCAGATGTACATATCGCAAAAGGGATACGCGGCCATAAACGTGCAGGTTATAGTGGACCATAGGGTTGTGATCTCTGACCTGGTGGCAAGGTCCAGCAAAACTTCAAGTTCCTCTGATGAGAAGCTTGGTGCCCTTTTTTATGTTCCTTCCCCAGCATATTCTGTATCTAACTCTCTCTCTCTCTGTTCATTGTAAATAGGTTGCTTTTTATTGAAAAAATTAACCAATGGCAATCGTTTAACCATTAATATAAAAGTGTACTATATAATTTTTAGAAGTCGTTAAACCCATGTCAAGAAGCGGCACAACGGGATAAGGAGGGGGGATGATAAGCGAGGGATACCCGGTTCATCTAACCGTCACAACATATCATGTGAACATATTACTGACCATTTGATAATTTAATTTATAGTCTATATTCTACTGATAACCTAAACTGTTAAAATAAATGTTACTGTAATAATTTGAGGAATGATTAATTTGCATAGAACGTGTTGTCTTAAACGCTGTAATGCACTTTCGCGTGAAGTGGAAAATCGATTCCATGAACAATCGATGCCAACTAATTCAGCACCTTCACTCGGGACAGCGCTCTTGTAACGTCGGACGTAAGTTAAAAAGCTTCCTAAGGGACACATCGGGGAAAACACTTGGGAACAACTTTGGTAAGATATATCTTTCGAGGTCTTCTTAGCACGCTAATAGTGAACGTTATTCGCCATGAATGCCAGAGAGAAATGCACATTTCACATGGATTACATAATCAGAGAGTAGCATATTTATTTTGGTTTTAATATTTTCGTTTGAAAGTAGACATTTCAAGCTTTCTGTAATATATAGCCTATTTTTCTCAAATCTGTGAGGCACAAGCTGAGTTTCGCCGCCCTCCAGTGCACATGCAGTGCAAGTGATTGTGCCGGCGTCTCATTACATTTTCTCCTTATTTATTAAATACAGGCAATTGATTAATAAAACATTGATTAAAATTAAGATACAATTTATAAAAAATGAAAATCTTTTAAAAAGAGTTTTCTATGAAACAAAACTTCTGCATCTCTACCTGCAGACTGAGCTCGTGCGTCATCTTCACGCCAGTTATTCAGCCAATAAAGAGTAGGCCTATGTTTTTTCTAAATTGTGTCTAGTACTATATTAATTACAAAGGTTTAATTGGCATCTTTATTTCAAACGACCTGACCGACCGCGACCCGAATATCATTAAAAATATTTTTGGATGACTCATGTGGTGGAAAAATTAATTTAACATTGCTTCTGTATGCCTATATATGCATGTGTTTTCTTAGAATTGCTGTGTGGGTTCAGAGGGATGACACCTGGGTGGGAAACAGATGTCTGAGAATGACCTGAAAGGGTCATTGGGCCATATAGTGGGAGGACAATGCCTGAGGATGACCTGAGGGGGTCACCTAAGTCCTAAATGTGTGAGAAACTGCCCATAGAGAGTGTTCCTTGTTATGTGTGGAAAGTACTAGCTGTTAAGAATTTGTAACCTTGAAGCAGCAAAGGGATATAAGGTTGAGGACTGCCCTCTTCCTGGGTCGGTTTCACTCTGCAGGAACTCAGTGTTGCTGTATGACTGTCTGACCTTCTTTGCAAAGAATAAAAGCTTTCTTTTTAGTTATACCTGAGAGTGAGAGTCTCTTATGCTGACGAGAGTTGATTTAAATTTTGCCACGACAATTTGGTGTCAGAACGTGGGATTCCTTGGATGTGTCTTCTGGACCTGTGAGCGGACGGTGACTGATCATCCTGAACAATAGAAGTTCAGCCCTAAATTAGATTTTAGGGAGAAAGGGACTGACCGCCGAGGCCCAGAGGGGACACCACTGAAATCAGAAAAGAACCGGAGTGGCAACAGAACTCTCGGGTAAGAGACAGTTCATGGTATTCTAAATTTTGGGTTTTTAGAAATAAGGATTGGAATTTAAATAAGAAGAGGGAGGAACCATAGCGGTGGGACCTTCTCTGTGGGAAGCACAATCAAGGGGATTCTGAGGGAATCCGATTGTGAGAATACTGAGGCACAGTTAACACACTTCTAGTGGGGGAATTGAAATGGCTGCAACTGGCGTGATCGTAAATTGAGTTAGAAATTGAGATCAAAGCGATCCAAATATTTTGAAGCGATAAGCTGAGATCGCTGAGAAGCGGTTAACATATTTCTAAGAGGGAAAGTGAGACTGTGCGAGTATTGCCTGTCGACTTGGCCGAGAAAAGTCGGATCTGTTGGAGACGTCTGACAGATTATAGGCGCGCTGAAGAGAATATCCACAGAGAAGGGAACCAGCAAATATGGGAAAGTCTCAGAGCAAGCTCGTTGAATATGATACACCGGTGTTTAGGCAAATGAAAAAAATGTATGGCCAAAAAGGCATGCAAGATATGGGGAAATTAATTAAATACTATGGTTTTACCAAAAGAGGGAACGTTGAGTGTTAATAAATTAAAAGCTGTGAAGGAATCAGTAGAAGAGGGAAGCGAGAGACAGAAGGGTAGTTGTGCGAGACATATGTGTGAGAAATGTGAACGAACTGTGAATTGTTGGATAGCGGAAGCAGATAGTAGAGAAAGGAGAACGATGCAGAAAGAATTAGTAAGTAGAAAGGAGGAAAAGAAAGTTGAAGAATGTGAAGAAAATGTAAATGCCTCACATAGACCTACTAACCGCTCTGATGTTTGTGTTTCTAAACATGTAGCTCCGCCCTATACACACTTTCCCGTGATCGAGCTGAAAACCATGAAAATGGACCCTGACCTCGACTGCTCTCCGCCGAGAAGACCAACAGCACCGTGGCCAGATCCAGAATGGAGACAAGAGACAGAGGAAGAACCAGAAATCATTCCTGAAACCCCCAACGAAGAAATTTAAGAGGAAAAAGTGCACAGAGCACCTCCGACAAAGAAAAGAAAAACCAGACAAACAGTGAAAGAAGAAAATGTGAGTATAACAGCTCCAATGATTGAAGTTTCAGGACCTGACGGGCCTATTATGGTCTTTAGACCGTGGACTGTAATGGACATGAAAGAAGCGATGGCTCACTTGCCGAGCCCTGACGAAGCAGGTGATACATTTTCTACCAAATTAGTCACCTTCTGCCATGAATTCAGCCCTACCGTGCACGAACTGAGAAGGCTGCTGGCAGTGAAACTGGGGGCTACGAACTGGCATGAAGTGAGTGAAGAGCTGCAGAAAGAAGACTGTCGGAGAGGACACTGTGAATGGAAAAGTGGACGGCTATCTGCTGTTTTAGCACACGGTTTGCATGCAGAGGAGATGCAGACGGCGAAGAAGGAAAGAGTAGGACTGTGACGGTGGTTGATTTTGCAAGTTAAGCGAGCGCGGACAGTCCTGTGCTCAAAGTCGCTGGTGCGCGCTTCCTTTGTGCATATCCTTTCATATGAAACTGCGTAATAAACTATGTGCAAGTAGTGTCGTGGTCAGTTAAATAAATATCAAAGAAACAATGCAGTTAAACAAGAAAGTAGCCTAAATAAGAAAGTTAAATACACCCTGTCTAACGGACGCGAGCGACGCAGCGCGACAAAATACTCATTATAATCAGTGATGCTACACTGGATGCAGCACAACACGACATGATAAATCCCCTGTCCGGTCTGTGAGATACTGACACAGAGTTCAAATGTCCTGTATAGACATTAGACAGACTAAACCTGTCGCAACGCGGTTGTTTTGCATCCAGTTTACTTTTCCGCCACCAAGCAAGCTCAGTAACTCCTCATCTCCACGCGCTCTCTTTGAAATAGGAATCGTTGCCATATTTCTTGTTACCATCTTTTATTTATCACTGTCTCGTTTGTATTTGGCCAACCTGACCAGCCAGCGTTTGCGATCACGAGAACTTGTGCAAACGCTGATGGGTGACATGAATGCAGATGATTCCAGATCGGTGATGTGGTATTTGCTTTCCCAACAAGATCCATCGCCCAACACTAAATTAATTTGCTGAATGCATAAACTGTATTTTCCTGCGCTCAAATCTGTCAATCTAAAGGAAACGCTGTGTTTGAGGTAATTTGTTAATAACCATAGACTTAGAATTTGCAACTATTACAGTTATTACACTTATATACAAAACTTTGTAATATGCTTGCTATAGAGTTATACCGCCGGTAGCAACCAACCACCGTGGTGACGCGGTTGTCAGGGCAACTGTCACAGCCCTAGGAAAGAGTTAAAGCCAAGACTGACAGAAAGTAGCAGCTGGCGATAGTGCAAGCCGTGTCAAAGCTGGGGGGCTATTCTGTGCAGCGAAACCAGCAATCGAAAGGGGGAAGATGGAAAAGAGGAGCAGGAAGATATTCGAATGAAACTGAAAGAAAATCTGAAAAATGGGGTTGTTGGATCTGCGAGACTGATGAACATACAACATTCAAGTGTAGCTTTCCTTTGTGTATGGTTGATTCTGTTAATGGACATCCTGATAAATGTGCGATAATGTATAAGAGTGAAGCCTTTATGGAAATGCTTAAATATCCTATGCTAGTAGAGGGGATATTGATTGAGGTTTTAGCTGACATTATATATATATATATGTATATATATATAGCTATACAGCCATGTGATTTGCAATGCCAACCACAATTAACAGGCAAAATTAATGAGTCAATTTTTGCATCAGGGCACGTCATTTGTAAAAGGTTCACAGTGCCTCTGAATTGTAAACCAGAAGGGGAAGAGGTGCTGAGGCATGCTTTTCTCTAAACCCCTGCATGTCCAGTGCCTTTGATGGGGAGAGATTTATTGTGCAAACTATATTTGACACTGATTGCAGACTCTGGGGGTGTCCGAGTGGCAGAGAAAGAGCAGATTTGCTGTCTGCAAGCAGAACCAAAATGGGCATATGAATGGCACATCAGAAATTCTGATTGGGCTGAAATGATGTGTGAACTGGAAAAAAAAATTGAACAAAACCATTTGACAGAGAAATTGTGTTGCCTGACAAATTGCATTGCACGTCACATGTTGTGTGACCAGTATGAAAAAGACTGGTTTGAGGGAGAAAAAGGAGAAACCTTACGTTTTGAGAAAATGTTTTGGACAGAAAATGTGTGTGCAGTTTCAGTTTGCCTGACAGAAAAACAGCTTCAGTTTAACTCAATGGCAGAAGATTCTGTGCCTCGCTCTCCAAGGCCAACAGACAGGGCCCAGATTAGAAGAGTTTGTGAGAAGCTGTGTTTGTGTTACAGACAGAGGAAGATAGGGGAGGGGGTGAAACACAGTGAGAGTCTGGGAGTGTTTATGTCAGAGAGCAAGCATGAAATCGAGGTAGAGAGAGTTGTGGTACCCATTGACAAAAGAGAAAGGGAAAATCATTGAATGACAATTATTTGTGCCTCAGATATACATCCAGAATTAGCAGAAGTGCCATCAGAGTTACGGGCAAAACACAAATACGATGTGGGTTTGATTAAAGGATGTAAACCAGTTGTGGTCACCCCAAAATCTGATTACAGACCATGTCAACGTCAATACCCTCTAAAACTAGAGGCAATTCTTGGTATAAAACCAGTGTTTGAGTCATTATTAAGAGAGGTAAAAAAAAAAAGATAAAGGATGAGGGTCAGTCCACAGAGCGGCGATTTGTGCAAGATTTACAGGCTGTGAATGCTGCTGTCAGACAAAGAGCTCAATCAGGGCCAAATCCATACACAATTTTGTCACAAATACCACAAGATGCAACATTCTTCCCAGTGGTAGATTTGGCAAATGCATTTTTTAGCGTGCCAGTTGATAAAGACAGCCAATTCTGGTTTGCATTTGAATTTGAGGGCAAATGTTACAACGAAGCCCTAAGGAGGAGTTAGGAACCTTTGACCCTGACAGCAGGTACAGCTTTATTACAGTATGTGGATGATCGATGCTTGTGTGCTCGTGATGAACTCACATGTGTGACTGACACTGTGACCCTCCTGAAGCATCTGGCTCAGGAAGCCATAAAGTCAGCCTGACAAAACTGCAGTTTGTAAAACAACAGATTACATTCCTGGGGCATGTAATAACACCACATAGCAAATCACTGTCTGAAAGGGGGGTTAAAGCTACAAGAGAAGTCCCAAAATCACTGACAAAGAAACAAATTCTTAAATTTTTGGGAATGTGTTCCTATTGTAGAACATCTATTCCAAATTATGCAATTTTTGAGCTGCCCCTGAGAGCCCTGAGAGGGAAGGGGTTGAATTTGTGTGACAGGATTGAGTGGACAGAGAAAGCGGAAGAGGCGTTTCTGAACATGAAAGTTCTGTCTGTTGCGCCAACTCTGGGCTTGCCGGCCCCAAATAAACCCTTTGTTCAGATGGTTGATGAGAAAAATGGATTCATGACTTCTGTATTGTTGCAATATCATGGAGATGCATGATTATGCAAATTAAAGAATTGTGGTTTACAAAGGGGCTCAAAATTTATGCAGAAATATTTTGCAAAAGATGTGTCATTTGTAATACACATAATGTGGCAAGAGGCATAAAAATGTCTCAGGTATCCCAGACAGCCCCGATGGATTTTATTGAACTGTTCCCATGTGAAAGGAAGGAAAAATTGTTTGGTATTTGTGGACATGGGTAGAGGTCTTCCGAATGTCCAAACAGGATGCAGCAGCAGAAGTAAAGGCTCTGCCGACTGAAATAGTCCCGAGATGGGGAAATTCCACGAAAAAGCAGTTCAGACAATGAAACAAATTTTGTGTAGGGGCAATAAAAAAACTAATTGGCTAAGTGTTGTGAGAAAACTGGACTCACATGGGTTAAGGTGCATGAGGAATTGGTGTATAAGAGAATGAGAATGAGATATCGATCCAAACTAAACCTGAGCCCCTTTGAAATTCTCTTTGGCAAACCACCATTTGTGGGTATTGAGGGGGTAAACGACAGCTGCCATCTACAGGTGTGTGACCATGACGCGTTGAGTGATTGCAAGGAAATGTCTTCTCTTTTGTCTAATGTTTGTGTTCAGGTGAAAGCTGCTCAGGGGAAGGTTGCTGAAACCCCATGGCATAACCTGAAACCAGGAGATTACGTGATGGTACGAGACCTGAGGAGAAAGAGCTGGAAGGAAAAAAAGGTGGCTGGGACCAATCCAGGTGCTTCTGACCACTCACACAGCTGTGAAAGTAGCAGAGAGAGCAACGTGGATCCATGCCAGCCACTGCAGAAATGTCCCACCTGCATCTGAGGAAGAGGAGCTGAGGGAGTAAAGATCTGGAGACACACACGTCAACAAGGCCAGAATCCAGCCTAAACATCAAGCGTCCTTATCAGCGTGAAGAGCAAGGTTAAGACTGAAAAACAGTATCGAAGTAGTCTGCGCACAAGTGAAATAAATATGGGAATATGAATATGAGCGTCATAGTTGGGTACATCATGTTGTTTTCATATTCCAGACTACAGTGACAACGTTACCAATATCATCACTCATATGAGAATGGCCGTAAAAGAGCCTGAGCGTACACATAATGCTGCTAAATGATTTTTGCTGCTATTATGTCTACCATGTATTTTTTTTGTTCATATCCAGCTCAGTACAGAGACTGGTGAAGTCTAGTGTTTCACTTCAACTGGTTCAAATGACTGTACAATGAAGACATTATCATGGATCTGAGTAGGGAGAAAACTATTGATGAAGGGACAACCAGAAGCAGGCTACAAGGAAATGTGTTAAAATGTATGAGACTTATGACATTTTCTTTTTCTTGAAATAAGTAATATTCAGGCCTATCTGAATCTATACTGTTTTCTTGCTTGAAATAGGGTCTATCCCCATATAAAAAGCCTTAGCATATTTTCTAACTTTTTTCACAAATTTAAGAGAGTGATCATTTATGCTTAAATCAGAGATGAAGAGTATAAACGTGATGAAATGCCTTAAGTTTGCTTTATTTTGAATTATGTTGTATGAATTTTTGATTTTGAATTGTGTCTGTGAGGTGACTGAGGGTCTGACTTATGTCAGGAATGCAGTAACAGTGTTTTACTCATTAAGCCCGGCCCCCAGAGCAAATATAATGCTAAGTGTGTAGTGAAAATATAACCAGTAGTAATTAATTTTTATGTTTTAGTGATCAATGAATGATAAAAAGGACGAAATTGTGGTGGAAAAATTCATTTAACATTGCTTCTGTATACCCATATGTGCATGTGTTTTCTTAGAATTGCTGTGTGTTTCAGAAGGATGACACCTGGGTGGGAAACAGATGTCTGAGAATGACCTGAGAGGGTCATTGGGCCATATAGTGGGAGGACAATGCCTGAGGATGACCTGAGGGGGTCACCTAAGTCCTAAATGTGTGAGAAACCGCTCATAAAAAGTGTGCCTTGTTATGTGTGAAAAGTTACAGCTGTTAAGACTTTGTAACCTTGAAGCAGCAAAGGGATATAAGGTTGAGGACTGCCCTCTTCCTGGGTCAGTTTCACTCTGCAGGAACTCAGTGTTGCTGTATGACTGTCTGACCTTCTTTGCAAAGAATAAAAGCTTTCTTTTTAATTATACCTGAGAGTGAGTCTGTCTCTTATGCTGACGAGAGTTGATTTAAATTTTGCCACGACACTCGTAGTGTCTGACCGCAGGCACCTGCTCATTTTGGATCAACCCGCACTACGGATCACTGCTCGCCATTGCTTAGAATTCACTTGGCCAACCCAAATTCACTTGCCGGCCCCAAATAAACCCTTTGTTCAGATGGTTGACATGGAGAGGCTCTGGTAATCCCAATAAACCCTTTGTTCAGCAGACACATTGAGAGGCTCTGGTAATCCCATGGAGTTTAGACTGGATTCCAGAAGATCAATGCTGACTTGACTCTGCTCCTGAAGATCATTGGTGGCCTGACTCTGCTCATTAGGATCATTGGTGACTTGCACTTGTTCATGAAGATCACTGATGACTTGAATTCTCCCATGAAGAACCCCGGTGACTTGACTCTGTCCTTGAAGAACCCCGGTGACTTGACTCTGTCCTTGAAGATCACCAGTGACTTGATTCTGTCCTTGAAGATTCCAGTGACTAGTCCTGACTCTGGAAGGTCAACGGTGACTAGTCCAGACTCTGGAAGGTCATCGGTGACTAGCCCTGACTCTGGAAGGTCATCGGTGACTAGCCCTGACTCTGGAAGGTCATCGGTGACTAGCCCTGACTCTGGAAGGTCATCGGTGACTAGCCCTGACTCTGGAAGGTCAACGGTGACTAGCCCTGACTCTGGAAGGTCAACGGTGACTAACCCTGACACTGGAGGGTCCATGAGCACCTGACTCGACTCTGGAGGGTCCACGAGCACCTGACTCGACTCTGGAAAGTCAACGGGCACCTGCCTCGACTCTGGAGGGTCAACTGGAACCGGACTCGACTCTGGAGGATCAACTGGAACCTGACTCGACTCTGGAGGGTTCACGGGAACCTGACTCAACTCTGGAGGGTTCACGGGAACCTGACTCAACTCTGGAAGGTCAGTTGTGGCTGTCATCCTGTGCAGAGGCCGTGGCTCTGGACCGGTGGCCATCTTGGGCATTGGCGTTGGGTTAGCGGCCATCTTGCGTCATGACGCTGAGCTGGCGGCCATCTTGTGCTGTGGTGCTGGGCTGGGGACCACCCTGTGCTGTGGCGCTGGGCTGGCGGCCATCTTGGGCCATGACTCTGGACCGGTGGCCATCTTGGGCATTGGCGCTGGGTTATCGGCCATCTTGTGCTGTGGTGCTGGGCTGGCGACCACCTTGTGCTGTGGCGCTGGGCTGGCGGCCATCTTGGGCATTGGCAATGGGTTATCGGCCATCTTGTGCTGTGGCGCTGGGCTGGCATCCATCCTGCCTCGTGGCGCATGGGCAGTGGCGCCACCATGGTGGACGTACACTTTTTCTCCCCTCTCCGTCCGCCATGGTGAGACGGTGGCTCTAATCCGTCCCACACGAGCCCCGGGTCGAAGGGGGGCCATGGTTGAGAGCGATGCTGAGCCTCCTCTGTACCACTCCCTCCTCGGCAACCTCCCCTGGTCCCCCGGAAAACCACCAGGCGGGTTCCCTCAAAACTATTCCTATCCCGCTCGGTGGCTGGGGAGGAAACATGAACAGACATACTGCTGGATCTCAGAGATGACGGAGTCCTTCTGTCACGACCGGGATACAAGGAAACACGGTTAGAGATTATTAAGGGTAATCCAAAGAGTAAACAGTCCATGCAGGGGTCAATACCAAACATCAATCCAACATAAACAGACAAGGACACAAGGTGAGAGCAAGACTTGAGACGGACGTGAATTAAACAATCAAGGACTCCGTGCCACATACTAAGACAGACAGGGTATAAATACAAGGGAGATCACAATGCTAATGGGGAAGAGACTGAGTGCAATGATCAATTACCAGTGACAGCTGAGTGCAATGATTAGACAGAGGTAGTGGGGAATGTGGTACATGAAGTGACAGACAACGTGGGGAAGGAGGACATCTAGTGGTTACCCAGGGACACAAACCCAGACACTGTGATACAGGGTTGGTTACCCCTGCCCTACACCTAAAAATACCCATCAATGGAAACTGCATTTTTTTTATAAAAAAAAAAAACACCCCCTTTTTGTTTTTTTCCATTGCATAAATCACTTTCACACTGTCATACCCATGTCATCATAGAAAATATGTCTACTTATAAAAATACACACACAAATATATATAAAGGTGTGATCAATAATTGTGGCAACATGTTTTGTTATACAAGATGTTTTTTAGTTGGTTTAATATAGTTAAAACGAATTTAAATGATTTGTGCAGCCAGTTTGACTAATTTAAAGCAGTAAATGAACTTATGTTTTTAAGTTAAAGTTGGAAGTTTTGTTCTTCTCAAGTTTATTTAATCAGACTATTAGAGATGAGAATCGATTTGATAATTTATTTGTTTATTATACAATTAAATCAATTTTACATATTTGTTACATATAAATTCAATGTTGTGGGGATATCAGAAAATATGACTGAGTTTATGTTGTGTTATCATGTTTGTGTTCAAAAGAAATTATTAGTGCAAAACATACAGAACAAATCAAACATAAAAAAAATCAGAAAAAGTGGCCTATGAAAACTGTTAAAGTAAACACATTAGCTCTTAATTTCTGCTGCAGATGAAGTTGAGTTTGTGAGATTCAGGAAGGCTGATCCAGCGCTGATCTCCTCCAGACTGAACTGCTCCTTTTCTGTTCTCCAGTTTGCAGTTTTCGGGTCTCGTCCCGTTCCCTGGAGCCCAGTTCTGATAGCACACGACCTCTCCACTCAGCCAGAGCCACATGTTCATGACGCAGTAGTTGTGTAAACCCAACCACACCGCCGCAGTAGACGCTCGTTTAACCACGTTCATCACACAACGCTGAATCTCTTCTGAATGAACCGAGAGCAGATTCACATGATTCTGTCTGCAGTATCTCAGAGCTTCAGACCACGTCAGATTCTCCTTGATCATAATCAGCTTATCTGGAAACCAAACAAATCAGAAGCAGAGACTAGAGAGAGACTGATCAAAAACAACATGCAGAACAAACACTGTGGAGGAATTTGTCATTTCAAACATGTAGAGTGACCTTTAAGAGATTTGGAGGTGATGGATGGGTTGTGTGTGTTCTGTGAGGATCTACGCACCTTCATGACACACAAAAGGAAAAGGGATGGTGTAAGGGATGTCATTCCATTGTCCCTGGGTGTCTGGTTTTATCACTGTACATTTTTCATTACCTCCAACATTATTAGGTTCATTAGATTTCCAGTATCTGAATGAGGAGTCACTCTGATCTGACCACTGCCATGAGTCTCTGAACAGACCGATGAGTTATTATCACTGGTGATCTTCTGAACCTGTTGATTCTCATTCTGGTTTTTCACACTGACCAGATCAATGTGATTCTGTCTACAGTATCTCTGAGCGTCTCTCCAATTCATCATCTGATTGACAAAGACAAGTCTTGTGTTCACTTTAAGAAAATCAAATGAGAAAAAGATTAATGAAGCTGTTAGTTTATTATTCTTTTGTTGCTTTATAGTTTAGGGGTGGAAACATCAGAAACACATCATTCAAAGCCTTGAGCTGCTTTTACAGCTGGTGATATACTGAACATTAACAAGGTTCAAGATATTTTCAGTTACACCATGATCTGTCTAAAAATTTAATTCTGATTGGCTGGAATGTGTGCATTCAAACCTTTAAATTAAACGCACACATACAGTCAGACATTTATTCGCACACAGAGAAACATTTAGAAGTGCAGTGTAGGGTATCAGAGCGAATCATACAATTTAAGATAAGATCAAGGACATGGTTGTAAACATGAGGAGCCGAATTCCACAAAGAGGCCCAAGACAACAGGGTGTTCATGAATCCAATCCTAGAGCCAGTCTGTCTGAAGCAAGCCTAACCAGCCAACTCTTTCATAGAACAGTTTTCAGCATGAACACAAATAACACATTGGTAATCCCAACTAAGGAAGGAGATTGTCAAATTTCTGGGCAAATATCCAAGATGATGGTCAAAGAGATGCACATCATGACCATCACATGTAAATCCATGATAGAAATCAAGAGTTTCATTGGATTGGTTTCCCCCACCCCAGAGAAAAAGGACCAGACTGAAATTTCTTCTAAACCCTTTTGGCCATTATTCCTCAGAACACATTCTCCAGTTTACAGCGTAGCACAGTAAGATGATGTAGATGCACCAAAATTATCCTATATATATATATATATTAATAATATATATATTAGTGGTGGGTCGTTATCGGCGTTAACGTGCTGCGTTATCGGGAGACTCTTATCAGGTGATAAAAAAAAATATCGCCGTTAATCTATTCTCAAAGTTGGGTTGGGAGCTGGGTCTATACTACACAAGCTATGATGACTTTCACCTTGATATCTTATATAACCGACTGGCTGAGGCCAGCCTAAAAAGATCCTCAGGACAGTTGACTGCTGCGCATCGTCACGAAAGCTTTTCACGTGTTTTTAAGCCTTACCGCATGTCGATTTAAACATTAAAGCATCCAAACACAAGACGCGGAAAAGCTGAACAGAGCTGGTTACTTGCGCGCTGAGTTCGGTGTGGAGAGAGAGAGATCGAGAACCGCGTATCACGGACAGCGACACTGAACCGAGCTCTCTTCTGCGAAGTTCTCCTCGAAGTCCCTCCTGCACCTGAACGAACAAATACAAAACCACAGTTTGAACAAACAAAAAGATGTGAAAGAGCCCAATTCAGTACCGCGGTGTTCTGGTGTTCAGGGCTCACGCAGAGAAAGGCATCTCAAAACACTTGAACATCGAATTTGGTTTTTTTTTGCTCTTTTGCTGACAAATACATACAAAATACTTCAAAATATCCACCGTGGAAATTATGCTCGAAAAAACTGTCAGTTACTTCTTAAGTGAAAGTAAACAGTTGAGGAAAAAAATGGGATGTGTATTATATTGGATGGGTTCATCGTCTCTTAAAGTGACCACGCCTAATTTAGCTACTGGCTGCTGTAATGTTAATCCAAGAAAATGAAAATCACTCAATGCTCTTGACTGAATTACTTTGTAGTTTTTAAAAGTCAAACCAAAAATTATTCAGACACCAGATATAATTTTTGATATATATAGCAAAACTGTAATAATGTGAGAAATGTTGAAGGTGTCTGAATAAATGTAGGTTTGATTGTATATTTCATTTTTACGTTGAAGACTATCCAGTGCTATTTTACAGCTTTTTCAGGCACTTTGTGATGCATTTTGGAAACAGGAGATGAGCCCCTTTTTCTAATGCACCACCTAGCTTGATAAACCCATTCTCAAAGACTTACTGTTTGTCAATTTTATTTGGGTAACACATATTCTGAATGCCTTCAGCAGAATTTGAATGAGCCATTTTAATCTTTAATCTATCTCTTTTTTTAATCTATGCCCACCACTAATATATATATATATATATATATATATATATTCAATCTGGCTTTAGGTCAAATCATAAAAACCAATAATTCTGGAGCCTTTTTTGAACCTAATGTTATTGGACTTGAGTGCAGCCTTCTATACTGTTGATCTAAATATTTTAGTTTCTCAGCTGGAAAACCATGTAAGTATTCATGAAATTGCTCTTAAATGGTTTAAGTTGTATATAGCAGATAGAAGTTTTGCAGTTAAACTGTGAGAACATATGTCAACACCAGCTCCACTAAAGTCTGGAGTCCCTCAAGGGTTTGTCCTCATCTCTTTTTGTTCTCACTCTACTTACTCCCTTTAGGAACTATATTTAGCAGGGTGTTTTAATGGGTCTGGAATGAGCTCGTTTTGAACTGCTTAACTGACATCAAGGACTGGATGATGTCCTTTTTTTTTTTCAGTGAAAATAAAACAGATTATATATTTTGGTCCAGTCATTAAACGTACAGTATGGGATTTTTGGCCACCAGGGGTCACTCAATCAAAATAATAACATAAGACGTACTTTGATGACGTCGGGAAAGAGCGTAAGCTCATGGGAGTTGTTGTTCATTGGAACACACGCTCTGTCGCTCCCCACATTCCTCAGCTGCGTGGCGTGTCAGTTTTTAATTCGGCTCCAATGTTAAGAGGTTAGGGCTTGCAGACTGCCTGCGTGAGACGCGCGTATAAAAGCGCGTGCATGCTAGAAATAGAACTGACGCCTATTTTTCATGCCACACGCACGCGTGTTGGAAGCGTTTCCAGGTAAAATATAATAGGAAAATATGTTTATATGTCATTTTGTACACAAATACATATTAATTCATGACATTTTGATGTTTGAAAGTCTATAGGTTGACATAAATTCAGATATAAATGTAATTAAAAAAATAAATAAATTATCGATTTTCAAACATTGCACCTGTCAAACATAGTCTATTTTGCCGTCAAAACTGTTGACGGTGTCCTTTATCAGTAGGCTTTATATTTATGCTCAACATGAAGTATAGATATTGTTGTCATGAAGACAAGAGCCTGGTCCGTCAGCGGTCTCCCACTGTGTCATCTACAGCAGCAGCAGCGTGCCGCGCCGCGTCAGGCACGATTCTGGTGTAAAGACACAGAAAACGCGAGGCAGCCGCCACGCAGCAGAGACGCCACGCAGCCAGTGTGTCACCGGCCTTAGTATTTTGACAATCACGTATTTTCGAACGGAGAGATATATGAATTATCAGACCCCTATCAAATCAATATTCCATCTAACTAGTAGTAATATATGTTAAAAAACACGGTTGCCTTTCGTTAATAATTATAATTAGGCTACGTTTATACTATGATATCGAACAAGATAGTGAACTGCATTTGAAGCTACTTTATCCAGCTAGATATAGAACACATGTAGATTTACATTATACTCTACATGAGAGCTAGTCCGTCTGCGTTTTGCACAAGACATCATCGTTTCACAAAATATACGGATAGATATAACGTTAGTTAGCTGAATGGATGCATACCTGTTTATTAGAATGCAAGCATCTCTCTGTAGTTTCAGCTTGTCACGAAGCTCTCTATATCTTGTAAATGCAACTCCAATATTTACCCGTGTCTCGTTTCTTCTCTTGTCCTAAAACCTTCTCAGGTCATTTATTTCACCCGTACGTTTGCGCTTCACAGAACGTGCAGGCAAAGCATAATCATGATCCATAACTAAGTTATTGATTGAGGTATAAATACGAATATAAACAATATAAAATATAATAGTCTCAATCAAGGCTAGCTACTACTTTTTCTTCTTCGTCTCGTCTTTGCTTCTGTTCACCTTTGTATTTGGCGGTTCCGCAGGAAGTTAGATAAACTAGAGGGGTCAAAGTTTATATGACGCCATAGACGGGCGACAAAACGGAAATAAAGAAACGTGCCGTGTCTTCTAATTAAACTATAATTTTCTCCGGAAAGCCCTGTCGTATCTACAGAAAGTTCAAAATGCGGCTGCAAGATTAATGACAGGCACTCAAAATCATAATCATATTTCTCATATCCTGTCTGTCTCAGAATTTAACATAAACTTGTATTGTTTGTTTTTAAATCTCTGAATGATTTGGCTTCAAAATACTTTTGAGACATTAGTAAATGGCCATTCCTCTGTTAGACCCTTGAGATCAACAGACCATCTTCTTTAAGTGATCTAGATTAAAACAGGGGATTGTGCTTTCTCAGTTGCTGCCACCAAACTTTGGAACTCATTGCCCATTTGTATCAGATCTGCTAAGACTATTTCTAGTTCTAAATCTCTGTTAAAAGGCCTATTCGGACGGGACTAACATCTCTGTGTTTGTTACAGAGGTGGGAGGGTCTATTTTGTACATCTGGGAGTTTGAGAGATGACACGCTCTGTATGCGAGAATTGCGTAGGCTATAGTCATTCAAATTGATTACCATTAGTATAATCAGTTTTACTACAAATACCATGGTAAAGCTAGTAGCAAAACCATGTTAATGTGTGGTTACTTTAGTTGCTCCGGAATTATTACAGAGGTTGTGTGAGAAAAACATTGACGTGGCAGATTCAGACGGGATTAAAATCACCAAGTATGTCTGTGAAACACGATTTTTCTAACGACCCCCTGTAAAACTAGTCCTGTCTGAATAGGGCTACAGGCTCATTATTAACTATGGCTTTTAATTCCATGGCAATCCTGGCAAATAAAGAAATGATCTCAACACTGAAAGGGTGACAAAAATTAATAAAAAATAATATTTTATATATAATATAATACAAATATCAAATGAAATAGTCATACTCTTTAGTATTATTATTAAATTTTGAATATGGTGCATCTAAAAATAAACTCACTGTTGTTGCAGATGAAATGGTAGTTATTACTACATGACAAATCATCCAATTGTCCATTTAACATCCCAGCACACCCATCTCCGCCTCCTGGTTGTCCAGGAGCCCAGTTCAGATCGAACACAGGTTCACCTGAAGACCAATGCCATTCATCACGACCCGTCTTCTGCAGCCCAATCCAGACATACTGAAGACTTCTATCAGTCACACTCTTGTTCAGCTCCTTCATGTCGTTCATGTCATCAGTGGTGGCCAGATCTGTGTATTTCTCTCTGCAGTATTTCTGAGCTTCAGTCCAGTTCTTCTTCTCATTTATAAAGTGATACTGATGCTGAACACATTCAGATACAGAGCAGAGACCTGTGGAAGAGATGCTTTTATTTAATGCTTTTCATAACAGAATCAAACCTAATAAAACTAGAAACCAGAAATAAAACCACAAACACACTCACCAATGAGAAGAAGAATGAAATATAGAGATTGCTCCATTTCTGAGGAAGAAACAAAAACAAATTTTTAAATATTCAGATTCATTTTGGTATAAAACATAAAATCCATCTTAACAGGAGGATAAATTCACCGTATACAACGATGAAGACAATACTATCATGTCAAAAGTCTAAATGTAGTTAAATATTTAAAATATGAGTTGTTCTTACTTCAAAGGTTGTGTATTTCTGTCCTGAGTCTGATCTTTCTGTCTGCAGCTTCAATCTGTGTGATTATTATATCTGCTCTCATCCCTCATTTAGCATCGCAACACGTTTTATGATATTTTCTCTGTGTTGTCTTTGTTGTCTTTGTTGCTGTAATTCTCTGGAAGCATGTTAATTTGAATGTGGCAGAGACTGAGGGTATCTATGTTTTTGAATACACATTGTAATGACACAAGCAAATAAAAGATAGAAGCAAAAGTGACAACACATTCATCTCCTTATTTATAGAAATGATAAGCACAGAACATTGACATTATTTCACTATGTACACAGGTGATGTTGCTTCCTTTTCATTTGATGTCACCTCAGTGTCAACATTATAACAGTAAATTTCATTTACTGGTGTGATAAAACATGCTTGAACCTCTTAGTTCCTGTTTTTGTCCCGCAGATTAACATGCATTTGAGGACCTCCAATGACTATACTGTACATGACTCATGTTCACATTAACTTTTGTCATTTTTATTCTGCAACAGAAGCAACAAGATTGCACAAAAAGACAAATGAATGCACTTACACATGAGTTACAAGACCAGGAAGTTAATTTTAATATAGAAACAATAAATGAATGAAAATGTGAATTCATAGGCAATTAAATATATGCTGTGTCACATCAACAGCTGAGATTAAAATAATGTTTTTAATTATTAGTGTCCTTTTGTGTGTTAAATGAGGAAGATAATTCAGCACCTCCAATGTGTTTGTAATGTAGCTGTAAATTGGCGGTCAATTTTAAATTGTGCACTTTTAATTCACATTCTTTCTCATGGAGAAAGAGAGTTACATTTAACTTAACCTGAAGTGTTAATTCATACATTAGTTAACAAACATGTACTAACTACCCTTTACACAAACATTGCTACTTTAGCTGTGCCCATAAATTATTAACAGTTAACATATACAAACACTTACAAATGATGAATAGTTTCAACCTTAATCCGAATCAATGTATGATTTATACAGTGAAGTGTATATAGTGTTTTAGCTTTTTTGTTCTTATTTTTTAATAACGACAAAATGACAAAGTTTTTTTTCTTTGCCCACTTTGGCCTAAATACCCTGGTGAAAAATAAATATACTAAAATAAATTTGAAAATAATTTATTTTATGCTAAGTATACTACAAATACATGAACAAGCCTATGTATTAAATGAAAATACCACATAATTGTACTTATTTCATGCTTTCTTCAAATGCAATCATCAATGGTTTGTATCAATGGCTGCATTTACACTTGGCATTAACATGTGACCTGTATCTGGATGAGGTCAACAAACTGTAACAGTGGAGGCCCTAAGAGTAAAAAAAAAATAAAAAAAATAAGTAAATAAAATAAACCTTATTCAGTACTTTGGTTCGGGTGCCAGACAGGGTGTTTTAAACCAGTCAATAAATAAACTCTGGTTAAAACCACCAAAGTACATGAAGGTCGTGAAGAGGAAAATGAATCAGATTAAACATACAATACTTTTCATATGCAATTGTATAACCTCGGAAAACCACAGGTCAGATACATCAAAATTATCTGATACAATCAAGACATGTTGAGTCAGTTTTACATTTCAGGGAAATACTCCTTATGGGGAAGAAGATGAATAAAGTTCAAAATCTCAACTTGAGTAAGGTTAATGCAGTGCCGTTTCCTCAATGCAGATTTTGCTTGCAGGAAATCTTAAGTTTCCTTTCGAGAGCTTCAGTCGATGATGCACTGCTCAGCACATTGGGAAATGTCTTATTCGTGACCAGCTGTGAATAATGTGTGCAACACGTGTGGAAGATTTTTATTAGTAAGATTTTAATCAATCAAGTATATAATCAATGTGAATCTAGCCATTTTTGTTGCTAGTTATTATTCCATTATAATCCTATAGGTAAAGTATAGAAAGGAATTTGCCTACGTGCTGGAATGTACAAAACTGATGAGAAACATATGGTCAGACATATAGACAGGGCCTTTCTTTTATACTAAATCAAGCAGGGGGCCTCTTCTCTCTAGCTAGGTATTAAAATTATAATCATAAGGAAAAGTTTGACTATGTGGAACCGCCCCATATAGGGTATATAAGGAGATGCCAAATAACATTTGAGAGATCTCCTTGCAAGGAACTCTCGACTTTATTCTCCTTGAAATAAAGTATTTTCTTCTGAGAGAAAAACCCCAGACTGAGTGTGCTTCTTCAGAGAACCGGCAGTCGACACTACACATGTCGATAGAATTGACCCGGTGGTAATATAACCTCAGTTGATGACGTCACAAATAAATAAGCCACAGGTGCATCAACAGGTCTTTTGTCTTCAGATCATTCTGTGCATGTGTGCGTCAGGAAGATTCTTCTCGTGGGCTACAGATCTTTGTAGGATGAGTCAATGAAATGGTAAGTGTTGTGTTCCTCCATGCTCTCGTCCTATGTATGAGCTGGATACACATGATTACCGTTTTGTTTGTAATGGGGGAAGAGCACGCAGTTCTGGCTTTAAAGACACCCACCTTTCCATCAAAGGGCTCTCGTGCAGAACTGCGTGACGAGCAAGCGACGGGCCCGTCCCTTTCGCTTGCGGTGTTACCGGATCCACGCATCCTCTCTCATGATCTCGAAGCGCGCTCTGGTGCTTCTTCATTTCACGAGGAGGATGATATATCTCTTGGGTCTTCGGGCCATGAGCAGCCCACCTCTGAGCGTTCCTCTTTCGAGAGGAAATTGCTTGAGGAACTGCTTGAGGTGGTTACACGCATGATGAACAGGATGCAGCCTGACTGGCCACGTGAACAAGAGACCCCCAAACATAGTAAGCTGGAGGATAGGTTTCTGACCAAGCTATCTCTCGCCAGAATCTGCATCCTCGGTTAAGAAACCTACTCTCCCCACTAAATCTTGAAAATAACATCATCTTGGGTAAAGCTTACCAAGCTGCAGGTCAGGCTGGTGCTGCGCTGAACACTATGGCATTGTTACAGGCATACCAGGCCAACCTGTTGAAGGCAATCTCTGGGGAAGAGCGGTGTACACCGCATTAAACGGTGCCCGTCTCTCCTTAGTGCCCTCAGGAGATCGGTCTGCCAACCCTGATGGTGTTCCAGGGTACAGCAATCTCCGGCGTGCGCTTCTCTCAGTTACCGCCTGGAAATGTAGCGGTGCTAGGAGGCTCACTACCTCTATGGAGGTCTCTAGAGTGGCTAGTATGGTCATCCCCTGCTGGTCTGCCGCTTCAGGTCACCAAACTAGTGGTTCTAGGCGCACTGAGCTTCGTCGAGCTACAGATTTGGCTCCCTGTGCGACTAAGCAAACTATGTTCTATGTTTCTGACGTTCTATGTCAGCTTTAGTCAGCACGGGGAGGCATCTGTGGCTTAATTTGATGGGCATTGTAGAGGCATTTGTCAGTTCCGCCATCGGCACCGCATTACACGGTGCCCGTCTCTTCTCAGTGCCCTCAGGAGATCGTTCTGCCAACCCTTATCTGTGTTTCAGGGCGCAGCAATCTCCAGCGAGCGATTCTCTCAGTTACCGCCTGGAAACTAGTGGTGCTAAAAGGCTCGCTACC
Organism: Carassius carassius; assembly: GCF_963082965.1. Classification (NCBI taxonomy): domain Eukaryota; kingdom Metazoa; phylum Chordata; class Actinopteri; order Cypriniformes; family Cyprinidae; genus Carassius; species Carassius carassius. The sequence continues at coordinate 29,245,228 of NC_081780.1, forward strand.
TCTACGGAGGTCTCTAGAGCAGCTAGTACGGTGGTCCCCTGCCGGTCCACCGATTCAGGGCACCAAGCTAGTGGCTCTAGGTGCACAAGGGAATGTTCGCCCCTTCCCGTTACCCTCACAAAACCCATCCATCCCCGCCACTTCTTGTGCTTCGGGGGGCGGTGGTTTCCAGCGAGATGTTAGATGTTCCAGTGTTTCCTGCCGTCATTCAAGACAAGGAACATCTAACATCCCCTTAAAAGATAAAATTGGTACCACTCTCAGAGAGTCTGACAGCGTGGAAACTTCTGCCGGGTATGTCTGCGTGGGTGTTGAGCACAGTACGGATAGGATACAGGATCCAATTTATTCGTCATCATCCACGTTTCAATGGTGTGTGAAACCAGAGCTGATGCAGGTACTGTCTCGAGAGCTACAGAATCTTCTGGGCAAAGAGGCCATAGAACATGTTCCTTGTCCGAGGAGAGGGTCGGGCTAGTACAGCAGATACTTCCTGGCTCCCAAAAAGGGTGAGGGAGTGTGCCCAATCTTAGATCTTTGAGGCTTAAACAGTACAGTCAAAGCAATCAAGTGAAATATATTAACCGTCAATACGGTCGTGTTGCAAATTTCGATGGGCACCGCATCATCGCAGACTGCTAACAACAGATGCCTCCCTTATGGGCTTAGGAGCGGTCTTGGATGGCCACCCAGCTCAAGGGGAATGGGGGGATCATCAGCTCAATTGGCACATCAATTGCCTTGAGCTGATTGCCGTATTTCTGGCTCTGAAATATTTCCTCCATCATTTGAGGGGCTGTCATGTCCTAGTACGGGTGGACAACACAGCAACAGTCTCTTTAATCACCAGTTTACATTCCAGGGCATTTGAATTTGGGAGCAGATTTACTGTCCAGACAGACACTACCGACGGGGGAATGGAAACTCCACCCAGAGGTAATGAAACAGATTTGGAGAAAATTTTACGAAGCAGAGGTGGACCTCTTCGCCTCCCATCAGACAGCGCAATGTTCCCTATACTTCTCTCTGAGTCACCCAGCCCCCCTGGGTTTGGATGCGATGGTGCACACATGGCCCAAAATGCGGCTGTATGCATTTCCTCCAGTCTCTCTGCTCCCGGGAATCCTAGCCAGAGTTCGCCAACAAAGGTCTTGCCTCTTGCTGATAGCGCTACGGTGGCCGAACAGAGTATGGGTCTCGGAGATAATAACTCTCCTTGACGGCTCGCCATGGGCGATTCCGGAGAGGAGGGACCTTCTGTCTCAGACAGGGGGCACGATATTCCATCCCAGGCCCGACCTGTGGAATCTTCATGTTTGGCTCCTGAAGGGTACCATCTGGAGAACACAGGGCTTTCACCGGATGTTATTGATACCATTCTTAGTGTTAGGGCTTCCTCCACCAGAGTTATGCTAGTAAATGGGGTGTATTTGACAGGTGGTGTGTGGTACACAATGTAGATACAGTGAACTGCCACATTGCTTCAGTTCTGGACTTTATGCAAGGGAAATTGTCAACAGGCACATGCCCTGCTACTCTTAAGGTTTATGTGGCCGCTCTTTCGGCTTGCCACACCTTGATTGACGGGATGCCACTCGGGAGACACCCTCTGCTCTCTCGCTTCCTTCGTGGGGCCAGACGAAACCAGAAAACCAAGATGCCTTCTTGGGACTTATAGCTATAGCTATAGCTATAGTTTCCGAGGGTCTGGTTGAAACCCCCTTTGAACCTATAGAATCAGCGTCTGATAAACTTCTGACTCTAAAAATGTTTTTTTCTCATGGCAATAACTTCTTTGAAGAGAATTGGGGATATGCAGGCTCTGTCTATCTCACCATTATGCGTAGACTTTGCCTCAGGGAGGGTAAAAGTGATTTTGCTTCCGCATCCTGACTACCTGCTAAGGTTCCGTTTTCAGCTGTACATCCGGTCATTCTAGAGGCCTTCTGCCCTCTGCCGTTCACAATGCCAGAGCAGGAGAAATCTTATAGACTGTGTCCAGTCTGTGCTCTTCAGACTTACGCCCACCGCACTAGAGAAAATACTTGGTCAGAGCAAATTTATAACTATTAGAATTTAGAACCCAGTTGCCCCTTTCCCATTTTACACATTAACAAATATCAAAAACAAATGTATGCATATGTGTAATGGGTTTGTGTGTATAACATGCATTTGTGTATATGTGTGTGTGTAATACGTGAACATCAGCGTTTCTTTTTTTTAAGGATGTCCTCGTTAACAAGGTTCGGGAGGAGCGCGTCAGATACATAGCTTAATCAACACAGCTGGACCACAATCTAGTAATATGTAAGCGTGAACTCGTGAAAGGTACTTGGTGTTTGTGTAGTCTGTGGGTTGTGCTTATACCGTGTGCAGCAGGTCTTCAGCTTGGAGCATAAAAAGTACAGGTGGACAACAAGAGCTTCGTGCACAGCACAGACCGGTAGTATGGCATATTCTCCAAGGCACACACCTTCTTTCATTCCACTGTTCGCGTCCGTCACCTCACTCCCCTACTTCCAAACAGACTCACTTTTCACATCATACCATGCTCCGCAGCAGCGAGATTTCACACACTTCCACCATGCATGAACCAGGTCATAAACCTCTTTAAATAGTGTGTCCCTAATTATACATTTGTTCTGATTTGTCAACAACGAAATAAATAACGTGGTGACTGGTTTCCGTTCCGCCACAATACTACGCATTGAAAAGACAGGTGTAAATGTGCTTCTGATCAGAATGTTATCCGATCAGCATGTCCTTGGCCAGAGGTAGTCAAGGACACATTGTGATTGGATTTCAGTGTAATGTAAACGCAATCAAGCCATCGTGACTGCATTTGCAGGTGGGCATTATGCAAAACACTGCCCCATCTCTTGCGAACTGTCAGAAAAAAGACGGAGAACAGTGTGTGGCATTAATGAGACTCCTACACTCTTTGTTCCCTTTCATGGGAACTTCGAAACTGCGTCCTCTAGGGGTCGCTATGGAGAAAACCTGTGTCTGAATAATACATTGAAAAAACACCAACGACTTGGCAGGCCACTACCTCTGATGTCACTACCGGCGCGACTATAAACAGGCACCGGGAGAACACGTCATTCTCTTCTTTGTCTTCACTGACTGTTCTGTTTGGAGCGTGCATCTGAAAGAACTGGTAATAGCGATCTTTCTCGGTCTATCATGGCGACTACTAGCAAGCGTTTAAACAATGTGTGCATCTGTGTCGGCATTATTTGACACCTGATGACACACACAATATATGCGTCATTTATTTGGGTGAAGAGCACGCACACAATATCTTTGAGGAGGCAATCTGTGTGCATTGTGAGCGTTTATTTCAATGAAAAAGCTCCGCTCTCGTTCATCTCTCTAGAAAACCGTGTGAATTCCAAATGGAAGTGATCATCCCTATCCTCTTGGAGTGGAGCCTTTGGAGTGAGCAGGGCACGTGCGTGCCATTAAGTAGTCATTAGGAATGCACTTTACAAAAGGAGCGACAAAATTTCCTGAGGTCACCCTGACAGGCTTCCTTCTTGCATTCTTGTATATGCTGCCTCAGGTGATGCTCCCCGCACCAGAGGTTTGTAAATTTGAGCTTGCCTCACCCGTGCAGTTCGGCACATCTGTGGGCTTAGTAAACTTTAAGTTCACGCGCTAAGCTCTGTGTACTTTCTGAAAACCACATGGTGGTGAGTGTGCACATTGAACACTTTTCACACTTTCTTAAATCCATGTAAGTGGTAAGTGTTACACGCTCAGCTTCATTCCCTTTCTTGAGATGGTTAGATCTTGGTTCCTTGGGCTCCACTCAGCCAGTGTGTATTTATTTATACACTTCAAGCATCGCTTCCCTCAAACATGAGGGGCTATTTGGGCGGTTCTCGTGGTAGTTTAGCAGTGCTCCCCTTTACTAAGAAGGGTCGCCTATGAGTGCACTACTCTCTTTCTGAATTCAGAGTTCTCCTTTCATGTAAATTGATGACTCTCAAACATATTGTTTTGAGATGCACCAATCCATCTATGAGCAGCTCTATCAGTGTACCACGAGAGCCCCTCCTTAGAAAAGTATTTAAAATCCATGTTATGGTAAGTGTGCATGTGAAGTCTTTGTGCACTTTCTGAAATCCACACTGTAGTAAGTTCACACTAGAGCTGCAACTAACGATTATTTTTTCCATCGACTTATTTTTCTGATTAGTCGACTGCTCTAACGATTAGTTTTATTAAAATAAATGATTAATCTAATGTTCTTTTTTGATTAGCTAATGAATCCTATATGTACAACTTCTAATATGATATTTCAAACTTTATTCATTTTCAAAGAATGTGGTTGAAGTTTTTACAGTATACAAAAATAAAGAGGCAAAGAAAATTATTTTACTATGGTAAATATGAGTTTATGATAGCGTTTATAATTCAACCACAGTAGCCACAAATTTACAGTTGTCTGAGACGTCATGAAATTTTCTTTAGCATCACAAATCATAAAATGTAGTCAGGGTTCTGCTATGGTTTAGCATGGTTTTCTGCTATAGTCCTGTCTTGAATCCAAAGATCTGGAGCTGATACGGGTTACTCAGTGGTTTGTGACTTGTCTCACGGCACGCTGTCTTTTAACGCGTGTTTGAAACCCGCGCCAACACAGACTTACTTTATTTTTTATTTTATCCTTACTTCAGCCGCTACGGGTGATCATAACAAAAACTTGTAATCTTTACAATAATATCAGAATCATGCAATGAGCAAGTCTGCGTTTATTAGACACTTAATAATATCACATCAGTTTGTGCTTTTAGAATCACCGATTCTGCTGTGGTCATTCCATCACACCTGCAGCGGAGACCTGAACCAGGAAGTTGATCACCAGATAACACGGTAACCAGTTAAACCGTAACGGCATTCACTAAATTCCAGGGGTTTCATTACCACAACGTAAAGTGCTAGCCAAACCGTAACACCGGAGAGCGCCAGGATGTTTTCTTCTGAGATGCTCGTGAATCGCAGTTGTGCTGCCGTGGTACACCATATCGGTTTTGCAAAGGGAACAAAGGGCCATTTTTTTTGGCCTCTGTTTAAAGTATTCCCATACTTTTGATAACCGTGGTCTCTGTTTTTGTGATATAATGCAACTTTCTCCATTCCCAGGAGCAGAAGCCACCATTACGCAAGATGTAAACAGTATGACGCGTCGATGCATTTCACGCACGTCGACCTATTTTTGTAGTCGACATAATCGACGCGTCGTTGCAGCACTAGTTCACACGCTAGTATTCTGAGTTCTTTTTAAAATCATATATGATGAGGGCTTTGCAAGGTTGCTTCATACACTTTCTTTTTTTTTTTTTTTTTTTTTAACTTTCTTTTTCTACTTTTTTTTTTCAAACAGATAAAACAACATCAACAAACATTTATAATACAAGTGCACATCTCCATCCTTACATACTTTTGCGTACACTAGTACAAACGAAAAGTATATTCTGAGCACATATACACATACATGGACATACACTGGTCACCAAGGAGAGAACTTATATTATATTCCAGATCACATGATTCACTCAAATTCTGCAATACTGTTTTGTTAAGGGTTACACTGCCAACTCTATCCATTAGTTAGAAGTCAAAAATGATTTTCATCTCTTTTCAACCATTTCTGCCAATGTGATACCATACTTTCAGCTTGTTTTCTTAACGAAAAAGTCAGAGATTCCATATTGTACACCTCCGTTACAATCTCTTGCCATTCAAACATTGATGGGGGATCTTCTTTGAGCCATTTCCTTGTAATGGCTTTCTTACTGGCTGCTAGTAGTATATTAGAAAGATAAGTATCCTCTTTTGTCATATCTAAAGGGATGCTTCATACACTTTCTTGAGTTGGTAAAAGCCCTGTTCATCTTGGGCGCCACTCCACCTATGTATCGTTGGATACCTATTTAAACAGGGTGTTGATACTCTGTTGAAACAGCTCCTTCAGCAAGCTTATGCAAAAGCAGGCAGTAGCCCCTGTGTGACAGGCAAGACTTAGTATAAAATGCTAGGTTCTTAGCCATATCCCTTTAACCCCTTTGCAGTCAAAGATCATTGACGGCCCCAGATTATTATTGTTTCACTTTCATGGCACGTTAAACATCACTCTCTTACTTGATCTGGACAAACTGTGCATCAATTGAAAGTTTAAAGACTCTAGCTTCGATATTTGACTATTGTTTTGATAAAACATTGCAGTGACAGTTATTTAGTAATTTATGTCAGTAATAAATCCATATTATGCCAAATTTTGAATAGGAATTCACCACTCATTCATATTCAGTCACGTCTGCAGTGGTTTATTTGTGTTCACATAGACTCACTAAACAGCGTCAATAAGGATTTATAGACCAAAGATGCATATCTGCGGAGATATATGAATATATTTACTTATGTTTACTTCATATTTCTTCAGACAGAATCGTAATTTCTATTCATTTTCCACTTATTACACGATCTGATGATAAATAGCCTCTCCCAGCAATGTGTGTGTATGCAGTTCAGTGTCACGCTGTGAGTCAGACAGACTCTGATTGGTCCTTCGCCTTGTCAATCTTAGTGTGTCATATACAGACACCGTCACATCGTGTCTCATGGTTCCTGTACACTTCCTGGTTGATATCTGCCCACAACAACACTGATACACCTCTGTACCACGAAATATCCAAATAATAAACCTGAGATTACGATAGTGAATCTTGGTATGAGATTTTCTTGAGATCTAGGACATTTTCATAGAAAATATTGAAAATGTACATCTGAAATGCAAACTTGTGCAGCGATGTAAAAGGCTATAAATAGCATATTTTTACAACAGTAAATGACCAAATTCCGATCGCAAAAGGAATTTATTACAAACACTTGATTGGGGTTTAGAGTGAGTTTTGAGTAAAAGTGTACTGATAATTTCATAAATAGTCTGATGTACAGTAGGTAGACAGCCTAATTGGGCATTACCGCTGCGTGTACCGCCGCTGTGTGATGATCGTGACCCAGTGAAACACAGGGAGAGAGAGATTCAATTGCAGGTATGTTTATTTAGGGTAATCCAAATCGTAATCCAAACAAGCCGGGGTCAAAACCAGAAAACAATCCAAAAATAACAAACAGGGAATGAACTGGAAGGGAACAGGAACTCGGAATGCGAGGAATCTCGGAAGACGAGAAGACTGGGTACAGAAAGAAATGGAAGGAAAGGACTCCATGCAGAAAACAGGAAAAGACTGGTTAATATAGGGAGGCTAATGACTAATAAGTGAAGGCACCTGGTGCAATTAACAGGAGTGCAATTACTGTGATGAAGGGACAAGGCTAGTGGGAATTGTAGTGCCTACGGTGAGGTGCCTATGGGGAAGTGAGCCCACTAGTGGACACCCAGGGAAACAGAGACCAGACAGCGTGACATTACCCCCTCCTCCACGGAGCAGCTACCAGATACTCCACCCGAACCCAAGAAGAGGCCAAAGACACACAGAGACCAGGAGGGAGGTGGAGCGGCGGAGGACCAGGGGGAGGGACGGAGGGCCAGGTAGAATGGGGAAACAGAGACAAGAGGACCAGGTAAAATGGGGAAACAGAGACAAGAGGACCAGGTAAAATGAGGAAACAGTGACAAGAAGTGCAAACACAAAAACAAGGAACCCAGGAGGGAGGTGGACCGGTGGAGGATCAGGGGGAGGGACGGAGGGCCAGGTCCATAGATGGAAACAGACAGAGGAGAAACAAAAACAAAACAACACCAAACACAAGTCCAGGAAGGACATAACGTGAAGCCCACCAGGGCAGAGCAGAGGACCACCACATCCGTGTGGTCAAGACAGAAGCACACCAGGGCGGCGCAGAACACCACATCTGTGTGGTCCAGACAGAAGCCCACCAGGGCGGAGCAGAAGACCACCACATCCATGTGGTTGGGACAGAAGCCCACCCAGGCGGCGCAGAAGACCACCACCTCCGTGCGGTCGGGACAGAAGCCCACCCAGGCGGCGCAGAAGACCACCACATCCGTGCGGTCGAGACAGAAGACCACCAGGGCGGTGCAGAAGACCACCACATCCGTGCGGTCAGGAAAGAAGCCCACCGGGGCGGCGCAGAAGACCACCACAGTGTAGCCTCCATGGCCACGACAGGATCAGTCGAGCGCTCAGAGAGTTCGGCTGAGACGTGACGAGGCTCTGGAAGTTCCTCAGAGTCAAGGAGAAACTCTGGTAGTTCAACCGAGACAAGGAGAGGCTCTAGTAGTTCAGTAGAGACGTGGAGAGGCTCTGGTAGTTCCGCAGAGGCGTGGAAAGGCTCTGTTAGTTCAGCAGAGACGTGGGGAGGCTCTGGTAGTTCCACAGAGACGTGGAGAGACTCTGGTAATCCCATGGTGTTTAGACTGGATTCCAGAAGATCAATGCTGACTTGACTCTGCTCATGAAGATCATTGGTGGCCTGATTCTGCTCATTAAGATCATTGGTGACTTGCATTTGTTCATGAAGATCATTGGCGACTTGAATTTGTTCATGAAGATCATTGGTGACTTGCCTTTGCCCATGAAGATAGTCAGTGACTTGACCTTGCCCATGAAGAACACTGGTGACTTGACCTTGCCCACAAAGATCAATGGTGACTTTACTTTGTTCATGAAGAATACTGGTGACTGGACTTTGCCCATGAAGATTATTGGTGACTTGCCTTTGTCCATGAATTTCACCGGTGACTTGACTTGACTCCGGAGTGTCAACGGTGACTAGCCCTGACTCTGGAAGGTCAACGGTGACTAACCTTGACTCTGGAAGGTCAACGGTGACTAGCCCTGACTCTGGAGGGTCGACGGTGACTAGCCCTGACTCTGGAAGGTCAACGGTGACTAGCCCTGACTCTGGAAGGTCAACGGTGACTAGCCCTGACTCTGGAGGGTCAACGGTGACTAGCCCTGACTCTGGAGGGTCCACGAGCACCTGACTTGACTCTGGTGAGTCAACTGTGGCTGTCATTCTGTGCAGAGGCGCTGGACAAGCAGCCATCTTGTGCCATGATTCTGGACCGGCGGCCCTCTTGGGCTGTGGCGCTGGACCGGTGGTCATTTTGGGCAGTGGTGCTGGGCCGGCGGCCATCCTGGGCAGTGGCGCTGGGCTTGCGGCCATCTTGTGCTGTGGCGCTGGGCTGGGGACCACCTTGTGCTGTGGTGCTGGGCTGGCGTCCATCTTGCCTCGTGGTACTGGGCTGGCGGCCATCTTGTGCAGTGGTGCTGGACTTGCGGCCATCATGGGCAGTGGTGCTGGGCTGGCGGCCATCATGGGCAGTGGCGCTGGGCTGGCGGCCATCCTGGGCAGCAGCGCTTGGCTGGCGGCCATCTTGAGCAGTGGAGCTGGGCTGGCGGCCATCTTGTGAAATGGTGCTGGCTCGGCAGACGTGCGCTTCCTCTCCCCTCTCCATCCGCCATGGTGAGACGGCGGCGCCGATCCGTCCCACACGGGCCCAGGATCAAAGGGGGGCCATGGTGGAGAGCGATGCCGGACCTCCTCTCGACCACTAACTCCTCTGCGACCTCCCCTGGTCCCACGAAAACGACCAGACGGGGTCCCTCAAAACCACTCCTTCTATCCCGCTCGGTGGCTGGGGAGGAAACATCAAAGAACATACCACTGGATCTTAGTGGATGGAGTCCTTCTGTGACGATCGTGACCCAGTGAAACACAGGGAGAGTGAGATCCAATCGCAGGTATGTTTATTTAGGGTAATCCAAATCGTAATCCAAACAAGCCGGGGTCAAAACCAGAAAACAATCAAAAAAAATAACGAACAGGGAAGGAACAGGAACAGGAACTCGGAATGCGAGGAATCTCGGAAGACGAGAAGACTGGGTACAGAAAGAAACGGAAGGAAAGGACTCCATGCAGAAAACAGGAAAAGACTGGTTAATATAGGGAGGCTAATGACTGTGATGAAGGGACAAGGCTAGTGGGAATTGTAGTGCCTACGGTGAGGTGCCTAAGGGGAAGTGAACCCAATAGTGGACACCAAGGGAAACAGAGACCAGACAGCGTGACACGCCAACGGTAAATTCTTTTAAATTTATAAACTCCTTGATATTTTAAAGTTAGTTTAATAGTATTTAAATTCAAGTTTAAAAATAGGTTTTAACTGCTAAATACCAACAACCATGCTACTATTTAAGAATAGCCCTAGACCGGTTCTCTCTCTCTCTATATATATATATTTAACAGCATTAGCTCAATAAAATACGTCTTCCTTCAGGAAGAATTAATGTTTTTCTGCCTTGCTAAATGTTGGGCTCATGATCAATAAGTTGTATTCGCCTCAATCTGATTCAGTAAAGTCAAACAGCAGATGGTGAAGCTGCTTCAGTTAGCGGAGTACCGCGCGCTGTGAGGCGGGAACAGAGGATTCCACTTGGTCTTAAAGCCTTCTACAAACATCCACGAAAACAAATAACAATGATTTTTGTAAAATAATGATTAATTATTAATTGATGATTTGTTATTATCATTATGGTCTTGTGAATATATATATATATATATATATATATATATATATATATATACGGATAAAAAGCTAAATGTTTTCATTTCATTTTCATTTTGGTTCATTCTTGGTTTAAAAAAAACCTTCAGGTTCCATATGCAGAGCGAAATGGGAACGGTCCAGCATTTAGCAATAATTATTATTAACTCTGTTTTTATTCTTGATTTTTTCAAACTACTAACACTTTGCATTTTTGTATTATGCCTTATGTGTGACCAAAAATTGAGTATTTTCTGTTTCAGCTGTTTGATCGCGCTGGTGCCTCGCGCACATATTCACTGGAAACAGCAGTCGTTCACCAGACATTCAGCATTAGCAGCGGTCCACTTACTCCACATATTGTTAATTAAGATTTTTATTCCATCAATACTGAAACACGTGTGAACAACAAAGCCTATTTTACCTCACAAATAATACTTAAGCTTCAAATGGGCAACATCATGAATATGGAAACGGATTTCTCCCGAGTGAGAGAATGAGAAAGCCCAACCTTACCTTATGCTTAGCTTTAAATTATTATTATTTTTTGTTTGTTTATAGCTAAGCCTATATTATTATATACTGCAATTATATTTATCCATTAGAATTCTATATTTTTAATTCTTGTTTTGTTCTGATATATTTGTTAAATTTAAAGGATTTGTTGTAAAGTGAAGGGAATTAAATATATCCTGTTTGTACATGATAACATTATTAAGCCAGCCGTTATTATTTCTAAATGTAATAAAATCCAATTTATACATGAATTATATAATAGGTGAATAATACGTTAAAATGAAACCTATACATGACTCGTATTTTTTTTTTCTCTCACAAACTTAGGCTATTTAACATGCACTGTCACATTTTACCATTTTTAATGTATAAACTCCTTGATATTTTAAAGTTAGTTTAATAGTATTTAAATTCAAGTTTAAAAAAAGGTTTTAATTGCTAAATACCTACAACCATACTGCATGTGAATAAATAAAATGCATACTTTTCATAACATTTCATTATTTATAAAATGCATAACATTTCTGGTGTTTGGATTTGCACTTCAATATAATGAGCTCCAAGTTTAAGAATAGCCCTAGACTGGTTCTCTCTCTCTCTCTCTCTCTCTCTCTCTCTATTTAACAGCATTAGCTCAATAAAATACGTCTTCCTTCAGGTATAATGAATGTTTTCCTGCTTGCTAAATGTTGGTCTCATGATCAATAAGTTGTATTCGCCTCAATCTGATTTAGTAAAGTCAAACCGCAGACAGTGAAGCTGCATCACTGAGCGCGAGTCTCGCGCGCTGTGAGGCGGGAACAGAGGATTCTGCTTGATCTAAGCCTTGATTAAAGCCTTCCGCAAACATCCATGATCACAAATAACAATGATTTTCGTAAAATAATGATTAATTATTAATTGATGATTTGTTATTATCATTATGGTCTTGTGAAAATAATAATATGGGCTGCGAGAATATAATGAATACAAAGAGTAGTGCTGCTGAGTGCAGGCATGTTTCAGCCCAGTAACACACCGTTCCTCGGAGCCAAAACACAGACTGAATTCTGTTCAGCTGGAGGGGGTTGGGTTTTTGGGGGTAGTTATGTATGGCTTGTGGGGGTCGAGAGAAAGGTGTGAATCTCTTGCTTTTTCATATGGACAGTGTCTTATGAGGCTTTCAAAGTTGCTGAACCGGTTTATATTGGACTGTTTTGGTTATAGATTAAAAAATGGTCTGTCCCCACGTAAGATTCTAGTCGTTCATTTGTTATATTCAACTAATCAAAGGTTTATATTGAATTTACATAATCAAATCTTAATATATTCTGCGCTCAAGCACATGCATTAAGTTTGCCACAAAGTACATGCATAAGTAGCCTAATAATTGTGAAAAATGAGACATTTTTAATATTTATTAATAAACAAATGTTTTCTTGTCTGCTGCAAGATGAAATTCACAGTGCTGGCTCTCTCCGACGTCTTTCATACTTTCTGTACCTTGACAGTGTAAGTTACTTGGCAGTCTATGAGACAGTCTCAAGCCTCTCGGTTTTCATCCAAAGTATCTTCAGTTGTGTTCCGAAGAAGAACAAAGCTTTTATGGGTTTGGAATGACATGAGGGTAAGTGATTAATGAAGCCACTGTTATGAGGTATATCATCATCATATATCATCGAATTTGTAATTTACATAGGTTTGTTTGAATGAAAATCGGTTTTCTTTTTAACATCCACCGACTCACCAGTTCTCCTGTAGTTCCGAATGGCTCAACCCTCCTTGCGAGTCTGACAGAAACACGCCTCCGAGCAAAGGATGAGCTGAGCGGTGTGATTCTGACTGGAGCCTCCATCACAAGTACAATTCATGCCAACAGCCCGTAATATAACTGCATATTCAGCAATAATTTATGTTAAACATATTTAGCTGTGGCTTAATCAGGTTATAATGACTGCAATAGTCGAGCGGGATGTTAACGGCTATATGAGTTTGTCTGTTTCTTTTACTGATTATTTTCGGGTTAAAGCATGATTTAAACAGATAAAGCACATTCACACGCAATCGCTTTAGCAATAATGCATTCAAACAAATGTGATCTTACAGTGCTACTACATTATCAGTAGGCTATTTGATTTTGAAATCTTGAAGAAATTAATCGATCTGTTTAGATAAAATAACTGACAAAAATGTACTGTTATTTTCCTCACAAACAAAATTTGCACAGATGATGGGCTAGTATTAACAAAAATAATATATAATAAAAAATAATAATAAAATAAAGATCTTTCCAGCATTAAGGTAATAACATTACAGTTTTTTATCATCTTGTCTCAGTTATAAGTTTATAACTATATTAAAACTTATTTAGAAAAATTTCTTTGTCATTTAAATATTGATTTTAAAATCGATTTAAATCATAAATCGGATTTTTTTAGACCATATGCTATCGCCCAACACTAAATGCAAGTAAAGAAGGCTCCCTTTAAAATCACTTATGTTGTCAGTTAATGAAGCTCTTTTTTACATCGTGTGCAATTTGTTGATTATAATGAGAGAACTTGATTTTAATCATGAGGGCGGTTTATTAATCCGTCCATTCTTTAGAGTTTCAAAGATTTAGCTAAATCGTGCAGGTTTAATTTATTTGTTTCTTGTTTTAGGCTAATTAAGCATAAATAATGGGAACGAAATTATACAGTGCTTCACGTTTAAACATGCAACAATTTCTTAATCAGTTTACAGACAAATGTTTTTTTCCCCAAGAAGTTATCTGTCAAAATAAAGGAGAGGTAATGAATAACAAAAATGCATGTTGTTTTATTAAAGGAATTTTAAAATATAAATTAAAATATAGGCATAATATATGAAAATATTGACATTGCATCTGAGCATTAAAAGTGGTATCCTATTTTAGGGGGGTAGGCTACATGGATTAATATGCAAAGTAGACCACAATTTCTTTTGAATAATATAACACATAATTCATATAATATAAATAATACTGCACACCTTTTAAATGTATCAAATCTAAAATATGGTTTAATACCATGTAGCTTAGAGAAAAAAGGTTCAGGCACAGGCTTGACATTTATCCTGCTTGAATTCGTTCTAAGAAATGCACATAACTTCATAAGTTTTTTAAAAATGACTTAAGTGCCGTTCTTTGCTCTTTTCTTAAAGAGAAACTTAACTCCAAGTCCCCCAGAGTCGCGGCCAAAGCCGATTCAAAAGATCGTTGTTCGACAGCTGCAGCCGCCATTCTTTGTTTTCAAGTGGCAGCCGTCGCAACTCTCTATCGTCATATGTTAAGCCCGCCCCGCCTGCTCTATACACGACGTGATTGGCCTGACCCAATCTGGGTTTTTGCTGCTAGAAGGTGTATTGAGAGTTGCTAGACTGTATTCTAGGCTGCGAAATACATTTTGCTGCCGCTAGGGTGCGTCTACATTTCTAGGCTATACAGAGATGACAAGTGCCATAAATCAATCAGATTATCTTTCTCTAAAAACACACATGACATGGGCTTAGAAAATATTTCATAAAATTCAGTTTTACAGATTATATTATGAAATTTCAATTGAAGAATTGGTAGACTTTTGGCTTTAGCTACACTAGGTTTCTAAAATAATATATATACACACACACACATATATATATATATATATATTTAAAAATATATTTTTTTAACATTTTTATTTTTTATGTTTGAGCCTATATATATCTCTATTATCATAACAGTCTGAGTAATTCGCCATGATTCTGGCCTCCACTCCCCTCAGCATGGCAGCGTGGGTATACTGTCCCCCATAACGACCCCTAGAGGATGCAGTTCGAAATTCCCTTGAAAGGGAACGTCTCAGGTTACGAATGTAAACTTGGTTCCCTGAGTAGGGAACGAGACACTGTGTCCTCTAGCTCAATTGTGTCAAATGCAGCCAATCCAATAGAACTAATAGTAAGATACAACCACGATCAGATGATAAGAGCAGGTCGTTTGTAACTCTAAGGAGAGCAGTCTCAGTACTCTGATACGGTCTAAATCCTGACTGGAATGAGGATGAGGCTACCACCTTTTCTAGTTTCTTGGACAGAAAAGGGGGATTCAAGATTGGTCTATAATTAACTAGTTCTTTGGGGTAAAGTTGTGGTTTTTAGATGAGAGTCTTAATAACAGCCAGTTTGAAGGTATTGGGGACATATCCTAAGGCCAATGAGAAATTAATAATAGTCAGAAGATGATCTATGACTTCTGGAAGCACCTCTTTTAGGAGCTTAGATGGTATAGGGTCTAACATACATGTTGTTGGTTTAGATTAACTATGTAGCACCACTACATATTAATATTGAATTTATGTCAGTGTGTTATTTAAGAATGGAAATTGTATTAAGATGGTTAAGTTGTATATCTTGATTGCTAATACCATGATGTTCTTTTGACTCTCTTTCCTATGATGCTGTGCTGGACTCATGTATAATTTTCTGTTTAGTACCCCATCAACCCCTCATCTTCCTCTAGGTTTCCAGATGGAAATCCTCGTTTGCAGCGAATGCCTCGCTGGCAGGATTTACTTGTGTTTAAAGGAGTGTTTCGTGACTGTTTGGACCCTGTATTACCACACTGCACCGGGGACTGGGGTATGTGTGTCTGGGACTGAGCAGGTTTGCGGTAAGAGCTACGCGATTCATATAACAATTCACTGGTTATGCAGCACTCAAATGACTATGGGGACTATTTTAATTACATTCGGTGGACTTTGTTCATGTGGTCTATTTAGGATATATATATATATATAAATATATATATATATATATATATATATATATATAAAATGGGTGGTGAAACAATACACATCATTTTGCATTAGAAAATGACTGAACTGCTTTTCTCTATTGATGTAACCTCACTGATGAAGTAGAGTTTTATAAGTTGAATCTGGTATCGTTGAGATATATAGCTGAGTATCATCAGCATAACAGTGGAAGCTAATTCTGTATTTTCTAATAATATTACCAAAGGGCAACATGTATATTGAAAATAGAAGGGGACCTAGGACGGATCCTTGTGGGACTCCATATTTTACTGATGATAAATGAGTAAATTTCTCCCCATTTAAATAAACAAAATGGTAGCGATCGGACAGGTAGGATCTAAACCATCTTAGAGCCTGTCCTTGAATACCTGTATAGTTTTGTAATCGATCTATGAGTATGTCATGATGTATGGTGTCGAATGCAGCACTAAGATCAAGTAAAACTAGCAATGAGATGCAGCCTTGATCTGACGCAAGAAGCAGGTCATTTGTAATTCTAACAAGTGCAGTTTTTGGGCTATGGTGGGGCCTGAAACCTGACTGAAATTCTAGATACAGATCATTTTTGTGCAGGAAGGTGCTCAATTGAGCAGACACAACTTTTTCAAAAATTTTAGACATAAATGGAAGATTTGAAATAGGCCTATAATTTGCCAGTTCACTAGGATCTAGTTTTGGTTTCTTAAAAAGAGGCTTAATAACCGCCAGCTTGAATGGTTTTGGGATGTGACCTAAAGATAACGACGAGTTATCTGATTCTCCATGGCCTCCAGTTCGAGCTGCACAGAATGCAGCTTGAACGTGTCCTCACCTGCAATCAATGGTAGACATTCATCCACCATTAAAGCAAGTAACAGTGAGTACAGCAATGGTAATGTGTGTGAATAGAGTATTAGCAATGTAAGCGCAGTTAGCAGCAACCACGCTTGCTGATGCTAACTGGCTATAAGCTAATAGCGGACCCAGGAGATCAAAATAAAACTAGTGATAACGAGGCGCTATAATTGTTTTTGTTGTAGAATACAATAGAGGATATATTCACACAATATATAAATGGGAACAATGGTGTAAAATTGATAAAAATATAAAAAAAGATAACAATAGTCGATAAAAAGAATACAGTAACGGAGCTCAAATGCAGTACAGACACCAACAACAAACAGGAAGTGTATGCATTCGCATTTTTATGCTGCTTTGATGTGTTTCTGGCGTTTCCACTGCTTCTTCTGTTTACACCCAAACCACATTCAAAGACTTGAGCTGCTTCTACAAGTGGTGATATATTGAATATTCACAATGTTCAATATATTTTAAATTATAAAATCTGTCTAAAAAGATCCTGTCCCGAGCCCGACAAGTACATTTTGATTGACAGCTTTTTAAAAGCCCGAACCAGTTTACAGCCCGACATTATTCAAATGTGCGCACACACACAGCTCTTTTGCCTTTTGTCAAGAATGACGTCATTTATACATGTTTTAACATAATTTATTCATAACTAACGTAGACTAGAGCACTTGGAAGTTTTAATAAAGAAATAAAATAAGTCCTCTGTAACATCTCAGCACTCCAAACAGACATATGCTCATTTAGCCAATAAATAGTCTTTTTTTAACTATTTAAATTAAGATAAATTTTAAATTAAGATGGGTATTTGGCAATAATGAAATTAAGATAAAGGCTCCGCCAGATTTGCTTCACCACTAGCAGCTGACATTTAATAAAAGAATAATGCCAACATTATCCTATATACTCTGTCTACATTATGCATTTAAGACTTAATGAATATTTCGTTATCATTTGAAAAACCTTTACTCACTTTAGCCATCGGGTCCCGTCGGGTTTGGGCAAAGATCTTCAGCTCTATGTTAACCCAGCGCTGTGACTTAAAATAGCTTCACTATTGAATCACATTACATTTCTCTGAAACGAGGGTCTATGTTATAATGGTCTATCATTCCTTCATGGACCAGACTCAAGTTAATCTACATATGAAAAACAAAACCCTTTTATGTTTGTGTTGAGATACTTGAGAACATGTCTAGTGGTTTATTAATAATAACATAAGATCAATTTAGATGTCTAAGATTTTTAGGCTCTTTAATAGTGTCACAGTGTCTGGTCTGTGTTTCCCTGGGTGTCCACTAGTGGTCTCACTTCCCCATAGTCACCCCACTGCAGGCACTACATTTCGCACAAAGCCTTTGTCCCTTTTATCAGGTTAATTGCACACCTGTTATTTGCACTCAGCTGTCTCCACTTTCGTTTTCACCTGTAAGTACTATAAATGCAATAAATAAATGTAGGCTAACTGTAACAAATGAAACAAAAAATACTGTTTTTTCCATTTATCCACCCTAAAGAACCTAAAAAAATAATCGGTTCTTTTCAACATTATTATTATTATTATTATTATTATTATTATTATTATTATTATTATTATTAATAATAATAATAATAATAATAATGATAATAAAAAACAGGGTTTTTTTTGTAGAAAATCAGTGTTGAAAGGATTTCAGAAGGATTATGTGACTGGAGTAATGATGCAAAAAATTCAGTTTGAAAGTCAGCTTTGATTGTTCCTAAAAAACTGTTTAACTGCACTCCCAAGTGGATATTAAATTATGTTGTGGGATAATTAAATATATTCTAAATAAACTACAAACATATATTTATTTTGTCCTTACATTCTTTCTTGTAACTCCTCCCTCTCAGTGTCACAGCTGACTGAAAGGCTCATTATGCAGCTCATTATGCAGGCATTTGTCTTCTCAGGTGTAAATCACAATGATATTCATGATAGCTGACGCCTACTCGCATATGACTTTTACCAACAAAAAGTGTCTTAGAAAATTTTTATCAATATATTGTTTTCTGTGAGTAAACAAGAAGATTTTCATGTAATTTAGAAAGAAAAATTCCATGCTACAAGGTCCAGTTCTCAGTTCTGTATGTGTTTTATTGCCTTATTCAAGTAATTTAACATTTTTAGTCTTTCACTAACCACGCATACAATTTTTTTTCTCAAAAACACAATTATGTACAAAGATGCTGCTCACATATTATTATTATTATTATTATAGCCCAGTTTGTGCTGATTACAGTGAGACTAGACTTTAGTCATTTAGATGAAAAACTGAAAAAAGCGCTAATGTCAGGGCATGACAAACTTCTCCAGGCCCCAAAAATACCCTTAGACTCCAGAGGGTTAAGGACTGCAAAAAGATGAACTAATGAAGCAGAGCAGGATTTACAAGCCTGTTTCGACTGATTGGAGTGTTTTTGGACTTGCTGCCACTGATCTGGATGAATATATGGAGACTGTAACTTCATATTTCTGTTTCTGTGAGGATATGTGCAACCCCACCAGAACATTATTTTCATTCAATAGTGATAAACCATGATTTATAAAAAAAATTCAAACAGCTTCATCACCCCCGACACGAAAAAATGCACCACTGGAGAATCCATGGATGAAGAAAATGTAAACAACAGCTCTCCATCACAGGCCAAAGATGGTGATGCTAATGCTAATGTTAATACTCATTTGAGCGATCAAACAATTTTGACAAAAGTTCTGGAGGAGATAAAGGACTTATGCAAAGACACAAAACAACAACTAAACAGGATTATTACTGAACTCACCAGTGTTAATCAAAAGATTGCAAAGGTGGAAACGTGAATTGGAAAGTAGAAGACCACGTTCAAAATGTAGAACAGATGATGAGCAAAATTATTAGTGATGAACCAACAAGAAAATAAACTCCTTGATCAAGAAGGGAGATCATGACGGGAAAATATAAGGATCTATAATGTTCCCAAAGGAGCAGAGGGGAGGTCCATGATGCTGTTTGTGGAAAAATTGCTACGGGACAAGCTGGAGATCCCCCCCAACTACAGACCTTGATATCGAGAAAGCTCACCAGGTGCTCGCACCGAAACCCTCTGGCAACAGGGAAGACAGACCGTGATCAATAATAATCAAATTCCACCACTACAAAATCAAAGAGATTCTGCGCAAAGCCTGGGGAAAGAAAGTGTTTTTGAATGAAAGACCAATATACTTTTACCAATATTATTCTCCGACAATACTACAGAAACTAAATACTCTGAAGCCAAATGGGTACTAACACAAAAACAGATGTGCTTCCAGACCCCATTCCCAGCAAAACTACAGGTGTTTTATGATGACGGGACACGGCTGTATCAAGCAGCAGAGGATGCGACTGCAGACATGAAGGATAGAGGATTGCCAATCAGGGTAATTACACCAAGAGAGAGCCTAACTGAGCAACTATCCCGTATGGCTTGGGAGAAGTTGAGAGGACTGAGACAACAGGGAATGGAAGAAGAATGTGAGAGGAACATTAGAGAGAGGTTGCAAGTTTTCAGAAGACGGCCCCTTTCTCCTCCAGAAAAAACCTTAACTAATTTCAAATTTCTGGTGAGCTAAGCAAACGATGAAAGAGATGGTGATCTATATACATCCTTTTCCCCTATTTAAAGGAGAATATATACAAGGGAGGAATATGTAAGATAGTAAATTTGGTAAAATGTACACAGACTTAAAGACTTTAATTTTTTATATTCTACAATGGGGGCCCCATAACCATTTGGGACAGAGATTTTCCCCAATAGCTAGACGTTTCTTCTAGCTTAGTTCAGGGTCATCTGTTAGCGACCCCAGCCTTGGAATCATATCACTGTTATTTGTTTTCATGCTATGTGTTTTCTTGTTCATACTTGGACGGTCCACTCCCTGAACAAGTTCTATCTAGCGAAGTTTATTAACACAGGATCTTTATCTGCCTTTATCAGCCTTGATCTGACGCAAGAAGCAGGTAAAATTACAAATGACCTGCTTCTTGCGTCAGATCAAGGCTGCATCTCATTTCTAGTCTTACTTGATCTTAGTGCTGCGTTCGACACCATAGATCATGACATACTCATAGATCGATTACAAAACTATACAGGTATTCAAGGGCAGGCTCTAAGATGGTTTAGATCCTACCTGTCCGATCGCTACCATTTTGTTTACTTAAATGGGGTGTCATCTCATTTATCATCAGTAAAATATGGAGTGCCACAAGGATCCGTCCTAGGTCCCCTTCTATTTTCAATATACATGTTGCCCCTTGGTAATATTATTAGAAAATACGGAATAAGCTTCCACTGTTATGCTGATGATACTCAGCTATATATTTCAACGAGACCAGATGAAACTTCCCAATTATCTAAGCTAACAGAGTGTGTTAAAAATGTAAAAGATTGGATGACAAATAATTTTCTCCAATTAAATTCGGATAAGACAGAGATATTAATTATTGGACCAAAAAACACCACACAGAATCTTGTAGATTACAATCTGCAACTAGACGGATGTACAGTTACTTCCTCTACAGTCAGAAATCTGGGTGTTATATTAGACAGCAATTTGTCTTTTGAAAATCATATTTCCAATGTTACAAAAACTGCATTCTTCCATCTTAGAAACATTGCCAAGCTACGAAACATGTTATCTGTTTCTGATGCAGAAAAGCTAGTTCATGCATTCATGACCTCTAGACTGGACTATTGTAATGCACTTCTAGGTGGTTGTCCTGCTTCGTCAATAAACAAGCTACAGGTAGTCCAAAATGCAGCAGCTAGAGTCCTTACCAGGTCAAGAAAATATGATCATATTACCCCAATTTTACAGTCTCTGCACTGGCTACCTATTAAGTTCCGTATCTGTTACAAATTATCATTACTTACCTATAAGGCCCTAAATGGTTTAGCTCCTGCGTACCTAACTAGCCTTCTACCACGCTACAACCCATCACGCACCCTAAGGTCACAAAACGCTGGACTTTTGGTAGTTCCTAGGATAGCAAAGTCCACTAAAGGAGGTAGAGCTTTTTCACATTTGGCTCCCAAACTCTGGAATAGCCTTCCTGATAATGTTCGGGGTTCAGACACACTCTCTCTGTTTAAATCTAGATTAAAAACGCATCTCTTTCGCCAAGCATTCGAATAATGTATCTCTTAAATTGTGAGTGTAGTTGCATCTGCATTTTTATTCTTTAGCTTGGGTTAAACTAATTTTACTTTGTTGGATCAGCAGCTATGCTAATGATGTCTCTATTTTGTTTCTATGTTTTGCCACGGGATTTACATCCCGTGGTAACTAGGATTTACACAAGCTCCAGTCTGGATCCAGAACACCTGAGAAGAGATGATGCTGACCCTCAGAGGACCCCAGATGATCCTAACCTTGAATCAACAAACAGAACTAACAATTATTGCTACATGTGTGACTGCATCATATAATTACTATTAATTAATAATATTGATAGTTCATCATCTAGCTGACTACGTCTTGTATTATTATTATTATTTTTATTTTTCTAAAATCCTGTCAAACGTGCACAAACTACTAGCTACTACTAAATATTGTAGAAACATAATTTTCTGTAAAGTTGCTTTGTAACGATTTGTATTGTAAAAAGCGCTATACAAATAAACTTGAATTGAATTGAATTGAACAGGATCTTTAGATAAATATGGTTAGAGACAAAGTTAAAATTTATATAATTTAATGTCAATAGGATTTTGAATCCAATTAAATGTAATAAAGTTTTATCTAAAATTAAGAAAGAGCAAGCCCATATAGTATACTTATAGGAAACTAATTAAATGATAAAGAGCATGAAAAATTTAGGAAATGTGGCTTTTCTAGGGTGTTCTTCTCTTCATATAAAACAGGGCCTAGGATGGGAGTTGCTATTCTTATTTTGAATAAACTAAATTTTTAGTACATCAGAAATGGGAGACAAGGAGGGCAGAAATATCATAGTAAAAGGTAAAATATATGAGAAATCATCAGATACTCTTTTAAATATATATGCACCCCAAGGAAGTAGAAAATTACTAATATCATGACACTGGAAGCGGAGGGATTTTTGATTTGTGGGGGAGATTTAAATACATATTTGAAACCAAAATTGGATTCCTATAGAACGGGGTAACCAACCCCTGCTTAATTTTTAAGTGATCCTGAAGACCTAAATTAGTTGCTTCAGTTGTGTTTGATTAGGATTGGAGCTGAACTTTGCAGGACAGTCGATTGCGAGGAGCAGGGGTTGATTATCCCTGCACTAGAAAGAGAAATCTAGTGGAATTTAGGAAAAGATGATCATCACCATCAGAACGACTGGTGTGTGACATCAAAGAACCGCAAGAGCTTAGAGAGCAGATGACTCCTTGTGCTTTTGAATTGCTCTCACAGTACTTTGATGTCATACACCGATCGTTCTGATGTTCAATGGTTCAACATGCCCTAATGATTCAGCCAATTCGTTCAAAACCTGGATTAAGAAATTAAATGCTGCTGTATGTTGCTCGGGGATGAACAGTTCTGATTTGTTGGCAAAATTGAGCAAAAAAAGACAACATTGTGTCTAAAGTAACAATTTTAACTTCTTAAGGAATTGTTGTAGAAGATGAGTATCACATTTGCACTCGTGTGATATTGCACTCAGCCTACAGCTTGTGTGATATTTCTTAACAATATTATGTACATATGAGACACAATCTTAAATGGCCATTTTGCCTCATATCTTGAATTTTAGGGATATTCTCTAGGCTCCATCATGCAGTAAGTTGTTATATTAGTCATTAGTAATCAACTGTATGAAATGGCAGATGATCCACATAGATCTGGGGTGGGCCAAGTGCGTTAAATGCATTAATAATTTTAATGTGTTATTTTTTCTCCATAATTAATTAATCTAATTAATACGTTAAATTACCAGCCCTAATTTCAAGTAAATTTTAACAATAAAACATTTAAATCAGGTTCATGATTCTTAGAGTTTCAGATACAGTCAGATACAGTGGCTGGTTTTACATCCGTTTCTTCATCAGAATCAGATGATCCCCACAACCCTTATTTTTGTCACGATCATTAGCTGGAGTGCCCATGAACTTTAGTAGAGGGCACTCCACTTAGGACCATTCCACCCATCAACCACCAGATGTCACCATATCATCACTTGGACACTAGCACCTCTCATACTGTTGCACCACACCCAAACTACATCTCCCATAAATCACTGCATCACAATCACCTTGCCACACCTGCACCTCATTCATCAGCCAATTTCCTTGCCACACCTGCACCTCATTTACACACACACATATAAGCACCACAATCACTCTCACTCACTGTGAAGTCTTGTTAAGCCTGTCTAGCATTTCCGAGCATTTTCCCTTATGTTTGATATTCCCGTGTCTGATCTTGGATTGTGTATTTAAATTCTCTGCTGCCTGCCCCGATCTCTGCTTGTTTCTGGTTACGATTCTGGTTATCCCCGCACACCTGACGCCATTCCTGATTTCTGCCTGGCCGACCATTCTCTGAATAAAGTTCTGCACATGGATCCAAACGCCTCTGACTCCTTGTTACAATTTTATTTATTTAGATTACAGATGGCACAAAATGTAATCTCAGCTCATTTAATTAATGAGTCATATACACAGGCACACACTTTGTTTTTTATGGTTTATATGGAATTTCCATAGGTTAAATGGTTTTTATACTGCACAAACTGTATTTACTATTACCATAAACCAACCCTACACCTAAAACGATCCATCAATGGAAACTGCATTTTTTAGATTTTCAAAAAAACACCCTTTTTGTTTTAGAGCCTTTTGAATCAAGGGGAACACAGGAAGTGTCCTCATAAATCACTTTCACATTGTAAAACCCATGTCATACCCGTGTCCTCATAAAAATGCACACACAAATATATAAAGGTTTTTGTTAGGTCCCAGTTAGTGCTGGGCCTGTCTTTCTTTGTTTTTTGTTAAGTTTTAGGTATGTCGTTTGTGGGGGGGTGGTCTTTCCACCTGTGGCTCATCATCGGGCCTGTAAGAGCTCCAGCACGGTGGATTTGCGAGAGGGTGCGACGATGTGACGGTGACATGAATGAGCGGCTTCTTTTGGTTTTCTGTTTTTTTGTGTTACTATTCATGCAGACCTTCAGCTTCCAGTCCTCTCTCATGCATTCTTCACTACTAACGTCTATATACTGACTACTGATTGTTTGGATATCTTTTGTTAAATATATTATTTTGTTAAATAAATTATTTCTTTTTCCTACTTGCCCGCCAGTGTTGCCTCTTGTTAATGTTGCAACTACGAGCCAGCTGTAAGAGGCATGCTCAAAAATGGAGGCAACATGTTTTGTTATACAAGATGTGATTTAAGTCGTTTTAATAGTTAACATTTATTTAAATAATTTGTGCAGCCAGTTCGACTAATTTAAAGCAGTAAATGAACTTATGTTTTGATTTAAAAGTGGAAGTTTTATCATGTTTATTTCATCAGACTATTAGTGAAGAGAATCCATATTATAATTCACAGGATTATTATACAATCAAATTAAAATTTTACCTATTTGTTACTAATAACTTTTAGTTTAATGCAATGTTGAAGGGAAATAAAAAAAATGAGACAAATCTAGCTGTACGTGAGTTTATTTGAGCTGATGTTGTGTTTTCATGTTTGTGTTCAAAAGAAATTATTAGTGCAAAACATACAGAGTCATAACCAAACCAGAAATACACATATATCATAACAGAAATAAAACAGATTTTTTTCCACTTTTAAAACCCAATAAGGAGATTCACTCAGAACTTACTAAATAAAAATAAAAAACATAAAAGTAAATCAGAAAGATAATGAAGTGGCCTATGAAAACTGTTAAAGTAAACACATTAGCTCTTAATTTCTGCTGCAGATGAAGTTGAGTTTGTGAGATTCAGGAAGGCTGATCCAGCGCTGATCTCCTCCAGACTGAACTGCTCCTTTTCTGTTCTCTAGTTTGCAGTTTTCGGGTGTCGTTCCGTTCCCTGGAGCCCAGTTCTGATAGCACACGACCTCTCCACTCAGCCAGAGCCACATGTTCATGACGCAGTAGTTGTGTAAACCCATCCACACCGCCGCAGTAGACGCTCGTTTAACCACGTTCATCACACAACGCTGAATCTCTTCTGAATGAACCGAGAGCAGATCCACATGATTCTGTCTGCAGTATCTCAGAGCTTCAGACCACGTCAGATTCTCCTTGATCAGAATCAGCTTATCTGGAAACCAAACAAACCACAAGCAGAAACTAGAGAGAAACAACATGCAGAACAAACACTGTGGAGGAATTTGTCATGTCGGACATGTACAGTAGGTGGCCAATCAAAATAATGGTTCTACCGCCGCGGGTACCGCCGCCAGCCAGTCTGCAAAATGCATTTGCAGCTTTTGACCGCTGAGTGGCGATTTAACCACAAGTTAACAAACAAGCGCATTAAAGCACATTTTTCGCAAATAGCCATCAGCTTTTGCTTCACCGATGTGTTACATTTGACGGCTGCAGTCGGGGAAAATGAAAGAGAAACACTGTAGTTAAAATATTTAATATTCACAGATGAAAGTTTAGTACTTATGGAGTTATGTGCGTTTCTTTAGAACAAATTCAAGTAGGATAAATGTCAAGCCTATGAGCCTTTTCTTATATTTTCTCTAAGCTGCACAGTATTACAAAATATATTAGATTTGACACATTTAATAGGTGTGGAGTGTTATTTATATAATATGAATTATGTTATATTATCCTAAAGAAATTGTGGTTTACTTTGCATCGAAGCATTAAAAGTGGTAGCCTATTTTAGTGAGCTAGCCTGCATGGATTAATATGCAAAATGTCAACATTCTCACATATTAGGCCTATATTTTAATTTATATTTAAAAATTCCTTCAATAAAACAGCATGCATTTTTGTTAGGCACTACTTTGTTATTCGTTACCTGTGCTTTATTTTGACAGATATCTGTCTGTACACTGATTAAAAACTTGTTGTGTGTTCTATAAATTATTTTCTTTATTTTAGTAAAACGTGAGGCACTGTATAATTTCACTCCCATTATTGAGGCCTAATTAAAACAAGAAATGAATAAATTAAACCTGCATGATAAGAGCTTCATTAATTGACAACTGCAGTGATTTTAAAGGGAGCCTTGTTTACTTGCTTTCATTTAATTTAAGTAAAGTAAAAATTAAAATAAATAAATTGCATCCGCATTTAAATGCAGGTGTGTAAAATATCAGAGTGCATGATTTGCACGGCACTTGTGATGCTGAGTGCATGCGCAGCATTTATTCTTATTTGTCTCAATATTCTTCTTAACCCTTGTCCATCCTTGAGGACATTTTTGGCTTTTTCAGTTTTGTTTTTTTTATAACTTTGCCTGTGTTAATGCCAACTGCATAAAATTTGCCTCAGGTGTGTATTTTTATTGGAATTTTTATATTTCACCTTCATTTCCTTTAAAAAAATCTATTTTCTACTAGGTACACAAAATACTTCCTCTCAGGACCTTTTGGACCAAAATGTCCCCATTGAAACCCATTAAAACTGCAATTTTTAATCCCGGTGCCATTCAACTATAAAATGATGCAATCTTTGTTAACAGGCTATGATTGTGTTGGCAAGGCTTCAAAATTTACATTTTTACTATTTTTTACCAATTTGGGCAATTTTTTTTCAGGTTTGGCATATAAAGCAAATTATCGCTTTATTGTTGTTTTCTGCTGTTTTCGGCTTATGCATATTATAGAGCCAATTAGATATATTATGAAGCTATAATTGTGTGGGTGTGATGGTATGGATGTCTGAGTGTGGGTTGTATGTGTGTACTGAAAATTTTATGTGTGTGAACAGTTTGAATGAAAAATATATATATATTGTACTGGAAATCACAAATCCCACCCCATGTAAATGAGTCATACAGAGTCATAGACCCTGTCATGTGAAAACTGAATATGGTGAAAAAGTTACTGAGCTTTGAAGATTTTTTTTCATTCAAATACATTTCTTATTACTTCTTTGCACTTTTTACATTTGTTATTGTTTTTGTTCAAAGATAAAAGGTGAGCTTGATTTTGATGTAGTAGTTCAGAAGCCCCTCAAACCCTTGTTTTTGTTTTCATCCTCGATAAAATGGTGATTGTTTTGTCTGGTAGATTTTAGTTGAGACGAGTGCTTTCACAGCCAAACCTATAAATATCAGTGGCTTGAGGGCCTTGTCATTTCATAGTTTGCAAGATGAAGAGACGTTTCACAGCAAGGGAAGCTCTGGATCTAGTTGTGGCCACCAACAGTGAGCACCCGGGTACATGTGAAAGTGAGCATTGACTTCAGAGGATGAAGTCGAGTTTGCATTAGAGTCTGACTCTGATAGCTCTTGTTCCTCTGATGACATCACTGAGAGTGAGGACACAGAAGAGACTGCAGATCTTCAGTGGAATTCAAAAAATGGGCAGATTCTCTGGTCTTCCACTCACACCGAGACGCTGTGCTACAATCCTGCCAAGGGTATGACCCCGGGTCCCACACACTATGCAACTGCCCGCATCACAAGTTTGCAGTCCTACTTCGACCTCTTCATCACCGAAGAAATCATTCAGCTTCTTCTGGAGAACACTAATTTACACAGGAGGCATTTTGTGACGGATTGGATTGATTTCGATTTTACTGACATTCAGGCATACATCGGGCTGCTGATTCTGTCCGGCGTGTACAAGTCCCGAAATGAATCAACAAGAAGCCTGTGGGATGTGGAAAACGGACGTTCCATTTTCCGAGCCACCATGTCCCACCGTAAATTCAAGCTCCTGAGCTCCACCCTGAGGTTCGATGACAGGATGACACGACCTGCACGTTACATGCATGACAAGCTGGCTGCATTTCAGACCATCTGGGAGAAGTGGACACATCGCCTTCCCCTGCTGTTCAACCCAGGCCAGGATGTCTGTGTGAATGAGCAGCTCGTCCCTTTCAAAGGCCGATGCAGATTTCGCCAGTACATGCCCAGCAAGCCTGCCAAGTATGGCATAAAAATTTGGGTCACCTGTGATGTCACCACATCCTATGCATGGAAGTTGCAAATTTACACGGGGAAGTCTCCTGGAAGTCCTGCGGAGGTGAACCAAGGAAAAAGGGTCATTCTGGAAATGACGGAGGGGCTCCAGGGGAACACTGTGACCTGCGACAATATTTTCACCTCCTATGGACTGGCGGAGGAGCTTCTAAAGAGGAAGATGGCCCTAGTCGGCACAATTCGCAGGAACAAGCCAGAACTTCCCCCACAGCTGCTGCAAATAAAGCATAGAGCACTTCTGTCCTCCCTCTTTGCTTTTACTAAGACGCACACAGCTGTGTCTTACGTACCCAAACGAGGGAAGAGTGAGCTGCTCCTTAGCACCAAGCACCGCGAGCTAGCTGTGACCGACACTGAAAAAAAGAAGCCAGTGATCATCACAGACTACAACCGCTGCAAAGGAGGTGTCGACAACCTGGACAAGGTATGTGTCATTATGCTTCAGTTACACACATATTTATTCTTACTGCATAATGCTTTTATTATTCAGTATTTTTTGTATCTACAGTCGTGGCCAAAAGTTTTGAGAATTACATAAATATTAGTTTTCAAAAAGTTTGCTGCTAAACTGCTTTTAGATCTTTGTTTCAGTTGTTTCTGTGATGTACTGAAATATAATTACAAGCATTTCATCCGTTTCAAAGGCTTCTATCGACAATTACATGACATTTATGCAAAGAGTCAGTATTTGCAGTGTTGGCCCTTCTTTTTCAGGACCTCTGCAATTCGACTGGGCATGCCCTCAATCAACTTCTGGGCCAAATCCTGACTGATAGCAAACCCATTCTTTCATAATCACTTCTTGGAGTTTGTCAGAATTAGTGGGTTTTTGTTTGTCCACCCGACTCTTGAGGATTGACCACAAGTTCTCAATGGGATTAAGATCTGGGGAGTTTCCAGACCATGGACCCAAAATTTCAACATTCTGGTCCCCGAGCCACTTAGTTATCACTGGAAAATGCATTGTTCTTCACCAAACTGTTGTTGGATTGTTGGAAGAAGTTGCTATTGGAGGGTGTTTTGGTACCATTCTTTATTCATGGCTGTGTTTTTGGGCAGAATTGTGAGTGAGCCCACTCCCTTGGATGAGAAGCAACCCCACACATGAATGGTGTCAGGATGCTTTACTGTTGGCATGACACAGGACTGATGGTAGCGCTCACCTTTTCTTCTCTGGACAAGCCTTTTTCCAGATGCCCCTAACAATCGGAAAGGGGCTTCATCGGAGAATATGACTTTGCCCCAGTCCTCAGCAGTCCATTCACTATACTTTCTGCAGAAGATCAATCTGTCCCTGATGTTTTTTTTTGGAGAGAAGTGGCTTCTTTGCTGCCCTTCTTGACACCAGGCCATCTTCCAAAAGTCTTCTCCTCACTGTGCGTGCAGATGCGCTCACACCTGCCTGCTGCCATTCCTGAGTAAGCTCTGCACTGGTGGCCCTCCGATCCCGCAGCTGAATCCTCTTTAGGAGACGATCCTGGCGCTTGCTGGACTTTCTTGGACGCCCTGAAGCCTTCTTTACAAGAATTGAACCTCGTTCCTTGAAGTTCTTGATGATCCTATAAATTGTTGATTTAGGTGCAATCTTAGTAGCCACAATATCCTTGCCTGTGAAGCCATTTTTATGCAACGCAATGATGGCTGCATGCGTTTCTTTGCAGGTCACCATGGTTAACAATGGAAGAACAATTATTTCAAGCATCACCCTCCTTTTAACATGTCAAGTCTGCCATTCTAACCCAATCAGCCTGACATAATGATCTCCAGCCTTGTGCTCGTCAACATTCTCACCTGAGTTAACAAGATGATTACTGAAATGATCTCAGCAGGTCCTTTAATGACAGCAATGAAATGCAGTGGAAAGGTTTTTTGGGGATTAAGTTAATTTTCATGGCAAAGAAGGACTATGCAATTCATCTGATCACTCTTCATAACATTCTGGAGTATATGCAAATTGCTATTATAAAAACTTAAGCAGCAACTTTTCCAATTTCCAATATTTATGTAATTCTCAAAACTTTTGGCCACGACTCTATATATTCAGTGTTGTAGTTGTGCGAAAGAGGAGAATTTTGTTTATTTTTTATTCTTACTGCATAGTTCCTTTATAATGTAGTATTTCTTGCATTTCTATACACAATATTATATTTTTGTGAATGATGAGAAGAATATTTAGTTTATTTCTTCTTTTGCAGGTTGTTGGCACCTACAGCTGTAGGAGAAGAACATGTCGGTGGCCAGTGGTTCTCTTCTACAACCTTGTAGATGTGTCTTCCTTCAACTCCTTTATACTGTGGTCAGCCGTGGATCCCTCCTGGAACCAGGGCAAAAAATTTAGACGGAGGCTGTTTTTGTAGGAACTGGGGAAAGCACTTGTGATGACGCAAATGTCACGAAGACACCGCATCCCCCGCACACCATCTACGTCCACCATGATGGAGGATCAACAGCGGGGAGACCCAAACACCAAAAAGAGGAAGGTCTGCACGTTCTGCACTGACAAAAAGAAAAAAAGTGCTTCCACCTGCAACAAGTGTGGCAAGCATATCTGCAAAGTCCACACAATCACATACTGCAGCTCCTGCTGTGAGTGAATTCCCTCATAGTAGGCAAATGCGTACTATTTCTGCCATCTGTTCTCTACTAATTCCCTTTGCATAAATGTCTACTATTTCTGTTCTGAGTGTTCTCGAGTTTTGCACAATAAATCTTGTTCTTGTTCAGAGTGATCTTGTATTTTTGCTTGATTTATAGATTAATATAAGATATATTCTTTCAAAAAGTAAAAACTTTGGAGGATAATAGGAGTAATAAAACAATGATTTGACTTGGACATTTTTGTCCTTTATGGACCTGAGTGGTAGTTTTTATTTTAAATCTAATACTGCATAAAAATATGAAAGCATAAAAATGAATGTTGTTGTTAATCACGGACATATCCAAGGAT
Organism: Carassius carassius; assembly: GCF_963082965.1. Classification (NCBI taxonomy): domain Eukaryota; kingdom Metazoa; phylum Chordata; class Actinopteri; order Cypriniformes; family Cyprinidae; genus Carassius; species Carassius carassius. The sequence goes on from NC_081780.1 coordinate 29,277,011, forward strand.
GTAATATTTAAAGAAAAAAAAACTGCTTAGCATTTAGTATATGGAAATGTTTTATTATAATAATTTTTATAAAAATCAACAGTGGCATTATGTAAAGAAACCGGCGTTTAAGGTGTTAAAATTCTGAATATTAATGAATCTTTGGTAATTATGATTAGAACTGATGCTGGAAAAAAATCTAAGTCAGTGAAAGTGGAAAGAAAAATTAATCTATAATATTTTTATGATACTTTTTTTGACAATGACATTTTTGTCCTTTATGGACCTGAGTGGTAGTTTTTATTTTAAATCTAATACTGCATAAAAATATGAAAGCATAAAAATGAATGTTGTTGTTAACCACTGAAATATCCAAGGATGTAATATTTAAAGAAAAAAAAACTGCTTAGCATTTAGTATATGGAAATGTTTTATTATAATAATTTGTATAAAAATCAACAGTGGCATTATGTAAAGAAACCGACGTTTAAGGTGTTAAAATTCTGAATATTAATGAATCTTTGGTAATTATGATTAGAACTGATGCTGGAAAAAATCTAAGTCAGTGAAAGTGGAAAGAAATATTAATCTATAATATTTTTATGACACTTTTTTTGACAAGGACATTTTTGTCCTTTATGGGCCTGAGTGCACAAAAAATATGTACACTGCACAAAAAATATAAATGCATCCAAATTAATATTGTTGTTAATAATTAACATATCAAAGACTGTAATAATCAAAGAAAAAAAATCTGCTTAGCATTCATTATATGGAAAATAATAATAAAAATTATTATTTTTATTTAAAACAACAGTGGCATTATGTAGAGAAACCAGCATTTAAAGGGTTAAAATTCTGAAAATTAATGAATGTTTGGTAATTATGAATAGAACTGATGCTAGTAAAAAAGTCAGTGAAAGTGGAGAAAAATATGAATCTATAATATATTTATGACACTTTTTTGACATGGACATTTTTGTCCTTTATGGACCTGAGAGGTAGCTTTTTGTTAAATCTGATACTGCATAAAAAATATGAATGCATAAAAATTTATGTTGTTGTTAATCATTGACATAACCAAGTAATAAAGAAAAAAAACTGCTTAGCATTTAGTAAATTGAAAATAATTAAATTTTTCTTTTTTTCATAAAAAAACAGCAGTGGCATTATGTAAACAAACCAGCATTTAAAGGGTTAAAATTCTGAAAATTAATGAGTGTTTGGTCATTATGATTAGAGCTGATGCTGGTTAAAAAAATGGCATCAGTGAAAGTGGAAAAAAATATAAATCTGTAATATTTTTATGACACTTTTTGGACATGGACATTTTTGTCCCTTATGAATCTATGTGTAACTTTTTTTAATTGATGCACAAGGGTTAAGATTCAAGATTCAAGAACTTTATTTGTCACATACACAATTATATAGAGCATACATAACCAGTAGTGAAATGTGAATCAGGTCTGCTCCATGGACAGTGCATTTATTAAAAAATACATCACAGATTAAAATATACATAAATCTAGTTATGAAAGAATTCAATAAAAGTAAACCATAAAAATATAAGAATAAAATATTAAAAAAAAAAATGTATACTGTAAAATTAAATAGATAATAGAGAATAATGTGCATGAAAGTACACTGAGGTCTTAAATATTAAGATAACCAGGATGTACAAGAGGCAATGTGTATATGTGCATTATACTGTAGTCTTAAATATTAAGATACACAGGAATGTACAAGAGGCAAATGTGCAAACAGGTTGAGACTGTCAGTATGTTAATGTGAGGTATTGAATGATGAATATCTTACTGATAATGTGAACATTAAGTGGAGACATGAAGATGTTAAGAGGCTGGTTTTGAATTTAGGTCTGGGGGAAGAAACTCCTCCTGAGTCTCTCGGTTTTTGCCATCAGGCTATGGAAGCACTTACCACATGGCAGCAAAGTGAAAAGATGGTTACTGGGGTGGATGGAGTCCTTGATGATTTTAACAGCTCTGCTTTTGCAGCGTTTGAGGTAGATGTCCTGCAGAGAAAGGAAAGCAGACCCTGAGATGCGCTCAGCTAAGCGCACAACTCTCTACAGGGCTTTGCAGTCTTGACTGGAGCTGTTTCCATACCACACTGAGATACACTGTGTCAACACACTTTCTATGGCCCCTGAATAGAAAGTTTACAGGATTGCTGGTAAGACCCTGAATTTCCTCAGCTGTTGCAGATGGTACAGTCTTTGCCTGGCTTTATTAACCTGAGTTTGAATGTGTGTAGTCCAAGTCAGGTCCTCTGAGATGTTTACACCAAGGTACTTGAAGCTGCTCACCCTCTCCACAGGGGTCCCGCTGATCATAAGAGGAGTATAGGGCTGCTGCTGTCTCTTCCTTAAGTCCACAATCAGTTCTTTAGTTTTGCTCACATTCAGAAAGAGACAGTTGTCCTGGCACCATGTTAGTTTCTCTACCTCATCCAAGTATCCGGTCTCATTATTGTTGGAAATGAGGCCCAGAACCACAGTATCATCAGCAAATTTGATTAAAGATGTGGAGCTGTGCGGAGACACGCAGCCATGTGTGTAGAGAAAATAGAGCAGGGGACTCGGGACACAGCCCTGTTGGACTGTGTTTTCTCTACTTCCTGTTGGCCTTTCTGTAGCAAATCGTAGCTCTGTGTAGCTGTTTTTATTTTATTTTTTCTCTAGAATCTTTATCTTACTATCACTCTCTGCTTTTTAAAGTGTTTTTCACAAGTTCATCAAACAACCGCAGTAAGAATTTATCAAGCACGGTGAGTAATGGCTTCTCCTGTCATTGTTTCTTGCACCTCTTGCCACATGTACAGTTTATCTATCTCTGTCGCTGATGAGGGATTCACATGTGATAAATGCAGGGAAATAGTTAGGCTGACAGAGAAGATTTTAGAATTAGAGACACGCATCCAAACTTTAATTGAGGACAGTAAGAATGTTAGGGCTCTAGATACGGCTTTGGATGCGTCTAGCTCAGGGATTCCTGTACATTGTTCGGTTCCGGAAACAGAGCCCTTGCAGCAGGGCAACTGGGTGACGGTGAGGCAGCGTAGTCGTGGGTCAAATCACCGCTCTTCTGTTCCGATCAAAACATTAAACAGGTTCTCCCCACTCAGTGATGCACCCACTGAGAAACCTGATGAAAGTGCTCTAGTTATTGGTGATTCTATTGTACGGAACGTGAATATAGAGACACCAGCCACCATAGTCAAATGTTTACCGGGAGCCAGAGCGCCTGACATCTTGGCAAATTTAAAAGTGCTGGCTAATGCTAAACGTAAATACAGTAAGATTGTTATTCATGCCGGCGCTAATGATGTTCGACTTCGCCAGTCGGAGAACACTAAAAATAACATTAAAGAGGTGTGTGAACTTGCAAGCACGATGTCAGACACTGTAATATGCTCTGGGCCCCTCCCTGCTTACCGTGGTGATGAGATGCATAGCAGATTGTCATCACTCAATGGCTGGATGTCTAAGTGGTGCCCACAGAATAACATAGGTTTCATAGACAATTGGACAAGCTTTTGGGGCAGACCTGACCTGTTTAAAAGAGATGGTCTTCATCCCTCCTGGAGTGGCGCCACTCTTCTCTCTAGAAATTTGGCAAATAGTCTTCGTGTTTATACTTGACTAACTGGGGCCCAGGTCAGGAAGCAGACAGACTGGCTAAACCGATCGTCTGCTAGCTGCCTCCCGTCACAAAGGTCAGTTAATTCTCAGCACATAGAGACTCTTTCACCTAGATATCACATTATAGAGACTGTGTCTGTTCCCCGAACTAGAAAAAACAAAAAACGTCCAAACCAAGTTAAGATTAACAATTTAATTGAGGTTCAACAAATAAAAAACAGAAGCAATATGGATAAACAAATGATAAAGCTTGGCTTATTGAATATCAGATCCCTTTCTACGAAAACACTTTTTGTAAATAATATGATCACTGATCATAATATAGATGTACTCTGTTTGACAGAAACCTGGCTAAAACCTGATGATTACATTATTTTAAATGAGTCCACCCCCCAAGATTACTGTTATAAACATGAGCCGCGTCTAAAAGGCAAAGGTGGAGGTGTTGCTTCAATTTTTAACAACGTTTTCAGGATCTCTCAGAGGGCAGGCTACAAGTATAACTCGTTTGAAGTAATTGTGCTTCATATAACATTATCCAGAGAAAGAAATGTTAATGATAAATCCCCTGTTATGTTTTTAAAGGCTACTGTATACAGGCCACCAGGGCACCATACAGACTTTATTAAAGAGTATGGTGATTTTACATCCGAGTTATTTCTGGCTGCAGATAAAGTCTTAATAGTTGGTAATTTTAATATCCATGTTGATAATGAGAAAGATGCATTGAGATCAGCATTTATAGACATTCTGAACGCTATTGGTGTTAGACAACACGTTTCAGGACCTACTCATTGTCGAAATCATACTCTAGATTTAATACTGTCACATGGAATTGGTGTTGATGGTGTTGAAATTATTCAGCCAAGTGATGATATCTCAGATCATTATTTAGTTCTGTGCAAACTTCATATAGTCAAAATTGTAAATCCTACTTCTTGTTACAAGTATGGAAGAACCATCACTTCTAACACAAAAGACTGCTTTTTAAGTTATCTTCCTGATGTAACCAAATTCCTTAGCATATCCAAAATCTCAGAACTTGATGATGTAACAGAAACTATGGACTCTCTCTTTTCTAGCACTTTAAATACAGTTGCTCCTTTACGCTTAAGGAAGGTTAAGGAAAACAGTTTGACACCATGGTATAATGAGCATACTCGCACCCTAAAGAGAGCAGCCCGTAAAATGGAGCGCAGCTGGAGGAAAACAAAACTAGAGGTATTTCGTATTGCTTGGCGGGAAAGTAACATATCCTACAGAAAAGCATTAAAAACTGCTAGATCCAATTACTTTTCTTCTCTTTTAGAAGAAAACAAACATAACCCCAGGTATTTATTCAATACAGTGGCTAAATTAACGAAAAATAAAGCCTCAACAAGTGTTGACATTTCCCAACATCACAGCAGTAATGACTTTATGAACTACTTTACTTCTAAAATCGATACCATTAGAGATAAAATTGCAACCATTCAGCTGTCAGATACAGTATCACATCAGACAGTGCACTATAGCTGAGGAACAGTTCCACTCATTCTCTACTATAGGAGAGGAAGAATTGTATAAACTTGTTAAATCATCTAAACTAACAACATGTATGTTAGACCCTATACCATCTAAGCTCCTAAAAGAGGTGCTTCCAGAAGTAATAGATCCTCTTCTGACTATTATTAATTCCTCATTGTCATTAGGATATGTCCCCAAAACCTTCAAACTGGCTGTTATTAAGCCTCTCCTCAAAAAACCACAGCTTGACCCCAAAGAACTAGTTAATTATAGACCAATCTCGAATCTCCCTTTTCTGTCCAAGATACTAGAAAAGGTGGTATCCACACAATTATATTCCTTCTTAGAGAAAAATGGTATATGTGAGGATTTCCAGTCAGGATTTAGACCGTATCATAGTACTGAGACTGCTCTCCTTAGAGTTACAAATGATCTGCTCTTATCATCTGATCGTGGGTGTATCTCTCTATTAGTTTTATTGGATCTTAGTGCTGCGTTTGACACAATTGACCACAACATTCTTTTGCATAGACTTGAACACTTTGTTGGCATCAGTGGAAGTGCATTAGAATGGTTTAAATCGTACTTATATGACCGCCATCAGTTCGTAGCAGTGAATGAAGATGTATCCTATCGATCACAAGTGCAGTATGGAGTACCTCAAGGCTCAGTACTAGGGCCGCTACTCTTCACGCTTTATATGTTACCCTTGGGAGATATCATCAGGAAACATGGTGTTAGTTTCACTGTTATGCTGATGATACTCAACTCTATATTTCTTCGCAGCCCGGTGAAACACACCAATTTGAAAAACTAATGGATTGCATAGTCGATATAAAAAACTGGATGACAAGTAATTTCTTACTGTTAATTATAGGACCTAAAAACTCCGCTCGTAATAATCTAGAACACTGTCTAAGACTTGATGGTTGCTCTGTCAATTCTTTGTCATCAGTTAGGAACCTAGGTGTGCTATTTGATCGCAATCTTTCCTTAGAAAGCCAAGTCTCTAGCATTTGTAAAACTGCATTTTTCCATCTCAAAAATATATCTAAATTACGGCCTATGCTCTCAATGTCAAATGCAGAAATGTTAATCCATGCTTTTATGACCTCAAGGTTAGATTATTGTAATGCTTTATTGGGTGGTTGTTCGGCACGCTTAGTAAACAAACTACAGCTAGTCCAAAATGCAGCAGCAAGAGTTCTTACTAGAACCAGGAAGTATGACCATATTAGCCCGGTCCTGTCAACACTGCACTGGCTCCCTATCAAGCATCGTATAGATTTTAAAATAATGCTTATTACCTATAAAGCCCTGAATGGTTTAGCACCTCAGTATTTGAATGAGCTCCTTTTACATTATAATCCTCTACGTCCGCTACGTTCTCAAAACTCAGGCAGTTTGATAATACCAAGAATATCAAAATCAACTGCGGGCGGCAGATCCTTTTCCTATTTGGCGCCTAAACTCTGGAATAACCTACCTAACATTGTTCGGGAGGCAGACACACTCTTGCAGTTTAAATCTAGATTAAAGAACCATCTCTTTAACCTGGCATACACATAACATACTAATATGCTTTTTTTATCCAAATCCGTTAAAAGATTTGTAGGCTGCATTAATTAGGTAAACCGGAACCGGAAACACTTCCCATAACACCCTATGTACTTGCTACATCATTAGAAGAATGGCATCTACGCTAATATTTGTCTGTTTCTCTCTTGTTCCGAGGTCACCGTGGCCACCAGATCCAGTCTGTGTCCAGATCAGAGGGTCACTGCAGTCACCCGGATAAGGTACGTATCCAGACCAGATGCTGGATCAGCACCTAGAAAGGACCTCTACATCCCTGAAAGACAGCGGAGACCAGGACAACTAGAGCCCCAGATACAGATCCCCTGTAAAGACCTTGTCTCAGAGGAGCACCAGGACAAGACCACAGGAAACAGATGATACTTCTGCACAATCTGACTTTGCTGCAGCCTGGAATTAAACTACTGGTTTCGTCTGGTCAGAGAAGAACTGGCCCCCCAACTGAGCCTGGTTTCTCCCAAGGTTTTTTTCTCCATTCTGTCACCGATGGAGTTTCGGTTCCTTGCCGCTGTCGCCTCTGGCTTGCTTAGTTGGGGACACTTCATCTACAGCGATATCGTTGACTTGATTGCAAATAAATGCACAGACACTATTTAACTGAACAGAGATGACATAACTGAATTCAATGATGAACTGCCTTTAACTATCATTTTTGCATTATTGACACTGTTTTCCTAATGAATGTTGTTCAGTTGCTTTGACGCAATGTATTTTGTTTAAAGCGCTATATAAATAAAGGTGACTTTGACTTTGATGGAGTTAGAGGTGTACTGGCCTACTTTCACCACTTGAGGTCTGCCGGTGAGGAAGTCTTGAATCCAGTTGCAGAGTGAAGAATTCAGGCTGAGGTCTATGACTTTAGAAGCAAGCTTTATGGGGACTATAGTATTGAAAGCTGAGCTATAGTCAATAAATAGCAGTCTTACATAGTTCCTGTTATTGCTGTCATTATGCATGAGGGAAGAGTGCAGCATGTGAGAGATGGCATCATCAGTGGATCTGTTTGGGTCAATAAGCAAACTGAAGAGGGTCAAAAGTAACCGGGATGGAGGAGCATAAATAGTTTTTAAACAGTCCTTCGAAGACCTTCATGACTGTTGATGTGAGGGCAACTGGATGATAGTCATTCAGACAAGAGGGTTTATTGTTCTTAGGCACAGGGATGATGACAGATTTTTTAAGGAGGTGGGAACCACCGAGGCAGCAAGAGACAAACCAGTGAGTTGATCAGCACAGGACCTCATAATGAAGAAAATTCCATCAGGTCCGGCTGCTTTCCTTACATTCACTCGCTTTAGGGCCCTCCGAACCTCATCCTTCGACACCGTGATCACATGATCATTGCTGCTCTAACTGCTGCTTCCTGACGCACTGATCATCAGAATCGCATTGCTTAGATTTTCAAAGCAGCCGTAGAAAGAGTTTAGCTCGTCAGCCTGCAACAGATCTGCTCTCACCTCTGCAGAGAATTTATTTCCAAAGGCACAGATGGTCCTTAGTCCCTATCTCATGGGTCCGGAGTCACTGATCAGAAAATGAGACTCTAATCGTTCTCTGTATCGGTGTTTGCCGGTTCTTACTGCGCGTTGGAGAGCATAGCATGATGCTTTGTACTCACTCCTGTTTCTCAACAAAAGACCGGCGTTGTTAGCAGCAGTGCGTTTGTTTACTGCTGCACGGATTGTTCTGTCAACCTACGGTTTCCGATTAGAGAAGGTCCTTATAGTTATTGTTTCAGTTGCTTGCTCGGCTAGCGTGCTTACTAAGCTTAATGCTACATCCGTGAACTCAATGACAGCAGATGAATTTACCTGAAACATGTCCCAGTCTACGTCATCAAGAACCGCTTGTAGCATGGCTTATGAGTGAGCGGACCAATGCGTCACTAACCTTTGCACCGGGGGTTCTTGAACGAGCCTTTGTTTATATTCTGTTGTGAGGAAAATGGCGGTATGGTCCGATTTGCCGACAGCTGGTAGTGAGCTAGCTTTGTAGGCATTCTTGAACTGAGAGTAGCAATCATCCGGTGTATTCCCCTGATGGACAGGAAACATGTTGATTAAAATTAGGCATAACCTGCCTGAAGTTGGCTTTGTTAAAGTCCCCAGCAATGATAATAACAGCGTCAGGATGTTTGTTGATGTTGCTGCTGAGTGCATTGTGAAGCTTAGACAAAGCCAAGCCGGTGTCTGTTTGCAGTGGGATGTTAACAGCAGTAACGATGATCAATGAAACTCCCAGGGCAGATAGAATGGGCAGCAAATAATCTATAAATGTTCCAGAAGAGGCAAGCAGGATCGCGATAGAGTGGAGATATTCCTGGGGTCACACCATTTCTTGTTCATCATGAAACACACTCCTCCACCTTTGGATTTACCAGCCTCGGCTGTCCTGTCCATCCGTAGAACAGAGAAGTTATCAGACGGCGTTACAGCAGCGTCCGGGACCGAGGGCGTGTTTTTGTCCTTCAGGCAAAGGATGTTACAGTCCCTAATGTCCTGTTTGAAACTTATCCTGACTCTAAGATCTAAGTCCATCTTGTTGTCCAGAGACTGCACATTGGCGAGCAGAATGCTCATTAGAGGAGGACTGTGAGCTCTTTTCCTCAGTCTGTTGCGAATCCCAGCACGTTTCCCGCGGTGTTTCTTGATCTGTCGCCTCGGGTGGTTATTCAGGTGGCCATTGTTTATCTTGGCATTCCGGAGAATCTCAGATGGCCACGATGGATTAGAGGATAAAGTTTCCTGAAACAGGTCAGTGAAGTGGTGTCCAATTTCCAAAAGTGTTTCTTTGTCGTAAATTATCAGTGCAGACGTTATGTGTGTTAAAAAAGAAAGCAAAAGTAGGTAAAAAAAAGTAAATAAAATCACAATCTAGGCGGAGCGACCTTGATTGCGTCTGAACTCGACGGTGCCATTACAAATCTTGTTTGGTTTTACGATTTTGGATAATTGTTTAAATTGTTTACTTTGTTATTCATATTCAAGTGTTTGTGCGAAAATTATTAATGCACAAGCATGACAGGGAGGCGCCCTCTCGATCACTTGAATTTTTTCCTGATAATGAAATAACTTAAAATTGGGGTGTCTCACATACATGAGAAATGTATCTACAGAAAGCTTGAAATTTCTTCTTTTAAACTAATCAATTCTAAACGAGAGCATTACCTAATCTGTGAAGGTTGCATTTCTCTATAAAGGTCCATGTGGAGAGAGTCAGCACTGTGAATTTCACCTTGCAGCCGACAAGAAAACATTTCTTTATTAATAAATAATAAAAATGACTCCTTTTTCAAAATTATTAAGCTACTTCTGCCTGTGCCTTGTGGTAAACTTAATGCTTGTGCTCAACCTATTATGTAATGGCTGTTTAATAACAATAGTGTGCAGTAAGAACCTTTGTGTAAAGGTCTTTTGTTATAATTTTTGATGAGTAGACTGTAGCCTAAGACTATCCTACATTTTGAAATTTTGAAACTAAATTTTCTAATGGTTTCTAAGGATGTTATAATGTTATATTATAATTTTATTGTTGTTTTATTTCCTCCTTTCATCTCCATTAACAAACCAACATTTTACAATTTCATTCAGTTCGCAATCCGTCCCTTTGTGCCATCGGGCGGTAGTTTCACGAATGATTTTAACACACGACTGACTTGCAGTTAACACCGCGGCCCTGCGGTACACATGGCGGTATTACCCATTCTGGTTGTCTACCTACTGTAGCATGAACTTTACGAGATCTGGAGGAGATGAATAGTTTTTTGTGAGGATCTAATCACCTTCATGACACACAAAAGTATACTTGTTGGTGCAAGGGACATCATGCCATTGGCCCTGAGCATTCATTTCAACCACTGTACAGCCTTCACGACCTCCATGATTATCAGGTTGACCAGTTTTCCAGTATCTGAATGAGGAGTCACTCTGATCTGGCCACTGCCATGAGTCTCTGAACAGACCGATCCAGATCCATAATCCAGATGAGTTATTATCACTGATGATCTTCTGAACCTGTTGATTCTCATTCTGGTTTTTCACACTGACCAGATCAATGTGATTCTGTCTGCAGTAACTCTGAGCGTCTCTCCAATTCATCATCTGATTGACAAGGACGAGTCCTGTGTTTGCTTTAAGAAAAACAAATGAAAATCCATTTGTTCATTATTCTTATGCTGTTTTATGGTTTGGATGTGAACAGAAGCAGCAGTAGAAACGCATCATTTAACCCTTTTTAACCCTGTGTATGAGGTTGTCATATTAATTACAACTATTCAGTGTTTCCACCATATATGCTTATTTCAAGTTTAAGCCATTTAAATACACATAAGCATTCGCAAAATATATATTTATAGTTTGCAAAATACACACCTATTGTCTATGGAAGTGGCAATAACAATCCTTAGAAATATATCATGACAACATTTTATTGATATCATATACACATTGGGTGGGTTATAAGTTATATTTTAAACTCACTTGTAAAAAGATTAAAGACTTGAGCTGCTTCTACAGCTGGTAATTATGATGTATTAAATACTCAGATATTTCAAATTATACTGTGATCTGTCTAAAAACTTAATTTTGATTGTCTAGAACATGTGCATTCAAACCATTAAGTGAAACACAGAAATACAGACAATCAGTGGCACACAGAGAAACATTTAGAAGCACAGAAACTTGATGTTAGCCCAGCGCTGTGACTTAAAATAGCTTCACTATCGAATCACATTACATTTCTCTGAAACGAGGGTTTGTGTTATAATGGACTATCATTCCTTTATGGACCAGACTCAAGTTAATCTACATATGAAAAACAAAACCCGTGTAGGTTTGTGTTGAGATACTTAAGACTGAAAATATCAAGCTGAAACATGTCTAGTGGTTTATTAATAATAACATAAGATCAATTTAGATCTCTAAGATTTTCAGGCTCTTTAATAGCAAGCTTCCATTGTGACAAATTATGGGGACAAAAAAGATCAAATTAAACAAACAAATGTAAAAAAAAAAAAAAAAAATTGAATTTGTCATCATACCACACTCTTCTCCTTTATCTTCTAGTTGTCCAGGAGCCCAGTTCAGATAGAGCACAGGTTCACCTGAAGACCAATGCCATTCTTCACGACCCGTCTTCTGCAGCCCAATCCAGACATACTGAAGACTTCTATCAGTCACACTCTTGTTCAGCTCCTTCATGTCGTTCATGTCATCAGTGGTGGCCAGATCTGTGTATTTCTCTCTGCAGTATTTCTGAGCTTCAGTCCAGTTCTTCTTCTCATTTATAAAGTGATACTGATGCTGAACACATTCAGATACAGAGCAGAGAGCTGTGGAAGAGAGACTTTGATTTAATGCTTTTCATAACAGAATCAAACCTAATGAAAGTAGAAACCAGAAATAAAACCACAAACACACTCATCACACCCGATGAGAAGAAGAATGAAATATAGAGATTGCTCCATTTCTGAGGAAGAAAAATATAGATCAACTCAGATTAATTTTGGTGTAAAACATGATTTCAGTGATAAATAAGAATCCATCTCAAAAGGAATATAAATGCACATACACAATGATAGAGACAGTAGTGGCATGTCAAAGTCTAATTCTAGATTAAGATTGAAATTATGAGTTGCTCTTACTTCAGAGGTCATGTGTTTCTGTCCGGAGTCTGATCTTTCTGTCTGCAGCTTTAATCTGTGTGATTATTATATCTGCTCTCATCCCTCATTCAGCATCACATCATTTGTTTATTACCCTGAACAATAGCACTTTCAGGTTATCTTTCTCATTCATGTGTTTTTCTGACATTTTGATTTGTTGTTGGTCTTTCTTTCTGTAATTCTCTGGAAGTGTGTTAATTCGAATGTGGTAAAGACTGAGGGTCTGTATGTATTGCATTTACATAGAAGCCTCTCTGGAAAAATCCACCTCAATATTTGCATTTTCCTCTTTTTGTTTGTTTTCAATGTTCTTGCACCTTTGATACTGTCAGTGACCAACAGCATGTTTCTGTGTGATAAATTAAAATGTTAATTAAAACCTGTCACAACAACAAACATGAAGAAACGTGATTAAAATTAGTTCATAAAACTATTAAAAAAAGCTTATAATTTATTTGTTCAAATAATGTAAATGGAAAGTTTGTTTCCATGGTTTGTTGTGCATCTGTAATCTATTAGTCAAGTTAAGGTATGTTGGTATTTGAATTATAAAAGCTGCACACTTAAACAGATAAAACAGGTGAAAATAAAATGTATATAAAAGAAGTTGATAATTAATTATAACTTGACAGCAAAAAAATTCTCATATTAACATTTAATTAATGAAAACTCATTTTATATAAATTTGTTTGTTGGGTGTGGTTGCAAAAAAAAACAGTACTGTGGTCCATAGCCTTTTCTTCAAAAAAAATGTATCCTTAAAACTCATTTGACTTGGCATATGCTACTTTCATTGTATGACAACATAGCATCATCAGGATTATGAAAAATATAATCACAATTTCTACCAACAAATTATTAACTTGACGTAAATTGACCTAATTTATTCATCTTGATGGGTATACACCACTGGAAATATGTCTTAATATTGCAGTTAAATCAACTGCAACTTCTATTTCATGCCAACGTGAAACAGAAAAAAAATCCATCCAAATATAGTTAACATGCAGAAGTTATCAACAAAGTTATAAACAAATGTTGCCGTAGTTCAACATTTGAAAAACAGGGGAAAAACAGACTTTAACAACGCAAGGGTAGTAAATATGTGTGCAATAATTATGGTCCACTTATGACTTTAAATGTTTTTTTCTAATATTTCTATTACTATTAGTGTAGTATTTCAGGTAAAAAGAGGCAAATTAGAGTCATTTTGTGGTCAGGAATTTTTTTTTTAAAACCCACTAGTTACATGTATGGATCTTTACTAAACATATTTATATAATACTGCAGGTAATATTTAAATGAAAAAATGTAAAAGGTTTATAACTTAAACCTCCATCCTTCTTTAATAATACTTGCATAATTACAAACAAATGCAAACAAATAGTGAATTTAAACCAAGTTTAAATTGGTGCTAAAAAGGCTTTCAACTGCATTCAACAAAATGTTTATCCACTAGTTTTAACAGTATATACACATGGATTGATATTGAATCTAGATTGATATCCACCTTACTTATGGCTGAAAAACGAAATTGGAATTTTGTGCTTATATTATCAAGATTCTTATTATATTTAATTTAAAATGCATAATTTCAGTTAGGGTAAAGAAAAGCTTTTGGCTTTTCTCCTGAGGCCCCAAGATGCTGCATCGAGCATAAGATAACAGATAACAAAACTGAATCATGTATCTATTCATAGTTTAATTCAAAGAGCCGAAAGCCAATCACATTTTTCATTTAAAAATAGGAGTTGCAGTGCTGAAACCCAAATATATAATAGATATTAAATAGATATTTATTTTAAATTCTACAAATATTACAAATGTTTTTTTTTTTTTGACAGCCCTAATAGCCATACATGGCCAAAGGTAATATACAGAAGGAAAATTTCCACTTTATTTTCTTTTAATGACACTGCAACTTTCATAAAACAAGGAGCATGTTAAATTGGGAAGAGCAAAACAAAACCTGGTGGTTAATCTATTTAAATGGCACATTTATTTTGGACAAAAAGGCAAACTACAGTGAAGCACAGAATAGGTTTTATTAAAAATGCTTAACAAAACCTCACAGGGTTTGTCACGGTGCACACAGTGGGGAGTCACTGCTGCTGTCAAGGAATCTTTAGTTCATTGTTTGTCATTTGTTTTCAAGTATAAAAAAAAAAAATCTATAAAAACTCCTACTATTGCAGTAACCATATTGCTCTGTAAATCAAAATGCCAGTATTAATTATTATTATTACTATTATTAATTAACCAAATATTTAACATTATTTTATGTTATACAATTGTATTATTTTAATTCTAACAAATGAGAAAATACATATATTATGATTGCAATAATCCAACTGTACTGTGAATACAAAGTTTTTAATAATAATAATAACCAAAATAGTAATTCATAAAATGATAACAATCATTATTAATCAATAATAATAATACTGATATGTATTTTGTATTATTATTTATACATTAACTAATCCATTATTAATTAATAATAAATACTGAGGTTTTATTTAGTTGTATTTTCAGTTTTACATTTTTTGGTATTACTATAGTATTACTATTGCAATTATAACATGTTTATTATCCTCTTGTAATAATAAAATAAAATAAGATAAAATTCACATTTTAGTTTTTAATAATAATAATAAATAGTAACTTTTTGAATAAATATAGCAATTATATTACTGCAATAATAAGAGGTTTTGTATTTGTTTAATGGTTGTAATTTAAATAATAGAATATTGATATTTTATAATTATTGCAATTATAACTTTTTTAGTTTCTTTTAATATTTGTTATAATTTAAATTATAATAAAAGCTAAAATAATAATTGTATTTCATTATTAAATGCTGAATTTTATTTTCAGTGCAATGTGATTATTGCAATAATAAAAGCTTTTTTATTTATCTGCTTAACTGATATAAAATAATAGTTAAATTAAATTAATATTTTATAATTATTATTACTATTATAATTGTTGTTGTTATTTTTATTATATTAATATTTTATTATTATTATTATTATTATTATATTATTATTTAAGAGTACAATAGTATTAGTGTAATCATATATTTCTTTAATGATTTGTTATAATTCAAATAAATCATATTGTGGTTGCTATTATTATCATCAATTCAGTAAAGGTTTTAGCAAAGCAATTCAGCGAAGGTAAATTTTTACATATTTGAATAAATAAAACATGTAAACAAAAATATTTTTTTATTTACTTGATTATTAACTTTAATTAAAAGATATTAATTTGAACACATATTTTGACAGTTTTCACTGTTTGAAAGAGATCCCATAATAATTGAACACAGTTTTACTGTAGTTAAATGCTGTGATTAATGTCATATTTTATAATGTCAGAAACTCTCATGAAGCTCATGTCAGTCTCGTGAGGAATCGATTATATTCATGATTCAAACATCAATTAAAATTAAAATCTGATCTCAAGCTGATTGTCATTGTGGTTTATTATTAATGCACAAAAACAACAGAGAATTACATGTTTATGAAAGATACATTTAAATTGAAAGCTTATTTTGATAATAGTACAAATAATGTAACACTATAATAAAAACACAAATGTAGGTTGTTTTGTTGTGACTCACACACACACACACACACACTGATATTACTGTGTGAATGAGGATATCTGAAACACATTTATTCTGTTATTTCAGTGACAGAAGTTCAGCTGCAGTTCAGTTCAGATGAAGACACTTTATAACATCTCACTGTTACTGATTCATCATGCAGCTCAAAGCATTATGGGTAGAATCTCTGCTCAGTCTCTTCTGATTGATCAATACAGTTTCACTGATCCACCTTCAACTCTAAACCCAGGATAGAGCGTCTGAGTGAATGTGGTCTGTTCTGTGTAGATGTGTCTCATTGAGTTAGAGACGTCGTAGAAGGACAGAGTTCCTGCGCTGTGATCCACATACACTCCTGTTCTACCAGTGGTTTTGTAGGGGTTTACAAGGAAATTAGTTAACATTTTATTGTGGGTGAATGAATAATACGTCGGAATGCAGCACAAACTCCAGGACTGATCATTTTCTCCAAACCAACACTCACCACCTCCCTTCCTGTCGATGCTCTTATATGACACTGATATATGCAAATCTCTACCTCCACTCCACTCAATCTCCCAGTAACAGCGTCCACACACACTCTCTCTACACAACACCTGACACACATGATCAAATCTGTCCGGATGATCAGGATACGGGTGTTTCTCTTCCTCCCATTCCGCCTTTCTGTCCTCCTCAGACAGACCGAGACGAGGGTATGCAGTGTTTGGATCCAGTGTGAGAGAACAGGCATCTGAACACAAGAACAGAGACATTAATAACACAACAACAATCACTACAGCTGTGTGTATGTTTACTAACGCATTCTCATCCCAAGGCGTCATATACTGACCCTTTTGACATTTCGTCAACATCCTACGCATATGGCACCCTCTAGCGTCAATATGAGACACAGACTATGGGTTAAGGTTAGGGTTAGGGTTAGGGTTAGGGTTAGACCGCTAGGAGGCGCCTTCTGGCCCATTTTTATCTGCGTCTAATATTGACGCTAGAGGGTGCCATGTGCGTAGGATGTTGACGAAATGTTAAAATGGTCAGTATATGACGCCTTGGGATGAGAACGGTCTGGTGTTTACATACATTTCTTGAGTCCGGCTGTAATCCTGGATTCTCCTCCATGATCCACACTAGAAAACACAAACAGAGTCACATTCAGTCAGCAAACCAGTTTTAGTTTAGTCTTTTTAAGTTACTGACTTTTTGACAGGACTAAAAAAAGGCAGTGGTAATTACATTTTAAGTGAATATAGCAGTATTTCTTAGTGATATGCTGTTTACACTAAGTGCAAATAGATTCTATTCACACTACAGGATTTTCTGCACATGCTTTAAAACACAAGCAATGCTACACAGATAGCAAGAAAATGAATACATTATGAAACAAAGTCGATTCTGTGATATAGCAGCTCTGGAGAAAACAGTGACATGATACTCCAACTCAACTCAATTCAGTTTTGTCATTATCCAACAGTGTCAATACAATCAAATCAATATTATTCCTGAATATTCGGTGTCTTTTAAACCCCAGCTAAGGTGACAGTGGAACCCAAACTCCAGCAGGTGACTGAAACGAAGAAAAAACACTGGGAGAAACACAATAAATCCAGTCATTGCTTTTGTAGGTGGATGCTGCTGTCTGGGAACGCAGTAGTGTAAGACAATTATACAGAAATACTTTGATGACAGACATTGCTCGGGTATTTCAGAGTGACCATAACAACATATAGATGCTGTGAACGAGATCGGTTATCCTGTCTCATAGCGCAAAGTCACATGACTTTTTCAATGCGCACCATGGAATTTATTTAGTAAATATGTTTCCATCATAGTTTATGTGCATTTGTTCTTATCAGATAAAAAGTTTATCCTACTTTAATCTGTGCATAAGTTTTTTTTTAATGCACATTTTTTTAAGTTATGTGCATCTTGGTGTTTCCATCCAGTGTTTTTTATGCGATATTCGAAAATATGCATAAAAATAGATGAATGGAATAATAAGCTTAGGACAAGAGTGAAACACTGAAATGAGTAACAAGTATCGGTGTTGACTTTTTCTCACAGCACATTTTCATACAACATTTAATGATATCTCATAGCAAAGATTACTATTAAATGTAGGATGTAAAAGTAGGTTTGAGCCACATGACCAGCTTAAACCACCAAAGGTTCAGCTTAAACCAGCAAAGGATCTGTCACATACGGGAACACAGGAGACGGAAGATCCAAGTGCAGTGTGGTTTATTAAGGGTTATCCAAATTAGAGTCAAAAACAAGCCGGGGTCGTAACCAACATCAATCCAAACAGAAACAAACAAACAAACAGGAACAAGAACAGGAACTCAAGGACTAGGAAACGCGAGGAAACTAGGTGACGGAAAGTAAGGACTCCAGACAGACAAACAGAAAAGGACTGGTTAATATAGGGAGGATAATTACTAACAAGTGAAGATACCTGAGTGCAATTAACAGGAGTGCAATTACTGTGATGAAGAGACAAGGCTTGTGGGAAATGTAGTGCCTGCGGTGAAGTGCCTATGGGGAAGTGAGACCACTAGTGGACACCCAGGGAAACAGAGACCAGACAGCGTGACAGGATCGTCTTAAACCACCAAAGGTTCAGCTTAAACCAGCATCCCAGTGTCGAAGGATGAAGTAGAATCAAAAACCAGACTGGAGCACTTGAATGAGCTGTAAAGCTGCATCAGAACACAAACACACACAGTATCTTAGTAACTTTATGATTTAATTTCATATAAATGATCTGAAACAACAATACTAGAGGTGGAGAATATATCTGTCAAAATATAAACAAAAATAGATTTGAACTAATATTGCAGTTAAAAATGTCAGAGAAAAATACAGCTTAATATTGCCTGCAGTTAAAGGGGTGAAAAATTACCTTACATACATGTTTTGGATTAAAATCCAAATAATTACCCTCACAAAAATAAGTAATTCCCATCCAAATAGGCCTGTAACTGGGCTCAAATCTATGATAATGTCAATTTGATGAAAGAACTAACAAAATGTTCCACACCAATTTAAAAATTAAAAGCAGCCAAAAAAGCAGTTAACTACATTATGAAAGGGTTCACCCAAAAATGAAAATTAGCCTGTTTTACTCACTCTCGAGGAATCCTAGGTGTATATGACTGACTTCTTTTTGTGGGAAGTCATGGCCTAATGGTTAGAGAGTCAGACTTGTAATCCAAAGGTTGCCAGTTCGAGTCTCGAGGTGACAGGAATGGATGCTGAAGTGCGGCTCTGGGTGTGTGTTCACTGCTCTGTGTGTGTGCACTTTGGATGGGTTAAATGCAGAGCACAAATTCTGAGTATGGGTCACCATATTTGGCTGAATGTCATGTCACTTTCACTTTTCTTTCATAC
Organism: Carassius carassius; assembly: GCF_963082965.1. Lineage (NCBI taxonomy): Eukaryota > Metazoa > Chordata > Actinopteri > Cypriniformes > Cyprinidae > Carassius > Carassius carassius. The sequence goes on from NC_081780.1 coordinate 29,296,412, forward strand.
GAATCCATTCAGAGTTATATTAAGCATTGTCCTGTCTCTTCTAAGTGTTATCATTGCAGTAGGTGGGTGTTTCTCTTTAACAGTCCAAAACACATTAAATAAAGTGCTAACATCTGTAATAAATCATGCCTCACACGGCTCCGGGTGTCACGATCTCTAGCTGGGGTGCCTGTGAGCTTCAGTAGAGGGCACTCCACTCAGGACTCACTCAGGACTCCATTTCCCATCCTGCCTCATTCGTGGGACTGATTGCGCGCACACACACACACACACACACCTGCATCTGATTACATACCTGCAGCTAATACACGCACACCCATATAAGCAGCACACTCATGCTAACTCAGGGTGAAGTCTTGTTTAGCGCTGTCTTACATTTCCGAGCGGTTTTCCCTGTGTTTGTTCTTCCCGTGTCTGACCTTTGGACTGTATATTCCGACTCTGATTCTCTGCTGCCTGCCCCGATCTCTGCTTGTTTCTGGTTTTGATTCTGGTTATCCCTGACGCCATTCCTGATTTCTGCCTGACTGACCACTCTTAAATAAATACTGCAACTGGATCCAAACGTCTCTGACTCTCCATCGTAACATCAGGAGGGAAGGCCTCCTGTAGTGAATCCATGCGTTTGTAAGAAAAATATCCATATTTCAAATGAAATAAACACTTTTCTCACACTTTGAACTTTTGAAGAGAAACACCCACCACTGCAATGATAGAGCTTAGAAGTGCCAGAACAATTTTTATTTTTTTAATTCTTTGTTTTTTTTTCAAGCTTTTCACATTGACATGGTTTAAAACACAATTGGCACATCTGAGCCAATACAAAATGCCCAGGTGGCTATACATTTGAATTCTCTACAAAGTACACATTAAAGTACATTATAAAAGTAATAATAATAATTATAATAATAATTAGAGCTGCAAGCAGCGATGAACGGGCCCTCGCACCCGGACTCACCGGCATCGAGTGGCTTTAGTAAAAAGTGAAAGTGAAAGTGAAAAGTGAAGTGAAAGTGAAAGTGAAAAGTGAAGTGAAAAAAAAGTGAAGTGACATTCAGCCAAGTATGGTGACCCATACTCAGAATTTGTGCTCTGCATTTAACCCATCCGAAATGCACACACACAGAGCAGTGAACACACACACACACACTGTGAGCACACACCCGGAGCAGTGGGCAGCCATTTATGCTGCGGCGCCCGGGGAGCAGTTGGGGGTTCGATGCCTTGCTCAAGGGCACCTAAGTCGTGGTATTGAGGGTGGAGAGAGAACTGTACATGCACTCCCCCCACCCACAATTCCTGCCGGCCCGGGACTCGAACTCACAACCTTTCGATTGGGAGTCCGACTCTCTAACCATTAGGCCACGACTTCCCATAAAAGAAGTGAACGTTGAGAAATATGCATTTAAAGTCATAAATATAAGTGGAATATATTAAAGTATATTCCATATATGTGCCAATCTTCCTGTTGTCAGCAGGTGGCGCTATCATTATAATGGAATATTTTCCTTCAGATGTGTTCAGGCCAGGACTCTTATCAAACATGTGAAGTTTGGGGAAGATCGAACATTTTATGCCTTGAGTTACAACAACTTCTCTTGCTGTGGTTTGACTTACAATTTTGTCATGGCGCCATGGACACGCCCTTTAACAAAAACTCAAGATCTCCACAATTTAACATTGCACAGGCCTCTAGATTAGACTTGCCACACAAAAAAAATATTTTTTTCAATTTGGGGTAGATTGGACACTATATGCCTGAATTACAGTAATTTCCTGTTTCACTGCATTAATATGATGCTTTAGCATTTATATAAGTGCTGCTAGCATGTTTTAGTATGTTTCTAGCATGTTGTCAGAATATTTAGCACTTGTTGATGCTTTTTATTATGTTGCTAGGAGTCCATAACAGTGTTACACATGTCATTTCCTGTTGCCAGTAGATGGCGATATGGCTATAACCAAATACGGGCATGTTGATGTGTATAGGACAGGACTCTTATCAAACTTGTTCAGTTTGGGGCAGATTGGACACTGTATGCCTGAATTACAGTAACTTCCTATTTCATTGCAGTAATATGATGCTTTAGCATTTAGCTAAGTGTTGCTAACATGAATTAGTATGTTTCTAGCATGTTGCCAGTGTATTTAGCACTTGCTGGCACTTTTTAATATGTTGGTAGGAGTCCATACAGTGTTAACCTTGTCACTTCCTGTTACGAGCAGGTGGCGCTATGACTATAACTGAATTTGGTCATAGGCATTTGTTCGGAACAAAACAGCTATCACACGTGTGAACTTTGGGGAAGATCGGACGTTGCTTGCCTGAGTTACAGCAACTTCCTTTTTCACTGCATTAGTAGCATGCTTTAGCACTTAACTAAGTGTTGCTAGCATGTATTAGTATGCTTCTAAAATGTTGCCAGCCTATTTAACACTTGTTGATGCTTTTTATTATTTTACAAGGAGTCCATAACAGTGTTAAACATTACACTTCCTGTTGCCATTAGGTGGCGCTATGACTATAATCAAAAACGGGCATGTTGATGTGTTCAGGACAGGACTCTTATCAAACTTGTTCAATTTGGGGCAGATTGGACACTGTATGCCTGAATTAGAGTAACTTCCTGATTAACTGCAATAATATTATGCTTTAGCATTTAGCTAAGTGTTGCTAACATGATTTAGTATGTTTCTAGCATGTTGCCAGTGTATTTAGCACTTGCTGGCACTTTTTAATATGTTACTAGGAGTCCATAACACTGTTACACATGACACTTCCTGTTACCAACAGGTTATGCTATGACTATAACCGAATATGGGCATGTTGATGTGTTCAGTACAAGGAGGCTTGTCAAATGTGTGAAGTTTGGGGCAGTTAGAACAACTTCCTTATTCAATGCAATAGTTGCATGCTTTAGCATTTAGCATCACACTTTTTGACACTTTTTAATATGGTCCTAGGAGTCCATAAGATTGTTAACCATGTAACTTCCTGTTACCAGCAGGTGGCGCTATGACTATAACTGAATTTGGTCATCACACGTGTGAAGTTTGGAGAAGATCAGACATTGCTTGCCTGAATTACAGCAACTTCCTGTTTCATGGCGAAACATCAAACTTTTTCAGGCCGCCAGGGACACATGTTGATGTGCATGTTTTATTATGTTTCTAGAATTATGCCAGCCTATTTAACTCTTTTTGACACGTTTTAATTTGTCCCTAGGAGATCATAACGGTGTTAACATTGTCACTTCCTGTTACCAGCAGTTGGCGCTATGACTATAACTGAATTTGGTCATGGGTGTTTGTTTGGAACAAAACACCTATCACACGTGTGAAGTTTGGGGAAAATCGGACATTGCTTGCCTTAGTTAAAGTAACTTCCTTTTTCACTGACTTAGTAGAATGCTTTAACACTTAGCTAAGTGTTGCTAGCATGTTTTATTACGTTTCTAGCATGTTGCCTGCCTATTTAACACTTTTTGACACTTTTTAATATGTTCCTAGGAGTCTGTAATAGTGTTAACCATGTCACTTCCTGTTACCAGCAGGTGGCGCTATGACTATAACTGAATTTGGTCATGGGTGTTTGTTCAGGACAGAACACCTATCACACGTGTGAAGTTTGGGGAAGATCGGACATTGCTTGCCTGAGTTACAGCAACTTCCTTTATCACTACATTAGTAGCATGCTTTAGCACTTAGCTAAGTGTTGCTAGCATGTATTAGTATGTATCTAGTATGTTGCCAGCCTATTTAACACTTGTTGATGCTTTTTAATATGTTCCTAGTAGTCCATAACAGTGTTAACCTTGTCACTTCCTGTTACCAGCAGGTGGCGCTATGACTATAACTGAATTTGGTCGTGGGTCTTTGTTCAGGACAGAACACCTATCACATGTGTTAAGTTTGGGGAAGATCGGACATTGTTTGCCTGAATTACAGCAACTTCCTGTTTCACGGCGAAACATCAAATTTTGTCAGGCCGCCAGGGACACACCCCTTGACGAAAACTCAAAACATTCGCAATTTAACATCACAAAGGTCTTATGATGACCCTCACCAAATTTTAAGATAATCCGATTGAAACTGTAGGAGAAGTTCTTCAAAGTACGAGGCATGGAAATGGCAAAAACTGCACAAAATCATATAGGAAATTCAAAATAACTTACTTCCTGTTGGGTTTTGGATTTTGTACCAAGAGACTTTTTTTGTAGGTAATGGTGTGTTACATGTGTGTACCGATTTTCATGAATGTACATGAAACACAGCTCGAGGCGCACCCCGTTGAAATTTAACAGGTGGCGCTATCGAGCCATTTTGCCACACCCACTTCTGAAACCTATATCAGATGTAATTTTTCGCCAGTCCTGTTGCGTGTGCAAAGTTTCATGAGTTTTGGAGCATGTTTAGGCCCTCAAAAATGTGATTCATTACGGAGAAGAAGAAGAAGAAGAAGAAGAAGAAAAAGAATAAATGGAGCAATTCGAATAGGGTCCTTGCACTGCAGTGCTCGGGCCCTAATTAAAGCTGCAAGCAGCGATGAAAGGGCCCTCGCACTCGGCCTCACCACCACATAGGAGGAACAGTGAACGTTGGGCCATATGCTTATAAAATAGTAAATATTTGTGCCACATTTCCTGCTGCCAACAGGTGGCGCTATGATTATAACTGAATATCAACATGTAAATGTCTTCAGGCCAGGACTCTTACCAAACATGCAAAGTTTCTGCAAGATCAGACAAGTCATGTTTAAGTTAGTATAAAATAAAGTAATTTCCTGTTGCCAGCAAGCGACACTATACTTATAATTGAATATTGGCCTTTAGTTGTGTTCAGGCCAGTACTCTTATAAAACGTGATGTTTGGGTCAGATTGGGAATTGTATGCATGAGTTACAACAACTTCCTGTTTTATAGTATTAATAGCATAATTTTGCACATACTAAGTGTTGTTAGAATGTTTAAAAATATTTTCTAGTATGATTAGCACACAATGGCATATTTTACTGTAATGCAAATAGTGCATAAAAGTGTTAAAAATGACACTTCCTGTTGTCAGCAGGTGGCGCTATGACTATAACCGAATATGGGCATGTTGATTTATTTAGGACAGAACCCTTGTCAAACGTGTGAAGTTTGGGGCAGATCGGACATTGCTTGCCTCAGTTACAGCAATTTTCTTTTTCACTGCATTAGTAGCATGCTTAAGCACTTAGCTAAGTGTTGCTTGAATGTTTTAGTATGCTTCTAGAATGTTGCCAGCCTATTCAACACTTGTTGATGCTTTTATTCTTTTGCAAGGAGTCCATAACAGTTTTAAAAATGCCACTTCCTGTTTCCAGCAGGTGGCACTATCATCGAATACGGGCATGTTGATGTGTTCAGGACAGGACTCTTATCAAACTCGTTCAATTTGGGGCAGATTGGACACTGTATGCCTGAATTACAGTAACTTCCTGATTAACTGCAGTAATATGATGCTTTAGCATTTAGCTAAGTGTTGCTAACATGATTTAGTATGTTTCTAGCATGTTGCCAGTGTATTTATCACTTGCTGGCACTTTTGAATATGTTGCTAGGAGTCCATAACAGTGTTACACATGACACTTCCTGTTACCAACAGGTGGTGCTATGACTATAACCGAATACGGGCATGTTGATGTGTTCAGTACAGGAGGCTTGTCAAACGTGTGAAGTTTGGGGCAGATCGGACGTTGCTAGCCTGAGTTAGAGCAACTTCCTTATTCAATGAAATAGTTGAATGCTTTAGCACTTAGCTAAGCATTGCTAGCAAGTTTTATTATGTTTCTAGCATGTTGCCAGCCTATTTAACACTTTTTGACACTTTTTAATTTATTCCTAGGAGTCCATAACAGTGTTAACCTTGTCACTTCCTGTTACCAGCAGGTTGTGCTATGACTATAACTGAATTTGGTCAAGGAGTATTTGTTTGGAACAGAACACCTATCACACGTGTGAAGTTTGGGGAAGATCGGACATTGCTTGCCTGAGTTACAGCAACTTCCTTTTTCACTGCATTAGTAGCATGCTTTAGCACTTAGCTAAGTGTTGCTAGCATGTATTAGTATGTATATAACATGATGGCAGCTTATTTAACACTTGTTGACACTTTTTAATATGTTCCTAGGAGTCCATAAGAGTGTTAACCATGTAACTTCCTGTTACCAGCAGGTGGCGCTATGACTATAACTGAATTTGGTCATGAGTGTTTGTTCAGGACAGAACACCTATCACACGTGTGAAGTTTGGGGAAGATCCGACATTGCTTGCCTGAGTTACAGCAACTTCCTGTTTCATGGCGAAACATCAAACTTTGTCAGGCCGCCAGGGACACACCCCTTGACGAAAACTCAAAACCTTTGCAATTTAACATCACAAAGGTCTTATGATGACCCTCACTAAATTTGAAGACAATCCGATTAAAACTGTAGGAGGAGTTCGTCAATGTAGGAGGCATGGAAATGGCAAAAACTGCACAAAAACCTACCTGTTGGGTTTAGGATTTTGTACCAAGATACTTTTTTGTAGATAATGGTGTGCTACTAGTGTTTACCGATTTTCATGCATGTACATGAAACGTAGCTCGAGGTGCACTCCATTCAAATATAACAGGTGGCGCTATTGAGCCATTTTGCCACACCCACTTCTGAAACCTATATCAGATGTAAATTTTCACCAGTTCTGATGCGTGTGCAAAGTTTTGTGAGTTTTGGAGCATGTTTAGGCCCCAAAAAGGCGATTCATTTCGGAGAAGAAGAAGTTAAATACATCATATAAATCACTCTGGAATAAATCACAGCAAGTATCAAATTATTATTATTATTATTATTATAAGTATGACTTTTTTCACAGACCCTCTGGCACTTTGAGAACCGCTGGTCTGCACAGAAGAAAGCCCTGTCTACACTCTGCCTCGGTATGAGCTATGTTGAGCTATTCATTAATCTGGTTGTTTGATGAGAAAAAGATGAAATGTAGTTACAATAAATACATCAAGAGTCCGTACATCTGCAGTAGTGGAGGACTATTATTCTGCCTCGTGAAACTGTGGAAAAACTGATGATGGCACTGTTTGATCTTGGCTGACAACCGATGCAACCGGTTTCAAGAAGATCCGGTTACATCGAATGATTCGTTCGCGAACCGGATATCACTACACTGCAGTGTTGTGAACGGGCTCAAAACAGACCTGGAAGAGAAGACAATGCTGAATAAGTCGTAGTTTTTGCTATTTTTGAACCAAAATGTATTTTCGATGCTTCAAAAAATTCTAACTGACCCTCTGATTTCACATGGACTACTTTGATGATGTTTTTCTTACCTTTCTGGACATGGACAGTATACCGTACACACAGCTTCAATGGAGGGACTGAGAGCTCTCGGACTAAATCTAAAATATCTTAAACTGTGTCCCGAAGTTGAACGGAGGTTTTACTGGTTTGGAACGACATGAGGGTGAGTTATTAATGACATAATTTTCCTTTTTGGGTGAACTAACCCTTTAAGAAGACAGTGATTCATTAACAGGGGTTGCATGAGTTACTGTCATATTCTCTTCATGTATAGTTTTTGAAGTGTCATTTTTGGATGTCCCATACACTTTCATTATATAAAGAGAAAATATAATTTTTTTCTAAAACTCTTAGTGTTCATCTGATAAATGAAAGTCATATAGGATGGCATGAGGGTGGAAAGGATGGAGTTTCCCTTTCCCTGTATTTTTATTTTTGTTGGTGTTTCATTTTAATTGTTGTTGTTGAACTAAATATACATGTTTGACCTTTGCCAATGCATTTTTTTTCATTCTCTCCCTTTAACCATTCTTCTGTATTGTCTATTTCTACTTTTTTAATACTTGAGTACAATTTAAAGTTGTACTTTTTTACTTTTACTCAAGTATAATTTTGACCAGATACTTGTACTTTTAATTGAGTAAAACTTTTACAGAGTAATTGTACTTTCACTTGAGTAATTTTTTTTTTCACTTTTTACACCTCTGAACTGAGAAAGTGCATTTGTGTCACGCTGTCTAGTCTCTGTTTCCCTGGGGGTCCACTAGTGGGCTCACTTCCCCTTAGGCACTTCACCGTAGGCACTAGAATTCCTCTAGTCTGGTCCTGTCTTCACAGTAATTGCACTCCTGTTAATTGCACCTGGTGCAGTCACTTTATTGTCATTAGCCTCCCTATAAATACTAGTCTTTCCCTGTTGTTTGTATGGAGTCCTTACCCTTCGTGTGTCCAGCTTTCTCGTCCCCCGAGATTCTCCCTTGTCTGCTCGTCCTCCGAGTCATCTCGCATTCCGAATTCCCTTTTCCTGTCCCTTTCATTTGTTTCTTTTGTTTGGACGGTCTTTTGGGTTTTGACCTTGGCTGTGTACGATTTGGATTACCATATATTAAATACCTGCAATTGGATCTCTCGCTCACCCTGTGTCTTTCTGGGTACACGATCGTCACAGAAGGACTCCATCCAAAAGAGATCCAGTGGTATATCTATTCATATTTCCTCCCCAGTCACCGAGCGAGTGAGGAATGGTTTCGAGGGTACTCGCCTGGTTGTGTTTCGTGGGACCAGGGGAAAGGAGAAGTCTGCCGAGCCAGCGCCGCTGCACAAGATGGCCGCCAGTCCAGTGGCGCTGCACAAGATGGCCGCAGACCCAGCACCATTGCACAGGATGGCTGCCAACCCAGCACCACGAGCCAAGATGGACGCCAGCCCAGCGCCACAGCACAAGATGGCCGCCAGCCCAGAGCCACTGCGCAGAATGGCCGCCGGCCCAGCACCACTGCCCATGATGGCCGCAGGTCCAGTGCACAAGTATAATTGATTTTTAATCACTGCACAAGATGGCTGTCAGGTCAGCGCCACGAGGCAAGATGGATGCCAGCACAGCGCCACAGCACAAAGTGATCACCAGCCCAGCGCCACAGTGCAAGATGGCCGCCAGCTCAATGCCAACGCCCAAGATGGCCGCCGAGACGTTTTTGGATTATTTCTCCATGCTGTCAAAGATTCTAGAGATTCCCAGGAGTGTTCACGTCACGTCTGCTGATCCAGAGACTGTTAACGGCACGTCTGCTGAGCCAGCACCACAGTACAAGATGGTCACCAACCCAGCGCCACTGCACAAGATGGCAGCCAGCCCGGAGCCACTGCAGAGGATGGCAGCTACAGTGGACCCTCCAGAGTTGAGTCAGGTTCCGGTTGACCCTCCAGAGTTGAGTCAGGTTCCAGTGGACCATCCAGAGTCGAGTCAGGATCCTGTTGACCATCCAGAGTCGAGTCACGTTCCAGTTGATCCTCCAGAATCAAGTCAGATTCCTGTTGACCTTCCAGAGTCGAGTCAGGTGCCCGTTGACTTTCCAGAGTTGAGTCAGGTTCCGGTTGACCCTCCAGAGTCGAGTCAGGTGTTCATGGACCCTCCAGAGTCAGGGTTAGTCACCGTTTACCTTCCAGAGTCAGGGCTAGTTCCTGTTGACCTTCCAGAGTCGAGTCAGGTGCCCGTTGAATCTCCAGAGTCGAGTCAGGTTCCAGTGGACCCTCCAGAGTCGATTCAGGTTCCAGTGAACCTTCCAAAGTCGAGTCAGGTGCTCGTGGACCCTCCAGAGTCAGGGCTAGTCACCGTTGACCTTCCAGAGTCAGGGTTAGTCACCGTCGACCTTCCAGAGTCAGGGTTAGTCACCGTCGACCTTCCAAAATCAGGGCTAGTCATTGTCGACTTTCCTGAGTCAGGAATAGTTACCGTTGACCCTCCAGAGTCAGGGTTAGTCACCGTTGACCTTCCAGAGTCTGGACTAGTTACCGTTAATCTTCCAGAGTCAAGTCCAGTCACTGGTGATCTTCAAGGACAGAGTCAAGTCACTGGTGATCTTCAAGAACAGAGTCAAGTCACCGGGGTTCTTCATGGGAGAATTCAAGTCACTAGTGATCTTCATGCACAAAGGCAAGTCACCATTGATCTTCATGAACAAATACAAGTCACCAATGATCTTCATGAACAAAGGCAAGTCACCAATAATCTTCATGAGCAGAGTCAAGTCAGCATTTGTCTTCTGGAAATCCAGTATAAACACCATGGGATTACCAGAGTCTCGTCACTTCTCTGTGGAACTGCCAGAGCCTCTCCACGTCTCTGCTGAACTGCCGGAGTCATTCCACGTTTCTGCTGAACTATCAGAGCCTCTCCACGTCTCTGATGAACTACCAGAACCGTTCCACGTCTCTGCTGAACTACCAGAATCTCTCCTCGCCTCTGTGGAACTTCCAGAGCCTCGTCACATTCAAGTTGAACTCTCTGAGCACCCGACTGATCCGGTTGTGGCCACGGAGGCTACCCTTAACATGTTCATGTTCTATGTTTCAGACTTGCCCAACCAGATTTGTCCTCCTGTTGGTCCGGCCGCACAGATGTGGTGGTCTTCATCAACACCATCCTGGGGATCTTCCGACCCGACCACACGGTTGTGGTGGTCTTCTGCTCCGCCCTGGGGGGTGTCCGTCCCGTCCACACGGTTGTGGTGGTCTTCTGCTCCGCCCTGGGGGGCATCCGTCGCGACCAGACGGTTATGGTGGTCGTCTGCTCCGCCTCGGTGGGCGTCACCTGATGTCTTTCTTGGACTTAATGTTTTTTTTTTTTTTTTTTTCTGTCTGTCTTCCTCCTATGGACCTGGCCCTCCGTCCCTCCCCCTGATCCTCCGCCGGTCCACCTCCCTCCTGGGTTTCTGTCTGTGTCTTTCTTTCTGTTTCCTCCTATTGACCTGGCCCTCCGTCCCTCCCCCTGGTCCTCCGCTGGTCCACCTCCCTCCTGGGTTTCTTGTCTGTGTCTTTTGTTCTGTTTCCCTCTAAGGACCTGGCCCTCCGTCCCTCCCCCTGATTGGACTCCTTGTTTTGTGTTGCACTTCCCTTGTCTCTGTTTTCCCATTTTACCTGGTCGTCTCGTCTCTGTTTCCCCATTCTACCTGGTCCTCTTGTCTCTGTTTTCCCCGTTCTACCTCGTCCTCTTGTCTCTGTTTTCCCCATTTTACCTGGCCCTCCGTCCCTCACCCTAGTCCTCCGCCGCTCCACCTCCCTCCTGGTCTCTGTGTTTTTGGTTTTTTCCTTGGGTTCGGGTGGAGCATCTGGCAGCTGCTCCGTGGAGGAGGGGGTAATGTCACGCTGTCTAGTCTCTGTTTCCCGTGGTGTCCACTAGTGGGCTCACTTCCCCTTAGGCACTTCACCGTAGGCACTAGAATTCCTCTAGTCTGGTCCTGTCTTCACAGTAATTGCACTCCTGTTAATTGCACTAGGTGCAGTCACTTTATTGTCATTAGCCTCCCTATAAATACCAGTCTTTCCCTGTTGTTTGTATGGAGTCCTTACCCTTCGTGTGTCCAGCTTTCTCGTCCCCCGAGATTCTCCCTGTCTGCTCGTCCTCCGAGTCATCTCGCATTCCGAGTTCCCTTTTCCTGTCCCTTTCATTTGTTTGTTTTGTTTGGACGCTCTTTTTGGTTTTGACCTTGGCTGTATTCGACTACGATTTGGATTACCATATATTAAATACCTGCAATTGGATCTCTCGCTCTCCCTGTGTCTGTGTTTCTGGGTACACGATCGTCACAATTTGAAACTTGCATATGCTTGGGTCTGGTGAATTAATTAAATACACTGATGTTAATCCCTACTGTTAGCGAAATGAAAGTTAAACTCATGGTGAGTACTCACAGCTACATAATGTCTTTTTCCCTTAACAATTATGTAAATGTACAAATTATTTATTTCTTGAAAATGTTTGTATTGCATTGATTTTTATTTTTATGAAATATTTACCTTGTGAGACGTGGACTGTGATTTATCTTCAAAAATGTCCACTTCTGACGGGTCAGACTAAGAGCGGTTCAGAAAACCCTTATGAAGAGAACAAATCATAGGACCGTGACGTCGCCCGGTATGGCGTAGCCGGGGCCCCACCCTGGAGCCAGGCCCGGGGTTGGGGCTCGTATGCGAGCGCCTGGTGGCCGGGCCTCCCCCCAAGGGGTCCGGCCGGGCTCAGCCCAAAGGAGCGACGTGGGACCGCCTTCCCGTGGGCTCACCACCTACAGGAGGGACCGTAAGGGGCCGGTGCTTAGAAAATCGGGCGGCAGTCGAAGGCGGGGGCCTCGACAGCCCGATCCCTGGACACAGAAACTAGCTCTAGGGACGTGGAACGTCACCTCACTGGCGGGGAAAGAGCCCGAGATTGTGCGTGAGGTTGAGAGGTTCCGACTAGCGATAGTCGGGCTCACCTCTACACACAGCTTGGGCTCTGGAACCACACTCCTCGAGTGAGGATGGACTCTTCACCACTCTGGAGTTGCCCATGGTGAGAGGTGGCGGGCTGGTGTTGGTTTGCTTATAGCCCCCCAGCTCAGCTGCCATGTGTTGGAGTTTACCCCGGTGAACGAGAGGGCTGCCCTTTGTCGCCGGTTCTGTTAATGATTTTTATGGACAGAATTTCTAGGCGCAGCCAGGGGCCGGAGGGGGTCAGGTTTGGTGACAACACGATTTCGTCTCTTTGCGGATGATGTTGTCGTGTTGGCCTCATCAAGCCAGGACCTTCAGCATGCACTGGGACGGTTTGCAGCCGAGTGTGAAGCAGCTGGGATGAGAATCAGCACCTCCAAATCCGAGGCCATGGTCCTCAGTCGGAAAAGGGTGGCTTGCCCTCTTCAGGTTAGTGGAGAGTTCCTGCCTCAAGTGGAGGAGTTTAAGTATCTTGGGGTCTTGTTCACGAGTGAGGGAAGGATGGAACGGGAGATTGACAGATGGATCGGTGCAGCTTCTGCAGTAATGCGGTCGATGTACCGGTCTGTCGTGGTGAAGAAAGAGCTGAGCCGCAAGGCGAAGCTCTCGATTTACCGGTCAATCTACGTTCCTACTCTCACCTATGGTCATGAGCTTTGGGTCATGACCGAAAGGACAAGATCTTGGATACAGGCGGCCAAAATGAGCTTTCTCCGCAGGGTGGCTGGGCGATCCCTTAGAGATAGGGTGAGAAGCTCAGTCACCCAGGAGGAGCTCAGAGTAGAGCCGCTGCTCCTCCACATCGAGAGGGGTCAGCTGAGGTGGCTCAGGCATCTGTTCCGGATGCCTCCTGGACGCCTTCCCGGGAAGGTGTTCCGGGCGCGTCCCACTGGGAGGAGACCACGGGGAAGACCTAGGACACGCTGGAGAGACTACGTCTCCCGGCTGGCCTGGGAACGCCTCGGTGTCCCCCCAGAAGAGCTGGAGGAAGTGTCTAGGGAGAGGGAAGTCTGGGGTTCTCTGCTTAGACTGCTGCCCCCGCGGCCCGGCCCCGGATAAGCGGAAGAAGATGGAAGGATGTCCACTTCTCAATTGTACACATACATCAGTTTGTTTCATCATTATTTTCACAACATATTTGAATATTTTACAGTTAAAATTGTGTTTTTTTTTAAATAATAAAAAAATGGCCTGTAAAATGATACAACTAATACATGACTAATTTTAATATTTGTTTTATCAGATAATTAATGCTAAATAAATCATAAAAATATACATGCTTATAGACAGATAATGATTTCTGCTGCAGATCTTTCACACATGTACATCTCGGAGACATCTAATGTCTGCATTTACATATGCAAGATGTATTTTTAAGAGTGCGTGTTCATCTGCAGTACGTCTCTAAGATGTTTCCTGTCAGATGTCAAATAGACATTTATTAGAATGGATGTAAAACTGTTTCTGAGACTTTAGAGTACACAGCAGATGATTCCCAGATCTTTAGCAGACGTCTTACATGTTTAATAAATATATTACATCTGATAAAATGTAGAGTCGTTAATAATGTCTAAATATAATTTAATGAATACAAAAATATATATATTAGGGAGTGGCCTATAAGTACATCTCTGCAGCCTTCTAGTAAGGGTAATTTAATATATTTTTTAATTATTGTTTGCTTTCCTACAATATGAAACTTGTAGTTTTATACATGGGGGAAACCTATGAAGGATGAACAAGTAGTGTCACATTAAAAATAGTCCTACTTTCATATTCTGTAAAACTTAAAGCATTGAAGTGCTGGGAAAAGTTGTGTGAAGCATTTAACACTCGAAAACATTAAACCATTTCTGCCACAAATTCCTGTAGTTTACTGTTAAATTAATGGTGAGCGGAGGTGTTGATTTGTGTTTACTGAACAATGTTTTTCCTGGTCTCCACATCAGTGGCGTTTGTTCTGATATCAGCTTTAACAGAATTCTTCACTGAATTTGAATGCTTCTCACAAGATTTCACAGAGATGTTACTGATTCTGTGGTGATTTCGACTGCTTTCTTCACTGTATCTCCCAGTGCTGTGTATAAAGGTGTCTCGTGATCCAGATCAGCCAGAGGATCAAGCAGATAAATGGTCTGCGCTGCACAGCCCAAACTAGTGCGGATTTGTTCTGCTTTCGGTTTGTTTATCCAGTGTTGCTTACATTGATGTACATCAGTCATGATGAGAACACAAGGCTGTTCATTCCATTTTTGGAACTGAGAAACAACCTTTCTTTGACTGACTAAGCATTGCGATGACGTCACGGGACCCGTCTAAGCCCAAATTCGTGCATGAAAATTTGCGAGCTTTTGCGAGTTTGCTTGATTTTGCAATAAATTCAGCGATTGCAAAGTCGCTAAATCTTGGAGGGACTGGCTAATGTGCAGAGGAGCTAACTGTTCCACAAGGCTATTTCAGAATTAAAAACTGCCAGCAAAGAAATTAACTACTTTATTAATTATAATTTTACTGGAAACTTTACAAATAAAGCATATTTTATTAATATTCCCAGCTGGCACATGACCGACCTTCAACGTTAAAAAAATGGTTGAAATAAGGTCAGTTGTGGTATCAACGTTGAAAAAACGTTGATTCAATGTTTAAAGCTGAATGGTTGAAAAACTTCCAGCACATGACCAACTTTCAACGTTGAAATATGGTTGAAATAAGGTCAGTTGTGGTATCAATGTTGAAAAAACGTTGATTCAATGTTTAAAGCTGAACGGTTGAAAAACTTCCAGCACATGACCAACTTTCAACGTTGAAATATGGTTGAAATAAGGTCAGTTTTTTTTAATGAAACAATGTAAAAAATGTTTAATGCTAAATTGTTGAAAAAGGTTAACAAACTTTAAAATTATTTATATTAAATTATTTAAGATTATTATTATTTTAATAGCATTTTACAATATTTTAGTCATGATACCTATTCTAAATATTATCATCATTAACAACAATAAGACTATATACATTTCGCTGCTTTATCACACTGCAACAACTCCCATTGGTAGTTTTATTTTATTACTTTGATCATGATTGGTTAATCTGGCTGTCATTCAGGACAATGAATCGGTTCGCGCCTGTCTACATTTAAAAATATGACCGTTATTGTCGTCTTTCTATGAGTGAGGCGCCTGACTGTGAGCTGCTGCTCGTTATAACTGACTGGTCGGTCAGTCGGTCGCGAATTATTAAATATTTTTCTGTTAATTTTTTTTTATTATTTTGAGCGAATTTGAGTCGTGACATGTCAATGGAGAACAAAAAGTGTGAACACAAGAAGGGTCAGATGTGTTCTGCGAGGTCCTGCAAACATACTGGCAAAATGAGGTAAGAAAATCGCTATCTTTATTACCTTTTGAAAATAGTCAAGTATGACCAGAGTTTACAAAAGGGTAGCTTAAAGGACATGTAACCTGCAGATAAATAAATACCTGTCTGTGTATTTTTGCGTTGCTTTATCACAGATGATCAAGTTAGATGCTCACCTAATGTGTTGCTGGTATAATATGTGTTTATGTGTGTTTTACAGATTTTTCCACATTTTCCTGATATGAATCCCATGTTGTGTTATATATGTTTTTATTCTTATAATAGTTTCAAAGTGTTTTCTGAAACATAAAAGTGCAAATGTCGGTACAATTTTAATGAATTAATGAAAATGAATTAAAAAAAGAGTAGGATTGTTTAAAGCCATGGTTCTCAAAGTGTCAGGCCCCCTCTAGTTGTTATGCAGGTGAATTAAATTGAGTAAGGTTTTTTTTTTTGCACATTTAAGTATGTTACAGTTAATGTACAGTACAGTTTTGTAACTTTTGTTACATAATTACATTTAAAATTACATTTTGATTTAAACTTTAAGTTTTAATATACCTTTATGTAAGCACAGTGTAGTGTTAATGTTCAAACTGTATTTCCCATGGTAAAGTGGCTGAAAACAATTAATATTCTTATCAGAATAAAACTGCCTCATTTTTTTAACCGTAGAGCTGTAGCTGAATAGTTTGGCCTACTACGCTGCTGAAATTTAATGTTGGTCATTATGGTGGAACTTAATATTTAATAACAAATATTTTCTGAAGTTGTACTTGGTATAAAAAGTTTGAGAACCACTTATTTAAAGAAATGGTATAAAATGAAATCCTGCTTTTTAAGAACTTTTCAGTAAATCATTTCTTCTTTCCCCTCGTAGACTCATCAAGGATCCAGCTTGTTCTTGAAACATTGGTAAGAAATTGTTCATCTGCTACATTGCACTGTCACTTCTGCTAGAGATACATTGACCTTTTGTGATAGGTTTTGATTGTGCTTAGTTTAAAAAAAATGTACTGAATTAGATTCAGAGGTGGGTAGTAACGAGTTACATTTACTTCGTTACATTTACTTGAGTACATTTTTTGGGTAACTAATACTTTTTTGAGTATATTTAAAGATGGGTACTTTTACTCTTACTTGAGTAAATTTTTTGGAAAAAATCTGTACTTTTACTTTATTACTGTGGGCGACGCTCCTCTCGTTACTTTATCTTAATGCAATAAATGTTATAAATGCTTCAGTTTATTCCAAACGCGCCGTCTACTTTTCTCTGGGCAATGAGCGATGCTCATTCGCGAATGATTCATTCTTTTGAGTCAACTCTGTTCAAAGGCTTGATCAAACCAGTTGGCAAACGAGTGAATTGGTTCATGAATCAGTTTGAATGATTCATTCAGTTCCCTGCCGCACGCGCTGAGCTTCTGAAGCGGTTCACTCAGAGTTGTAACGTTTAACATGAGCAGCGTTGAAAACGTGGCTATGGAACTGCACTAAATTGAAAGCAAATCTGCAAAGGCTATTTGCTAGCGATGAAGATCTTTATTAGATGAACACCGCGTGTGCTGTCTACTGTTCAAGAGGTAATAACTTGGGCTGCATTCGATTACAGTACACAATACCACTGTGACATTAGTTTGTTGTACATGTGACTTATAACAGAAGGGAACCAAGTTGAATGCAGCTTCCAAAAGACAAAAAATAGCCGATTAATATTTTATTAATATTAATACAATCACACCGGCGTGAGAACGTTCAGCGAGTCATATCATCAGCTGCTAAATTCAGATCTGTGATCGCTTGCTGGCGCTGAGCCAGAGACAGACGCATTTTTACAGCACTGCGCATTATAACCAATCACACACGATTCTGTTGAGCTTATGAATGCAATGACCAATCAGAGGTGTTTAGATGAGTCATCACTAAAATTCCGGTTCTTCCTTCACTCGCTCACTAACTGAATACCTCTTTCTGGCAAATTCTCTCATCAGAAACAACAAAGTGCAGATGTGTGTGTACGAATCGGGAAATAAGATATTGATTTCAGTTTTTTGTTAACAGTTTCAGTGATTTTAATGGGAGTTTTTGAGAGTGATTGAACTCTAGGCTGTCAGTGAAAATGATTTTTGATAATGTAAATGTTATTTGCTCTCTTTATGAACAATGAAAAATTAGTAGCAGTTTTTATATCACATTGACTTTCAATGTTAAATTCACATTTAATATAAAGTCAGTCATATTAAAAATATGTAATG